>NW_022639470.1:2153228-2207353 GCF_010583005.1 Odontomachus brunneus
AGAGAGAGAGAGAGAGAGAGAGAGAGAGAGAGAGAGAGAGAGAGAGAGAGAGTGAGGAAAGATCACGTATAATAATTTTCACAATGTATGAAGCTCAAATGCTTCATATAACGTTATATTATCATAGTTTGTGTTGAGCTTTTCAAAGTAAACGAGACTAAAGTCCGGTGAATGTGTGTGCATGGCGAAATATACGAATGCAATCCAGTTGGAAAAGCCTAGTGAAAATTCGCTTCTGCTCGCAACTTTTTCCGCACGGTATTTTGTTTCTTATATAACTTATATCGCGTTTGCAACATAATTCAGCAATAATTAAATTCATCTTTTATTCGAAAAAACCTGTGCGAAGCTTAATAACGAGTTGATATGATAACGTGGCAGAATATTTTTCCAGCTCGCGGAAAGCTTCATTCATTTATGTCTCAAGTAAGACTGTCATCTCCAAAACGAACAGCTTGAACATTCTGTAAATAGTAATAAATGTTATTTGAAGTTCCATAAAACTCTGGAAAAATTAGTTGCTCGAGCAGTTAAGGACCGCTGTGATATTAGTCCAGTAAATTTCTTCCACGCTGATAAATGTCCACATTATAAATTGGAATAACTCATTTAGAGTTTGTCATTTATGGTCTAACAATTCGCGGCTCGTAATTCGTGATTCTTCCTTGCGAGAAAGAAAGGACATCAGCGAGATCATCGCATCGTCGTCACAGCCAGCTATCATTTTCATTCCTGGAACTCATTTATAAATATAAAACCGTATGATCGATCGAACGAACACTTACACTTTACGTTGCTACAACAGAAGTGCAAGTTTGGAATTAATTGGATTAACTGACAGACAGCGAGCAATTAATTACAGTTTGACAAATCGACAATTATTCGAAGCGACAAACAAAGGCTGGGTGACTATGAACGGTAAATAGTCAGTGATACGCGCGATGTACGAATCCGAGAGACCGACTAACAATTGCAGAATGCTAATATATGATTAATTACCCTATCGGAGATTCAAAATAATACACGGTGCTTTCCGGTTAGTGAATGCTATTTCTGGATAATGCAATAGTTCATACCGAACGCGGCCGACGAGACAACGGAGAAACAAGCGTCTTTTTGATTTCCTGCGGCGGAAGGTTGCTCTGCACGCGGCATAAAAATGCGAAACAGCTTGATATGACGTAAATCCACGCGCAGATATCGCTATTAAAATATGACGTACGTCTACAACGATATCAAGATAAAAAGCTCGACGGAAAACGCTTTAATGCCGCGCGCATTGCATTTCTCGACGAGTCTCTCGTATGTTATGAAATATATGCGATTGGAACACCCAATTTTTATCATTTATTTACATCCGCTTTTGTGGTTCTAGTTTTACAAGCTGTTTGCAAACTATTTTCCTGATTTTCAACGACAGCCGCAGAACGATGCGTTTATTTGCGTGCCTGAACATACGAGTGTATGCCGGTTTCGTAGCGCGACGCGGATGCGCAAATATACCTTGCCGAAAAAATGTTTTCCTTTCTTCTTCCCGAGAGAACAGATAGTTGAAATTGCTGGTCCCATGAGAGACATGGATGCCACGAAGAAAAAGTAATAATTCGTTCTGTGGTACTAAAAGAAATAAAAAAATAATATAATCATATAGCATTTCGTAGTATAATGCAAAAATGAACGCGTCTCGTCATCGCACACTTTTAACATCGTAAACCAGCCATATCTTCTACTCTAAATTTTTTAGAATAAAATTTCACTTTAAGAAAATAGACCATCGTCACTCGAATTGACTGACTTTTCACTCACATGTAGAATGAATTCTTCACTCCTAATCGTCTCGAGTGCACTCAAAATTGAAAAGTGAATCTAATGTGTTCTATCGTTACAGGAATGCATTCACTCTAATTGCTAAAATTCACTCGAATCGCTCTAATTCACTAAAAAATTCACTCATATGAGACCAGAATTCACTTTGAATGAAACATTCGCTTTTGCAATTTTGAGTGGCAGTATTTTCACTATCTCTTCGAATGAAAATACCGGCACTCACCATTTGTTTTGAGTGAGACTGCGCTGTAGGAAATTTAAAACGTACAATAGAGATATCGTGCGAATGCTGCTATAACATTGGCAAAAGATAGTAGTAGACAACGACGGCGATTACTTGCTTGATGAATGTTTCCATTGAATACAATCAAATTATATCGAACTCAAGAATCCATTGAAACAATTTTTTGGCCGTTGTGATATCATAAAACCGCACACTCGACGGATCCGGCATTATTAATAGGCCGTCGGCGTTATGATGCTCGACCGTATCGAACATGGTAGCTAGCACCGTGTTCTGTGGAAGAAGCTGACGTGCCTTATCGGCGTGACGCGCGCCATTGGTGCGAGCTTCTTACAGTTTGACCTCATCATCGAAGTGACCCGGAAGGCTCTGTGTATCGCGGCCGATCAACCGTCGAAGATGTATGCAGCCCTCTGAGACGATATTATTGAAACTGTGCCTACTCGACTAGAAACGGCATATCTGGATCTTTCTCCATCGGAGCAACATGCTCCAATATATCCGAGGCCGGCCGTCGACGCCGATGTATCGTCGTAATCTCGATATATATCGCGCCGTGTGTGTACCTTGGTATCAGTACGCCGGATCTTCTTGCAAGACGCGGGCAAACCGTGAGAGGACCGGTTATACGGCGAGATAGGGCTTCAACTTTAATAATTCCGCGCGAAACATGCTGATTCCTCTCAAACGCTACAGACGTATCTCTGTCCTTTCTGTTTATTCATACTTGCGAATAGGCGGCTTTTTCTTCTCCCGGTCGTATCTCAGACGGACAGGCAGACAGCGTATCGGTCGCGCACACTGCACACAAGCAACGGAAAATCGATTATCGACTGTGATTTTGACGAGGTGCTTACGCAGATCGCAATACTTTCAAATCAGGACTTTGAGTGCGATCACTCTGCATTTATCAATCACGAAGATATACAGGTACTCGGTATGTCGAAGAGAAATACAAATATGCAATCGCGAACGTTAGTTTTGCGTGTTGAACGTCGCTCGAAATTGCATCGCGAAATAAAAGTGAAGCTTTCATTTCGGAGTTATTTTCCGCCTGGTGAACAAATTCGCGACAGCAGTTCCGATGCTTCATTGCGTACCACGACCTCTTGGCGTTTTATAAATATTTCAACGCCTTAATCATGATATAATCAATACCTCGATCACGATATAGACTCCATTGTAAACACAGTTAATTCGCCTCTTTATATGCGAGACGTTTCCACAAGCCGCGGAGGAATAAAACGAATGATTAACACTACGTCCCGCGTAAAGTGGCAAACACATTTTTCTCGGTCAAATACACCTTAGCCGATCACACAGCCCAGCAAAGATGTGATCAATATTAAAATTTGAAGCCATAAACCAATCAAGGTCCCGGTATCTACCAGCAAAGAAATATGAGCTAGTTAACCGATTCCGGAACTTGGGCGCGACGGTGAGGTTGTATCGTTCATTTTAATAACTCTTTCAATCATCGCCATTACGACTCCCTTTTACTCTCGTTCGTTCGCTCGTCCGTTCTCTTTATCGATCGCAAAATTAACAAAAGCCCCGGCGACGATTTTCCGCGCGACAAAGGAAACAGAGAGAAAGGACGAACGACAGGGCGACGGCGTCTGTCGCGTGAGTGCGAAATTCAAAGAGATTTCGCGCTACCTCTAAGTAAGGTGCGGCCATTGACGAGAAAGGCCACGATCGTGTCTCCAACTTGACTTCGTAGCTTTTTTCAATCAGTGATATTTCACTGAAGACGCGCGCGCTGCCTTTCATCGCGCAATATTGCGCGTCACGAGCGAGCAAGTGAACAAACGCGTCGACGTATGAAATACGCAACGAAAAAGAGCGGCATTATCATCTTTTATCCGCGCCAAGTGATAAGCATATGGGAGAATACGCTGCGTTAAAAAACAAATATCTTAGGTATTGTAAAGATTTACGTTAATTAAAGTTTCTCAGGACATTTAGTGTCTGATTAATTCGTGTCTAGAAGAAGATTTTCGTAGCTGATATATAGTAACGCCGCTTCTAGTTTATATCCGAAAGACACGTTTGCTGCTTTCCACTTACTATTTAAAAGCGTAAGAAGTGCGGCGTTATAAATTACTCGGAGATAAATAGCACGGTCATTAAGAAGGAATATAGGACACAAAACACCGCGACCACGTAGCGCCGAACAACAATGAAGAAAATCAATTCCCCGTCTAGATCTTTATCATCCTCCTTACCACAGAGAGATCTCGAGAAATGCCGTCGGAGCCGACATCGTATTTTTCAGCGCGTCAAAAACAGCCTGGCACATTTATCCAGCGGGCAGTACGTGTTTGAAAAATTACAGTTACTGGAAAAATAAATAACCGGCCGCCACATCGCCGGTCCGCCTACAAACGTATATTTTATAGAAGGCTGGGTGATAGCGGCGAAAGGGGAGGGAGCTGAGCGGCCTGCGGAGGGACGAGAGTGGATTGTGGCGAAACGGAGAGAGAGAGAATGAGTGGTGGAGGGAGAGAAAGAGAGAAAGGGGATGGCATGTATGCGAAATAATTGCGGGATGATAAAGCGTAGTCGGCACGAACGTGCAACGGAACGGAGAGAAAGAACAGCGGCGAAAGACGGAAAGAGACAGCGAGGAAGAAGACCAGGAAGATTGACATACGAGAGAAGGAGTAGAGGTAGACAAAGAGAAGCCTGCAGAAGAGGATATATAACGTCGAGTGGTCGCGAAGGCCGCGTATAAACGCAAATGGCACTGACTCCGCCGCTTGTTTCTGCGTTCGTCTCTGCCTTTCCTGCTTCACGTTCTTCGATCCTCTTTCTTCGTACCCTTCTCGCCCCATCTATCGTTCTTTCTCTCTCTTTCGCTGTTTCTCTTTCTCTCTCTTTCTCTCTCATTACACCCCGTGGACTGATTTCTTCTCTATGTGCGCCGCAATGCCTTTATTTCGCCCAGCAAAATCTCTCTATTTTCTCAACGATGAAAGCTCCCGTATGTCTTAACTCACGTTGAACGCGAATACACTTTTAAGAGCCGGAATCGCGAAATGCGACTAAATCGAGTATCGTAAAACATTTCGGTATATCGACGGGTAATGTCCAGCGCGCTGAGGGAAAGAGAAAGAGAGAGAAAGACTCTCCGAGAATAACCGACTAGGTTTCCACTTGAATCTTTTACTACCGCCGTGCACCTTACAGTGCGCGATAGCTGCAGGCGACTCTTTACCGGTAAAAAGATACACCGGTTGTAAGATGAAGGGGATAGTCAATGGTCCAGAAAAAAAACTACATAATACTAAATCCAGAGAACGTTTACAGTTCTCGTTGTCGATAGGCATCCATTCCGCGAGCTGTTGCATCGCATAAGACGGGGGGTTTGCTCCGTTTTCGGCGAGTGGGAACGCAGGAGCATTTCCATAGGAGCCATTCCGTCGTACTAGATGACACCCGATGCACCGTTGATACATCCGGTTAGGGAAAAAAGAGAAAAAAGGAAGAAACGGTGGACGCGAATGACGTCAGGATATTCGTCGCTGTCGAGAGGACGTAAGAACGCGAGCCGACGCGAACTCTGAAAGGTTATCGATGGAAAGCGGAAAGCGTGATTCAATATGGCCAAATTCAATGTGGATTTCAAAATAACATTTGCGCGGGCACGAAGTGCTGTGCAGTGAGTAACCATCGATATATATCGAGGGTACTCTACGTCCCCTCTGTAATTCCGAGTGCATGCTACAATCCCAAAAATATCAGCGCTTTGCCACTTGCTGGCGCAGAGAAGTGCGAGCTCCTCGACGATTCGTACGATTGATATAGTACGCGAACAGGATACAGTAAATATCAATTACCGTTCGGAACAGTTTGTAAAAATGACGTTTAACGTGACAATATATCACAAACCGACAGATTAATTAACTAATAACGCACGGCGCGCGCACACGCGCATAATTGTGCGATGTTTCCATATTACATATACTTATTGCAACGAAACAGAATTAAATTAAAGAGTCATCAGGAGCTGCATGAAAGCAAACGTGTGCGTACGTGCGCGCGCAATAACGATTAATTATAATCTGCAATTTGCGTAATTTACAGCGTTCTATTATTTTATAAATTATCGTCCGAATTTCTATCTGATTATGTACCTATTTCATTGTAATTTGTAGCACGCGTTGCGCACGCAATAATAATTTATCTATATTCGTGTATATGTGTATAAAGATATACATAAATTATTCTACATCGAATCTATACAGGAAATAGTCAATAAGTTCAAGATATGTCTTCTCAAACTGTATACAAAGCTCATCTCTCGCATCGCGCACATTCATTAACTAATTTTGTTTTTCATTAATTACCATGGCAAATTTATACAATTTATTCAATTTTATGAGCTTTACTTGCACGCAAACGTTGTGTCAGATACATTTACTATACTGTATAAATATAATATTGTATACATTTCTAATACCAAAAAATAAATTATAGAAACATATGAAAAATATATGATAAAGAGATTAGGAAGAGACAAAAATGAACGTTTTACATTACTGTTAATTATATAGAGGATTTGGATTCAGGTGCTCGTGTGTAGGTAGAATTTAGTTAAATTGAATAGAGAGGAAATCATGTACCGTTTTGTAGACTCTATCACGGTAATTATTGAGATATAATTAATGAGAGAAAATTGATTAATCGAATCGCGCGACGTGATGGGATGATTTTTGCTCTGTGTTATTAGTTCAGTTGATTTCGCTTATTATTCGAAGAGACAATCTCTCTTAGCTAAGTCGAGCATCATTGTTGATGTCAAGTGTAACTCTTTCAGTTCTGATTTCACTAACGAAACGCGCAGTTCGCGTATGCATCGGTTGCAAATTCATAGCGGACTGCGGAGGTTCTGACTTAACTTGATAAATAATCAAGTCAATTCATTGCCACGTTTCTCCCGACCGCAATCGCGCGCCAGAGAGATTTCGAGGAAGTGGCGATTTACCCGTTTTTCAAGTGCTATTTAACCTTCCAATTATCTCAAGTTTACGACCCCAATCTGCGATCAGGATTGGGAAGCTGAGGCGAGTGAGTACCGGTTTGAATTTCCAATTGAAAGTTCGCGCGATAATTCGTTTCGATCGGCCCAGACGCGCACGGACGAAGGCGTGTAGCGATAGTCCGTGCCAACTGCGAGAGAACAGCCTCTAATTCAGCGCGGACGGATTTTCTACGGGATTTTTATGCAACATCCATTATACGGCACAACTATGCAAATGCGGCGCACACGTTCGCGCCCCACGCATCGGGGGTGCGAACGGTAGAACGATAACGGCGCCGTCGATGATCAATAATTACACTCGCCTGAACTTAGGTAACGATCTAATATCGGCGTAATATCCAATTTTCCATAATCAATTCCGGATCAACGTGTATCGACCCTGACAAACTTTGATACACCCGACGCCCTGGTTAGAGCATTCTCTCTGTTAAAGGTCCCGTTAAACGAGGACCGCGTGACAGGCAATTGATAAATATCGCGATTTTCGGCGGTGTCGTCCTCGCAACGACGGTCGAGATAGTGCAATTTTGCGGAAACGCGCACATGCACCGAAATTATAATCGCCGAACACGCCGTCAGACAATACAAGTGTAACTTTGTACTTTAATTATCTCACCGTGTAAATTAATGACGCCTAAGTGATAATCTACGAGCTTCGCTTACAAATTGAGTTAAAGCCTGACTGAGTCGTCTACAGGTTTAATTAGCCATCCGTCAATTTCGTATCTCGAAAGAAAATGATTTCGTGAATTAGTCTAAAATCAGTGCTCGGCTGCGTCGCGCGAATTAGTTCTCCACGTGTCGAAGGATAACTCGACGACTGCAATAAGATACGCATCGGCGGATTGTCGTCCGGTTCCTAGGTCAATCGGTGAACTATAATGTCATGCGAACGAACAAATCGAGCGAAATGAGCCGTGATGCGAGACGCAGTCGCGCGATGGAGTGGTTAACGATGCAATTTAGGCTGAGATCGATTTACACGGGTCAAGCAGCACCTGGGCATCTGACGGCAACATTAGTGCGGCAGCAGATTGCACGTCTTTCATCACGTCTGGTACGACGTGCATGTATCAAGAGCGTCTGAAGTTAATACACCCCCGTGAAACGTGGCTAATGACCGTGGAGCGCGAATTAATAGCCCCGCATTAAAGGGCAATAACGCATACCACTTGCATAATTTGCTTGCGAGGAGACGCTCAACGCACGCGGCCTTTTTCGCCCGGGATATTCTTCGCGATATTGAATATCGCAAAAAATTTCAATTTTCTGCTCCGGCTAACGCGTTAGATCTTATACCGATGCGAACATAATTATGCATCGTCAATTATTCGCCGAATAATTCAGGTATTCTATAAAGATAAAATTCAACGAAAAATGTGGGAAATTGCACGATTACTTTGCTATGTTTGTTGCACACATAAATGTGATACATACCCACATAGGAATCAACTTTTCTGTTATTATTAAAAGACGCGACTAATTGTATGTATAAGTTATACGAAATGGCAGGACCAATAATCAAGCGTAACGAGTATCCCTTACCGTAGAATCGAGGTTAATGCGAGGCAAGATAAGCGTTAAATGTATAAAACACAGTAGACTTTCCTTAAAATTTCCCCTCGGGCACTATGGAAGAGCAGGATTTCCGGAGGACTTCTTAATGGACATGTCTTTTAACCTGAGGATCCACTTAAACTAACTTGTCTATTAATTACGATGCCGCGAGGCAATGGATGTGTTCCACAAGCAGAGAAATTCAATTCGATGTGCAACACGCGCGACATATTCTATGCTTGAATTTAATCTGCAGCTTGTTCGAACGGTACGATCGGAAATTACTAAGAAGCCTGAGATATTTGGCGAAAGATTGAATGTAAGTGCGTACGATATTCGGGGAAAACGAACTCTCACTGCAAGTTTGCGAGTCTTAATAAGACTCGTTCTTCGCAGTTTATCAGTTTATCAGTCGTATATACATCCGCAAATTATTTCTCGCAAGGCGAGCAATTCCGTATTGTCGAGATAATTTCTTCGCGAATATGTTAACGAGACGTTACACGAACGAACGCAACATGATTACGAATGTAGTGTCACGTATGTGTTCAGTTTTAGTCTCAGAGCTTCAGTGACATTTGCAGAGTATTCCAATGGTATTGATCGCGTATACCATTTCACCGCGTCGGCATCCTTTCCGAACGAGATCTGCGTCTTTTCTCGAGAAAGCAGTTTCATGCGGATATATATCCACCGCACTTCATGACCTCATTATAGCAGAAAACGTGCTGTACTGATAAATGCGCCAGGAATACAACATGCATATAGATGCGGCTTGTGAAGAAAGCTGCAGCGGCATTGATTGCAACTTCCATGATTTTGCTCGTCACGCAAACTTCCGAAACAATCGTAACTCGTTCGCGTTAGGTAAACACGATATTTCACAATTGTCAGTTGCTACTAATAGAAAATTGATGACAGGAATGCATTACTGAATTCGTAGTAGCGGCATGAGTTTGCCTTCGTTGCTGTAACACCTACAATCATTCCTATTTGGACAAACAGTACTTGCGAGCGAATATTTTTATCGTAAAATCGTTCCCCAAACCGTTCCACAAACCATTCCTTCTCTAGAGAATAATAATTCTCTATTCGAGAGCAACATATTTTCGTAGAGCTCTCTCTCTCTCTCTCTCTCTCTCTCTCTCTCTCTCTCAGAAGGAAATATTTCATTAAGATTTCACGTCTCGGTGACACGTTCCCGCTCTCTTCTTACCAAAATGACAACACCGAGATAGTCGTGTTTTAAGTTTCGAAAGGTGAAGTGTCATCATTTGTATACACGCTACAATCGATATTTCGTTTCTAAAGCTAACATCATTTTCACACGACATTCAATTCTCCGCACTCTTTTCTTACGTATACATGTTTTCGTCCGGCTGCGTATTTATGGGGCGATAGAAGCAGTCTATATCCGGAACTCTTCTCGGCTCGCCAGATGGTGTCGAATTTTCTAAGATGTCTCCAAATAACTTCTCGTTTGCCTACGTACACATACTCTCGTAAAATAAATCAGGTAAACTGAAATCAATGAAATCAATGAATCAGTTACTTATTTACCTCCGCGTGGCGCTTAATATCCCTTTGCAAAATTACTCGCGAATTATCCCCGGACGGCTCGGAGAATCGCTTCCAAAAAAATCAGCCGCAGCCTCGAAGTACTCTTGAGAGTGTCGAAGTGATACCCGTAGGAGAAACGCCCTGGCGAATCAGAAACCAAACATTTGAATAGTTGATCTGGTCGCTCCGCGCGATCAGTATTGTCGTCGCACGTTTCCATTTTTGCTACAAATGCATTTACTTAATTGTATGTGCGATGCATGCGTATACGCGAAAACAGAGCGTGACGTTGCGCGTCAGTGTAGATATTCAAATAACAGCTTGTTAATTCACACGCCTTCGTTTGCACGATGGGGAGTGAGGAAGCGAAATGTGTACGTGCATCGCGACAGTAGGTAGCTTGATAAATTAACAATAGTCCACGGTGCGAGCGCACATCTCCCGCATCAGGCGTTGTATCTCGATTCTCTGTGCGAAATATCCTTCACGTTCGATATCCGCCGCGAGAAATAAACCCGTAATTATTCGTCGTTTTACTCGCTGAGAAAATACACAGCGTGGAACAAAGAGAGAATAAACACTGAGAACAGTACAGAACGCGATTTCAAATAATGTCTGGAAATATCCCGAGTCGAAATTTTAGTTCTACCTTCAAGACTTTTTAATATCTGCATATTATGAAGGATCAGTGTATGTTTAACACATATTAGGTCTTACTCACAGCGCCTGCAAATGGCAGAAAACGTACGAAATGCCGCTCGCAGTTTCCAAAGAGGACCTCTCGACAAAACTGAAAGTTAAATAGATTCAAAAGAGTTTAAAATAGACTACAGAGTACTAAAGTAGCCGATAAATGGAATATTGAGATCTAAAGTAGAGGGTTAAAATTTCAACTCGAGATTCGCGATGAAATATTCCCGATGAGTATCATCAAATGTTCGTCGGTGCAGAGCTCAACAATTTAATACCTCGAAGTGAAACAATCGCGTTAGCGAGATTGAGAAGGACCAAATAAAGCGATGTATCCGGCAAATTCAAACAATAATGATGCAAACAATTGCAGAATTCAGTGAGGCAATTTATATCGTCGTGCAAATCAGGCGACGCCATCATTCTCTCCAATGATACAAAATTAATAATTATCGCCAAGTGCCATCGAAATACCGTCCGATGTGTCTATTCGTTTGCATCAGTGCGATTCACATTCTCTCACCTATCAATGGACGTCATCGCGGGGCGACTACGTAAAGAACGCGCGCTCGTATGCGGCGGTTGCCTGAAAATCACAGCTGCATCGTATTTTCAGGGCAACTTCCGTCGTACGATTTCTCGGACACAGATCACCTATCTTTCCGTGCTAGCGAATTGACCCAAGTCCGTTGCATTATTCACGATATCGGACGGAAGCGACAAGGAGGGCATACGTACTGTCCCGCATCTATTCATCGTGAGAAATCTTTCGGAACGAAATCCCACCACCGCTTTAGGGAGCAACTTTTGTAGCGCACGTTTCGCGGACGTGCGCTATTCTGAAACGGCGCGACTGAAAAGCTGCGACGGCGGATTCTCGCGAGCCTAGACGAGCTTTAATCGCAGTTTTAATCCGCAGATCGGTGTATGGTGCGCGGCGCTTTGTGTTGATTGATAGGTGTTCCATCGAAAGCCGGGGAAAAGCCGCGAGCTTTGCGTGTTTAGTTAACATGCGAAGCACGTGATGCGGAGTAACGCCGTTTTGATCATTCGGTGAACCCCCTTGACTTCATCGCATGCAATAAAAATCTGCCGGTGAGAAATGATCGCGATACAGGACGGAATTACGCATACAAATTAAGTCGATACTCGCAAATCATACGCGACGACAATAATGTTGGAGTTGTAGCAAAACGATACGCTTGACACGTGTATTACGACCCACTATAAGCGACGCGTTAGATTATTTTAGACAGTATTGTATTAAAAGATATAAGGTTTGAAAAAAAAAGATTTTTGGAACTGTCAATGTTATGTACAAAGATGATTGATATATCTATAGTTATCTTTTGACTGTTTTCTTCGCAGACTTTAGTTAATTAAACTCGCATTCGAGATTTACTGCTTAATTTTGATTCTTTTGAATCTCTAAATTCACGAGAGAACTACTTATAATGAATTTAATCGTTTTATTTATAGAGGGCCATGCAAAGTGATGTTCGGTATTTTAAGAAACACGATTTTTACAGAACTGTACAGAAATATCTACCGAAGTAAACGATCGGGAAAATATGTCCCGGGGGATGTAAAAAGGGATCGTAAAAGCACCGAGAGGATCCCATGAAGAATATGTTCCCCCGACCCGTATCCACGTACGCGATTATTAAATCGACTCTTCTTTTTCCCCTTGCACCTTGCCGATATGTCACCCGACGTGACTAAATCGTATTAAAGGTAATTGTCGCGAAGCCATCGCAGCGTTGTAAAGCAGCGGCCATCAAAACAGCGTGCCTCGAATCTTGCGTCGGACTTCACCGGCAATTCACGTTAGAAGTCTTAACGAGGGCCCATAAAAACGCGCTCAGTGAATGTCAATCCCGTAGCACCCGCCATCCGCCCGCGTCGCTCTCTAGCTATCTGACTGTCTTCCTCGCTCTCGTTTATCTCGTATCCTCGTTGATAGCCATCCTCCTCCATCCAGCCACTACCACGCAAACAGAAATTAATTAGAAGTAGTAGAACGTTTGCTCTCCTTACGACTCGCAGCAGTTTGCCGGCGAGTCTGAAACAAGATTACCGGATTTGCTGTTTTTGTTCGGCCGCGCAACGTAATTCGTTTGCAGGCACTCGAATCGTCCTCGCCGTCGTTGTCGCCGTCGTCGTCGTCGTCGGCGACGGCGACGGAGTCGTCATCGTCTTCGTCGTCGTCGTCTTCGTCGTCGTCGTCCTCGTCGTCGTCGTCGCCGTCCTCTACAACGTTGGTCGGCGACGCCCGAATGTCGACGGCACCCTGTCTCGCCCCCGCAAGATAGTATTCTCGTTTCTGCCATGCTGCGCGAACGCTGCGTGTCGCGGGGTGAGACGGTGGATTACGATTTGGCGAAAGAAGCATCGAGGGAACATCGCGAGAGTTAAGCTTCAGATTTTCCGCGAAACTTGCAACCGGTTAATTGGTTTACTTCCGGCGCATACTAGCGGCCAAGGAACTTCTATCTCGGCCTGTTTTGCTCGATGAAGACTGTAAATCGTCGACTAGTCCGTCTCCCTCGTTGTAACATCCTTTCTACCTCGTGCCGTTCGTCGTGCCAATGCTAATCGGGAGATAGACACGTTCTCGAAGAAAATAATCTATCAATCCCTTTCTTTGTTACGCCCTTGCGTAAACAATTAGTAAGACAGGGGGTAAGAGGGTTTGGAAATTTACTCGTTTTATATAACAAGATATATACAGGGTGCGGCACCAAAATCCGGACAAATTATACATTTTTTCCAAACATATTTTTTATTGCAAAAACGAAAAGGTTTACAAAATTTTTTTAACCACATTGTAAGGCCATAAAGAACACATTTACTCAATATATCCCCCGTTTGCTTGAATAACCGCCTCCATTCTCGGTCTGAAGCGTGCGCAGGCGCGCTTTAATATGTCACGGTGAATGCCGCTTCAATAGCGGCTCTCAATGATGCGACGTTTGGATGTCTGGACTTGTTCTTTCAACTACGCTCCATACATAGAAGTCCAAAGGATTCAAATCTGGGCTGTTGGGAGGCCAGAATTCTTTCGATCAAAACATGTCGACGTTGTCCGACAACCAATTTTGCACCAAATGACTTGTGTGAGCGGGCGCACCGTCCTGCTGGAAAACATACGGCTTTCCAGACGACACAGTTTCCATCCACGACTTCACTATATTTGTCAGAACACGCAAATAAACTTCCTTTGTGACGTTTTCCCCTTTGTTAAAGAAATGCGGTGGCATGACATCACCCTTACTGGATGATGTTGCAAAACCTTCGCTGGACTTCTCCGACTCATTGTACTTTGCGATGACATCATACACAGTTGACCTGAAGAACCGAATGATTTCTGTCGCCGAGCGCCCAGCGCGAACACTTTCGATAATCGCGGCTCTTCGGTTATACTCCGCACTTGGTTTCAACTTTGCGACTGTTTCGAGGTTATGATGGTTTAGTACATGCGTCAAGCTATTTGAACGCTAATCGCGACATCTACCAGTGGTATAGAACGGCGAGAAATTGAATTTTGTCCGGATTTTGGCGCCGCACCCTGTATATATATATATATATATATATATATATATATATATATATATATATATATCTGATCTTCCAAATCAATTTCAAAACTCTGATTCTTTGCAATTTTTAACGATATTTCTCCGTCAAAGAAAGAACCAAAGTATTAAATTAAACATTGAACACATAACATCACGTTGGCGTTGCATAACGCGATAATAATATCTGGCAGCCATCGGACTCTAAACGTGTTTTCACCATTGTTTCGTACGTTTATGGTAATGCGCTTGTAGTACACCGGTTACATGATAATGAAGCGTGTAATCACTAATAACAGTCTTTCGTATACTCGCCGAAAACACGAACATACGCGCATGTAAACTGGAGCGAAACGTGGCGCGCTGCATTACGGAGCACCGGCGGTTTACCTGCAAGACGATACGCACCTCTAAGATGGTGGTTCAATTACACTAAGACAAAGTTGCGGTACTTTTGTTTAACCTCGGGAGTGCCACTTCTATTTTGTGAAATGCCGAGCATCCGCTTTGAGGGAATTTATCGCACGGGGGTTGCCGCACGAAAGACGCAAAGAGAGAGAAAGGGAAGAAAGGAGGAGGGCGAGTGGTTGAAATGAGGAAAATCAATACCGCCGAAGAAATAACATCCCAGGTATAAGGGAAAGCCGCGCCATCTAAAAATATTGATACTTTAACTAAGGAGAAAAGTTTGGCCTCGCGCGCGCGCTCGCTTACTGCCGCGCAGTACCGACGGGGAGGACGGAGGCGACTTGGCATCTGCGGCGGCTGGTATTGACGGGTCTCCAATTCTATCAGGCTCCGGGAAAATATATATGTATTGGATGGCACATTATCGCATATTAGTCGTAAAACTTTTTTTTCTTTGGCGCGAGGGCGAAGAGAAATAAGTTTCGCACGCGTGTCAGACGTCCACGTGGATTATCGCGCAAGTAGTTCCTTCAGGCACCGCATTAATCATATGTTGCGACCGTCGCAGAAAAGAAGGATGATATTAGTCTCTAATTTCTCGCAATCTCTCGCGAAATCTTTGTTTCTTACATTTGTCGGAAACAATCAAGTAATTTCATCCACAGTGTCGTTCGATACTACAAATACTACAAGTAGTTCATACGCGCGCAAGATTGAAGGACAAGAATTATAATTGCACACTTTTGCTTCAACATTTCGCGGTACAATTAATAAATAATTTGTCGCACTCACATTATATCGAGATACTACACATATATACTGATACTCGTTCATAACTATTCATAATTATTCGGCGCGATACATTTTATGATTCTCGATTATGCGCGTATGTATGTACGCGTATGTGATAGAAATTTCAATGAATACATTGTATAATTATCAAACTGAGCTTAACGACTGCATCGCTATTACGCAAATAATTAACGAAAATAGTTTAACGACGAGGCCGTACAACAATATCTGACGGGAAATAAAATTATCGTATTATTATTACGTTGGAGAGAAGTGCATGATTTGTGACGTGAAATATTTTACTCATCAAAGCCATTAGCCACGCAATTTCAAGACTCTTTAGGGCGCTGTTGTTAATTGGAAAAAATGCAGCTAGGAGTTAATTCTCGAGTATCGATATTATTGCTTGACATAGCGGCCACAATATTATCGTGCTTGAATCAATTTCACTGTTTACGTTACTTTACAATTCACAACCGACTCTTTCATCGCGTCCAGATTAATTTCGCAAACTCGACGGAATGCAGTCGCAGTTTCGCTCGTCGGCACTAAACTGAACGATATGTACGTCGTCGAAAGCAAGAGAGCGAGTTATTAAATATGGAGGAGTATCGATCAGGAGAACGCGTCGGCAGCACCGATAAACGAAATGATTTTCTACGTAGTATAAGGGGAATGCACGAGAACGTGACTGTAGGAGATAATGATTGACGAGTATCGACAGTCGACGCTAACTGGTCGACGCTAACCTGTCAACGCTTGATGGGGATCACTTGTCCCGCTGCTACGGAGTTCATCCCGACGATGAATCGCGCGACGATGCAAGATGTCATTGCTTCGTATCGATGCGATTCATACAACAATGAACCGTAACGTCAGATATATAATGGCGCGATATCATATTAATATATTGCACGCGCGCGCGAGCGCATCAATAATCGTCGTTAGCGGTAACGCACACACGATAGCCGCGCAGATGAAACGAAATTCATAATTTGCATAAATTATTGCAACAGCAAATATCGCGGGCTTTTAACCGGCGGAATGAATGCGCCAAATGATATGTGTCCGGGTATTTCCACAGAAACACGGCGGCGTATCAGAAATCATGAGGACTGTAATCCACGCGTATTATCGGCGAATAGTATGACTCTCTAACGCGAGCTATTAGTAGTATGTGAGCGATTTTGTCGTCTAGTATGAGTGATTTTATTGTCTCGTTGCTCAGATACGTGTAAAGCATATTTTTGGTGGGACCTGGTACTAAAGATATTATTTGAAAATACCAGCGCGCGAACGTATTTTGATTGCGCACGCTAAAATCCGAATAACGATCATCATCGGGATATTCATGAAAAATACTTCGGAAAGTATTCCAAGAATTTCATAATTGAAGGGCAATTAGAGCCAGCCGATCGTAATTCTCATCCAGCCGGTGAAATACAGCAAATTTCGGGTTTCAGTCGCACTGCGCAATACATTTTCCGGTTATGAAGAGAATTAAAGTCTGCTACTGTAGTTAAAGTCTGCTCTCACGGAACGAGACCATAAATTTCGCTCTTTGTTAGCGCACCACTCGAGCCGGTTGCCAATAGATTCTCCGGTCCTCCGCATTTCCGTCCAAGTTCGATTTTCGAGCACCTCAAGGAGGGGGGAACAGCGGGCGAAAGAGGAGAGAGAAGTTGGTATCACTCGGGCTATTATCCGCAGCCACGAAAACTGTATTCCCGCTGCATGAACTGCATGACACTCGAAGGGCTACGCCATGAATCATCCGGACTGCGGGACATCGCGGATTTCATTTATAGAGCAAATAAATCTTTAAGGCGGGAAACCACGCGGGTCAGCAGCATCGACGAGCTTTGGAGCCCGGCTTCGCGGCTGTGTTTGCGCGCGAGCGCAGCCGGGTTAACATCCGGAAGATGCGATATTAGCGAATTGCTTCGGGCTCCACGCGCAATGTGAACCTCTTGGAGGCAGGGGAGGAAACGAGTGAATTTTATAAAGGAAAAAACGCGTACTAACGTGCATTCGGCTTCCACAGCGCGCGCAGCTTGGACGATAATAATCGATGTGCGGAGATTGCTCGCGACGCGTCCAAATAAATTCCTCTCGGTACACAAACGAATAACTCATTTTAACATTTCTCATTATTGTCGCGCATATTGCGACGAAGAAACTCAATTTACCTATTTTTGTTCCTCCTACACATAAAAAAATACACACTGTGTTCAAGAAAATGTTACTTGTTTCTAGTTACTTATTTTACAAATTTATGTATCCTCAAATCTCTACTATGAAAGAGTTTATTGTAATCAAATTTATTCAAAATGCATTCTGATAATCTTAGCGAGTTTAACATTTCAAATGAAAAATATTAAATTATGAAACAAAAATTTGATTCACTACAAAGAGTCGATCAAACTTTTTCTTCGATAACGTTCTATATTTAAAGAGAATATATTCTACTTTTGTGTGCGTGATAATGAGTGTTTTGAAAATTTTTAATGAATATATTTTGATTATTATTAAGAAAATATTCTTTGTTAAAGATAATTATCAAAAAAAAAGATGGTAAACTGAATCACTTTTTTTAGCGATGGAATAATGTGTGTATTCGCAGGTTCAGATAACATATTCCTCTCTAGAAGGATAGTATTCTCTCCCTCTCTCTCTCTCTCTCGCTCGCTTAATCGTCTTAATAGATAGCCACTTGAACAAGATAAATTCAATTATTCGCCGTGATCAGTCCATGCGAGCCAATCTTCGCTCTTAAAGCAGCCGCATTGTGCGCGACTATGTGACGAGCGCGATGCCATTACGGACGGACATTGAAACGCTGCGCACATCGAACAGTATTTAACACACAATTATTTCAATGTAATAACCGTAGCCGTAATTTAGCAGGATAATTTAACTAATGTTGAGCTAATTTTGCTTATCATTAATTAAATTTCATTAACGAATCAACGTTATATTCTTTTCGCATGACTGTATGTAATCAATAACTGGCGCCGTTAATGATGCCGTTACGCTCGTGATGCTATACGGTAAACACATTCTGTGTAAACCGTATTTAATCGATGTTGCGATACTGTTTCGATCAATATCATTTATCGATAACATCTTCTGCGTCCTCAACGCAGTCCACCACATCCCGGTTGATCCTCCTCGTAATTCGGGTAAACAGAAAATAAAGCTGCGATTTATTTGATGTATAAATAATGCATTTTATACCGGAATGATGTGCATGTTTGTTTGGATGTGTTTGCTTAGCCGTTTCCCTCCTCCTCCCCTCATCCCACGCCTCCTCCCAGTCGGGTCGGTTCTCGGGGCGTATTGCGCGTTCCATTGATCGCGCTCGTACAATCGCAATCAGCGTAGCTACGCGTTCAGATATTAATCTCATATACCGAGGCATTAATCGTTTAAGCGATTAATGACGCAACAAATAACATTTGCAAATTGATTCGCACGGGACGACTTGATCGGCGGCCCGCGTGATCGTTACGTCGATTAATCGTATTAATCACGCGCTTCGTCGCGCCGTTCGATTTTCGCGCTGGACGCTTCAGTCGACGTGGAGTCTGAAATGCGTCTGACGAAGTATAAACAACGGAGATTCCTCCCGCGAAGACGTGCGCTCACATTCGAGTGATCCTTCCTCGGTTGAGCTTCGAATCGATTCCATCCTTCAATCGTACAAACAGCGAAGTTATCGGTGAACACGTCGTACGTGTTACCGTCAATATAAAGTCGGACGAACGAGAAGACGACGGGAACTTTTAATCGGGAGCTAAGATCGTTATGGTTTCTGATTGTAGTCAAGTGGACCCGGCGTCCCGGCGTTCCGATGTCGCTTTGCCGCATCCAATCAGGCGTGTCCACGTGGAAATAGCTGATTCAGCACGCTACAACGATTGCCTGTACGTGAGGTCGTGCCGGTACGTACACGTATATCGTGCCGGTTCGCTTCTTGAGTTTGTAATATCCTCTTTCTCTCTCCTCCTTTTTCTTTCACCCTCTCATGCCTTACTATTCGTTCGTTTCTCCTGATGTTTCTCTCCGCCGCGTTTTCTCAAAATCTCCTGACTTCGCTTCCTCCCCGCTCATCCCAACCGGCCTTATTCGTCTCTCTCTCCGTGGAAAGCTCCCTAGGAAATGTTCAATTTTCGCGAACATATTTGTCCGCCAGGCAGGATTAAGATCGCCAAACTGGCGGAATCAACGGGACGAGAAAGTTGCGCGTTGCTACACGACCGCAGTTTACTCTTTCTCCTCCGTGGCCGTCGTCGTTCATCGCCGTCGGCAGCGGCGCCCTCGCGTTACGCTTCCATTCGTCGCTGCCGCTCGGAATCGGCCGCGGAGCCGCGCGATGGTTAATGGTTTTTGCGGTTATTAACGTCAAAGTAACGAAGGGCGTCCACTGTGCGCCGGCACGGCGCTAAGATGGAGAACTCGTACCGCGGAGGTTACGTCGTGTACCGGATACAATGCGAACTCCTGGGCGAAATAATTGAGTTCCTCATTTTCCAACGACCGCTATCCTTCACGTCGCCGAGCCGAGAGCCGAATTAATTGAGAGGGTCGGAAGAACGGAAACGGCCCTGGCCCAGGAACAAGAGAGCGGTCCTCCTTGGAGTTCGATCTTCCTCCTCTTCTCGTGAGCTCTTCATTTTTTACGCCGCGTCTCTCCTTATCTGCCTCTCTCGCCTTCGATGCAAAATCGAGCGTCGTTAATAGGATGTTCTCATTCCGCCATGCTACTCGATCGAAGTAATGCGGTATTTTTTCTCGCATCCTCCGTAACATGGCTTCTTCGAATTTCGAGCGATTAATTTGGCACAGCTGTTGCGCGATTACAACGTCAGGATATATTTCCTCCGCGCAACGACCGCGTTCATGTCCGGGGGAAAAAATACGTTCCGGGCGCGCGCCTCCGCGAGTGACTTAAGAAATAGCGGTGTAACGCTTCTTCAGTATTGTGCAAACGCTACTATCATTTATCCATTTATTCGGCTAGGTATCGTAATCTGGCCTGCGAAAATCCCCTCGAGCATCACCCGCCGCCAAAAACGAGCCGTTCCCATCTGTTGAATATCCGCGAAAAATGCCGCGGTTTTAGCCGAAACGTGCCGGGGAAAGTATAAACGCTGAGATTTTGTACACACATCTTTCGCGCTGCCGCGGCTCACGTCAAGGGATCAACCTCTGACCGCCGGTTAGCAAACGATACGTGACGTCGGTCCTGTGCAAAGAGCGCGGAAATCCTGAAAAAGAGCCTTATCTCTTAGAGCAACGCGGCGAAGCAGTCTCGCAGCGGCTCGATGGGGTGGAGGATGGGCGAGAAAAGGGTAGTTCTTGCTCGGCGAAGAAGGAAAGGGTGGGACGATAGCGAGGAGGTTTCGCGGTCGGCATCGAGTCTCGCCTCGTTTCCATATCGAGCGACTTTCGGGAGGATAGCGGTGACATCGTAACTCAATTTTCGCCCTCGCGCGCACCCACGGGGCGGGGGAGAGCTGCCGAGGGACGAAAGTTCCCTCGGCGACGGTGCTTGAAGGGAACGCCGTAAGATGAATCGATCGAAAGCTCGTTGATGCTCGATAACATTTCGCGCCTCCATGCTTGCTGCTCGACCTTTTTTTTTCCTCCCTCATTCTGGCCTCCGTTTCTCCGTCGTTTCTGCTCGCGCGGCGCCTCCGCCTCACCAGCAGCGGCTTATCCCGCTCTGGAAAGTCCATTAGTTCTCAGATCGTCGTTACCTGTAATTCAATTCCGACGGGTTTTCCAGGTGAGGCAAGGTGAGACGGCAAAAGTTACGGCGAGCGACGGCGAGCTGAGAGGAGCAAAATAAAACGCGTCGAGGCGAGCGAAGGCGCCAAGTAGAAAAGTATTTGAGCACACTTGGAAGGTTCTCCACGGAGTTCCGATGTATTGTAGCTTACACGGAGCGACCGTGATGTACGCGCGAATTCTTTGAATAGCGGAGATTCTTCGATTAGAATCCCTTTTTGCTCTCTTCTCCTATTAATATCGAAGCGCGAGTAATTTTCGAATTTTCGAACCAGACGATATTCTGCCAATTTGAGCACTTGGAGCATATGTTGTCGTTAACGGAGAAATATTTTGCGAATTATCTCGAATTATCTTCTGTAATTTTAGAAAATCTTTTAGAACTCGAAGTAATGCGTACTGCCGCTATTAAAGACTTGTAAGTCTCTATTATACTTCCCAACTATGATTCACAAGAACGCAAGGCTGTGGTCCGACTACTAATTGTAAGCTCTCGCGTGAACATTAATGCGCCGTTCTTGTAAAGTCGTCACCGGTCGACGTCGCCGTAGGTCACGAGCAAATTGAGTTAGTCTGCGGAACATTCCTGAGATTTCTCGTGACTCTTGAAACATTTGTGGTGTGCATTCCTTTTGAGATGTTTTTCTTCGCAAAAAACCAATTAAAAGTTTTATAGAAGAGCAATTAGATGGAGTTTATGTGGCATAAATTGAACAACTTGTATGGAATATGTAAAATAATACACTCGGAGAAAAAAATAATTAATTTAACTAAAATTGTAGTCATTTTTGGGTTTAACTATGTTTTTTGGTTGTTCTGAAAAATGGTAAGAAAATAGTAGGAAAAAGTTATTATCACTAACATTATAATGGAATTTAACTAAGAAATAGTTTTCTTGAACATAATTTATAGTAATTATTTCTCTGTGTGATTTTAGTTACAAATATATCATTTTTTTTTCTATGTATAAGAATTCCACTCGAAGATTCATACGCGGATAACAAAATTTAAAAAACCTGTTGACAGTCGTAACGTGAACAATATTGCCGCGTGTAATTCGCGCAAATGAAAATTCGATTGTAGCGTAATCTACGTAGAACAAGATAAAACAGGGAACGTAATCTGTCGAAATGGATTGACGACAAATTTAGATATGTTGCAAATTTGCCCCGACGCACACACCCTCACCCTCACGCCCAGATACACACGTACGCAACGAAGGGTGAACTGCGCGTCGTCGACCATTCGCGATATAACACGATAATGATTGCCGGAACTTCCATCCTATCGCGAAATTAGATCGGGTCATATCAGATTCTAACTTTGTTGCCCGGGCCGTAAGCTTTCCTCCCGTCCCGCCGTCGCCACATACCCGCCATAGTTTACGCTCTGTGCCCGTGATATCTCCTTCCACCGACACCCGCACAGCCCGGTCCCTGTCGTCTGCTCACACCGCGAGCGCAACACCACCACTGCTACCACCGGCACCGCCGCCACGACGCTACGCTGCGCCCTGGAATTAGCTTAATAGTTTCTGGCCAGCACGCCATTACGAAGAAAATCTAATTGTTTTGCGGCTCCACGGCCGGCTGAGCACCCGGCGACCGCGCGTCTTAATACGCCGGCCGGATCCTGCATGCCAGGACACGAGCGCATCGTCAAGACTTTACGAGCGCGCACGACGATGGATCGAGGCTTCGTATTTTCGCGTTCTCGGGACTGTACATCGTCGTCGTCGTCGTCGTCGTCGTCGTCGTCGTCGTCATCTTCGTCGTCGTCGTCGTTGTCGTCGTCGTCGTCGTCGTCATCATCTTCGTTGTCGTCGTCGTCGTCGTCGTACGCTACTGTAGTAGAGTCGATGCCTCTTGCGCGGCGGCGATGAACTTTATACGTGCTCGCGTTTCGGTGTCCAACACGTAAAACGATCCTAATAACACAGGGAGAGCACTGTTTTCGGGATACGCATTACGAGCTTAAGATACACCTCCTGATATATATCCCCCGGCCCGAATATATACGAGCGTCCCGTAAATGACACTCTTTTCGACCTCTAGATTGCTTCTTTAAGTAGCGGCGTTCAAACATTGTTCCCTCCTCCGGCTACAATGGAATACTGCCGTATTATCGTGTGGTTTTCCGGAGTATATAAAACTATGTGGAAGTAACGATATCCATGTCCCGCTTTAAACTGGCTTTCTCAAGTCTTATACTCACGAGCTGCGTTTCTTTTAATTACCGCGGCATTCGGCGGCACTGAATTCTTTTTTCTTTTTTTATGAGCATATTCCTAATTGGGAGGATTACGTTTTTTTCTCATTTTTAATTCTTCCAAAAAATGTCAAGCGGCAATTTCCTTTGTAAATTTCTCTTGAAAATTTTCCCAACAATTGTATAAAGAGAAGTATAAAGTTGTGAGAGTTAAAGTAAGTCTTTAATTCTTTTGAAATAAATAGTGCACATGAGAGATGCATTGTTAACATTGTGCTGATGATAAAAATAGCCTTTCTTTGTCGCGACGTTTCTTTGTGCATACATCTTTCACGTTCTTCACCCTTGCTTCCTATTTCGATCCCCGTAACACGAACGGGACATCATTTAGAAAATCTGTTGCAAAAAGAAGAGAGAGAAAGAGGGAGAGATCCTTCGCATGCAACTTGCGGCGAATACGTCCGATGTCGATGCAACCTGCGCCACTATTTCTCCGTGTGTATACGTGCAACAGAGTTCTTTATATAGATACGCTTTCTTTATATAGGTAGATCTACACGTAAACACGTGTACAGAACAGACACATACAACCAGGTTGGTTGTCTCCCACGGAAAATTTTACATGCCAATTCCATGTGAATCTTTTACGAAATCTCGTCGTAAAGCTATTATTTCCCACGCAAGTTTTTTATCCTCAACATATCAAGTGTCGTTAGCGAATTAGGATGAAATAAAGAGGCTTTTAGTTCCGATTTGATTTCCACTAATTCCGAGACATGGTAATTCGAATCTAATATCATGCGGCTTCTTCTATGTTTTCTGAGAGGAAACTAACGATATCTCGCGTAAAAGTATCTTCTAAATCTGTAGGATGCGTCGAGATCAACTCAAGTGGCTGATGTATCTCGCATCCATTGGTACTATGATACCATGATACAACGACGTACGATGCTTTAACATAACCTTTAACACATTTTGTTACAGCTTATCGGTACGTGATAGCGCTCTTTTCATAAACATGTCCTGAAAAATATCTCGACGTGTTACATCATTCGAGATATTCCGGCGATATAATGAAACGTCTGGTACAGCACACCATACAAAGAATATAAACAACGCCTTTCGTACGCCACGTTGTTGGCCGTTATCCGCTCGAATCTAATTCAATTCGATATTAACAGTATTAATAATATCAATATAATATAATTGACAATATGATATTGATAATGCTCGATAGCATCAACAACATGAAAAGCTTGCGTTATGGGCAGCAACTAAATTTAAAGTAATTGTCCGTTTTACGTGACTTTCCGGAGATCAGTTGTTTTATCTTATCAATACAACAGCATTGGTAACGCAATGTTGAAACCACGCGCGCCGGATAATCACAGTGAATCAACGAATCATCATTAGCGTGTTTGCATCAAGAAGTAATCGATAAGATTAATCCCCCGCGAGTCTAGTTTTACCCGCTGTATAATCAAGCCTGATTAACGATTTCCGGCGATTACCTCAAATTAGTTGATTAACTCCTGTAGCGTTCCGTGGCACGAACATACGCGCGAGTATTTATCAGATATGTACTACTGTAAACACCGCCAATTATCCACACGCATTTCACTACCACTAAACTCGTCATAGGTATTGTCATCTGATTATGCACAACAATAAGATCAGAGCAATTGATCATTAACTGATCATTACTCATTGCAATTCACTACTCTTAATGCGATCCTTGCCACGTTTCTCTCAGAATATTATGAAGAATGAAATCAATTTTGTGTATTACAAGAGACACGAAATAAAAAACAATCTTGAACGCGTCTAGGTTTCATTGCTATTTCATCGCTGATTAAAAAAATAACCGCTGATATAAACGTCGTGATATAAGTCGGAGAAATTCGCGACTAAATAGTTTCTTGCACATCGTGTGTAAAACGTGTGTTCTGCATATTGAACGTGTATGCGTAGGCATTTTTAATTTACGGACTTAAAAGTTGAATGCTTCAAAGACGATTAGTTCACCAGATTTATATTTATCAAGACTTTCCTTTTGTGGGTAGTATTAGGCGTAATTCAACCTTCACCTATAATTTTCAAACTACACTGCATAGAAATAGAATTATCGACAGAATTCGGAGGTACCCCTGACAAATGCGTTTCGAACGAACAATAGCGACACTTTACAATATTGCAAACCACAATGAAACCACATCTATGCCAGAGTGACGAGAATTTATTGTCGTGACACGTTATAGCGAGACGTGTCCATAAATACGTGTTATTAATATTTCATCTAATATACGAATTAATGTGATACATTATATAATAAAGTCATTGTTTGGCGCGCAAATGTTTGATAATGATATCGCCGGTTCGATTACCGTCAAAACTGCAACGCGCACTTGTCAAAGCTACATAGCAAGAGCACGCCCATCGCGCACCACGGGGATAAATGGTGTGATCATGGCGCAACATCAATTTGTATATTGTGTGTAACACGATAGGACATCAATTGGCGGAATCACGTCACTTTGATTGGCGTGTATCGGCAACGGAGAAATTCGCCGATAAAACCACAATTAATGCAATCGCCATGTGCACGTGCACCGATGCATATAGACGTCTCTATGGAATTGCGAAAGCGACGCTATTGAATAACCGGATATCTTAACACTTTGACGATTGTCACGTTGACGGCTGTCACATACGTATCATTCTGTTGGCTTTATCTTCCGGATAAAGGAACATTTGTCGACGATAACAGTCCGTAATTGTAACATTGCATTACAAAAAAGGATTTTTTGAATTTTATATAAATTTTTAGTAAAGAGAGCGGCCAGGCTCTTATAAGCTTTTAGCCCCATTTTGTAGCATTTGAAATGTTAAATTATTTTTTTATAAAATTGTAGCTATTCATGTATGGTTTAAAAATATATAAGTATTAAAGTGTGTGATGCGCCTCACAATGTGTTACTAGCAAATAGCTGGCCAATTCTGTTAGTTACAACGGAATTAATCGACGACTAAATTAATCGGAACTTGATAAAAATCCCTTTAAATTAATCAGTATTATTAATATTTATAATCTGTATTATCTTATTAATAAACACTTTCATTTCTCTTCTGTTTCTTGCAACATTTTCTATAAATGTTTATAAGTTTCTTGTAAGGATTCTAACGATACCATTTATTTCGACGTAAAATAAGTATCTTTTAAGTCATTTTCTCCTAAATAGTGAGACGCATCATTTTGATATTTATATATCTTTAATTTCATAAATAGCTATAATTTTATCAAAAAGTAATGTAAGATTACGGATGCCGCAAAATGGAGCTAAATTTGACCGCATTCTTTGTGATCTTTTTTATACACTAGAAGAATATGTTTGTCTCTTTAGATACGGTTCAAGCGAAATCTGCTGGTGACAGGCGAAAATTCTTTCTACGCGACAAATGCGGCCGTCCAAGTGTTGAAATATAATCTCACGAGACTCTCTTAGGGTAGCAGCCGCGATAAGATTACACCGAGTAACCGTATCGCGGCGACGTACAATCGTAACGTTAACAAGAAGTGTTTCAACGTGAAAAATTCATCGAACCAACGCGTCGTCGGGACGGTCGTAAAACGTCGCGTACGAAAATACGCCGTGAAATCACAGCGTTCCTGACGCGATACACACGAAAACGGTGCCGCCGCGAGAACGCATACATTAATCTCATAATGGAATCTTCTTTGCGGAAACAATAGCGTATCAGAAAATTACCATCGTGGCTAATACCTCGTCCTTTGCACTCGTAGGATCCCTCGGTGGAGTGCGAATTCTCAGCCGCTTTTTCCCACGGACCGCTGCGCCCTTTAACTTCCGGCGCGGATCGCGCGGCTGTTTTTCTAACGCCCGGTCTTTGACATCAGAAATGGACGGCTGAATCTGAAAGCAGGCGGGAACGGCTGTATCTCTAAGAGGATAAAGCGAGAACGACGTGGTGTCCACACGAATTCGGATCATTCGCTATTTAAATACACGCCCATGTCGGGACGTTCCATACGCGAGGCGAAGAGAGATGCAAATGTATATTTTTACTTCGCAATCACCCAAGGCGCGCATAAAACTTAATTCGACCTCTTTTAGTTACACTTCCGAATATTCGTATATATGTGTGTACATATACATACATATATATATATATATATATATATATATATATATATATATATATATATATGTATGTATGTATGTATGTATATGTATGTATATGTATCAGACACACTCCAGAACTGCTTTCTCCGCCGGGCTTATCCTTGAGCGAATTGGAACGGTTATCTTTAAACTTTGTATTTTATCCGTCCGTGTAGCTGGGACGGGAAAAGTGGGAGATTTTCTTTATCGCATTTTCCGTTACGCGGGACACATAAAACCATGCGGTAAAAGCCGAGGTCGACTTTAGAACGAAACGATTGCAGAGGCCGAATTCTTTCGATTGCTTTATTGAATATAATAGCCGAGAGAGGAAGAGAGGGACAGGTGGAGGCGAGAGGAGGGAGAACACATGGATGCAAAAGCTTTCGGGTACGGAAACGAAAAATTTACTAGCCTCGGTTACGAATGCTATTTTTTTCAAGACTACACCGCGTTTTTCCGTCGTGCAAATAGAATTCTGTTCTACTAAAATTCTTTCCCGATTGAAATACGAGTGAAAAAAAGAGAAAGAGATCCGATCGAAGCTGCACCGAGCGACATCGCTGTACATTACTTTTTCAAACAGTCCAAATACTGCCAAATCGCGATTCTAGTCGCAAAATCCAGCGTTTCCCTTATTCGCCGCTACTACTCTTAATTCGTCGCTCCTGACACATATTAATACGCGTATGTTAATTAGGATATTACTATGGACGTGAGTGTTAATTCTGAGGATAATCACTAATAGTATCAGCTTATCCTTGCATATATATCCCATATATATAATATACATAATATGTATATATAGGTATATGTATATCCGTATACATACTCTTGCAAACAAGAGGATGCAGTATTGCATATAATGTGCACCGATAACGCGTTCTCAAAGGAGCTAATTTTCCGAATACTTGGTCGGAATTGGCGATCGCGCGAGCGATAAATTGGTGCGAATCAGTCGCTGAGGGCGAAATAAGTGCGTCCTCTTTGCCAAGTGGCAACGCGTGCTAGTTTCCAGCACATGGCCGTCTCCTCTTAGGAGAAGTTTCGAGATATCCGCGGGACCAAGCGCGCGCGTCCCCGACGCTGCGAAAACACAAATGCGTCGGAGGAACCGCTCTCCTCCTTTCCATGGAAGTTTCCGTTACGCGAATTTGCCGGTGTTCAATATTTGAGCGTTTTCTACATAGCTCGAGGATGTCCTTTCCATACTCGCATTGGCGAATCTTCGCAAAACAGGGAATATACGGTTACATGAGACGCGGGTTTTATTGTGGCGGCTTTCATCTTGGCTCGCAATATAACACGGACATAATATTGGAACGATGCCCGTTTTGTGAGTTACTTTTACAAAGATCCCCGAATCTTTTGCAACGCAATCTGATGTTCTTTTTTTTTCGAGAGTCACGTCTGAGAAAACCGCGTGCCGTGTCTTGCACGCAAATGTAATCGCGCGATAAACTTTTCGCGTGTCGGTGCTTGCGCGCGAAAAGTTTTGTTTGGCCAGACACAAAACTGAAATGAAAATCGTCGAAAGTTACTCGCGCGGACGCCGTGCCGTCCTTTTTCCTTTCGTGTAACAACGAGTGGCTTTTATTTCACGTAAATCCACACTGTGTAATTCCTTTAATTCAAGTGATGTTTTTTACCACCGAATGAATCGTGTAGCGTGTGCGCGTACTCAAAAAGCTATCAAGGCCCGTCCATTCATCATTCCATGAACGAGAGAACGGCTAACATGAAAAGGCAATGAACACAAATTTTAAATAGAAGTATCGTGGCCGATCCTTCTCTTACTACCACAAATAACCCCGATTGACGTGCTTGCATATTTTCATCGTTAGTCTGTTGACGAACATTTTGAAAAACAGATGCCTGATTGCGCTTTAATAATTGGTTACCAATTATTACAGTGCATACACTTCCGTTGCCTCAAAAGAAAATATTAATACAATGGCGCATTTCCATTAATATATTATTATTCGATCTGCGGCTAACTAGATTTATTTCATGGTCTTGATCTCAGATTAATCTCAAACATCGTCTAATTGTATAAGACGACGTTATCGGGGGGCTCTTAATAATTAATAAGATTTTGATCATTAATAATGGCTATTATTAATAAGGCCCTGATTGCCACGCTGCGTTACACGCCTCAAGATCCGATAATATCGCCTTGATTAAATAACTGATTGGGATCGACCTGATCAGGACTATGGGATCAATTTCTAGTCGGGTATAAAGTTTCAGGCGAGCGATAGAGGAGACAGATTAAAGAAAGAAAATTGACTAAAACAAGAGTACATTTTCTTGGCGAAAGCACGTCGTAACCATGCGACTTCAGTCGCGCCATGCCACTTTGACGCTGAGAGGTAGCTTGACTTATATACATAAGCTCCTTGATAAACAGGCCAGCAATGCCGTAAACGTGATCCACATTAAAAAACAGATCGCGTCGCATTGTTAGAGAAATACTCGAAGCTCTGAAATATGCGCGGCGTGTCCTGTCGTTCGTTTGCCCGACATGTGCCGAGTGTCCTGAGGCCGGTATCGATTTTCATTGGTGGGTAGACCTACTCCGCCGTGGAGAAACCCACGAATTTGGCGCTAACAAAAGTAATTCGTCTCCTCCTTGTTTCGCCACACGACGACGTTCTTTCATTTCTGAGCAACCTGCCGATGCGGAATTCGTCTTTCTCGTCTTTCTTACGCGCGCTTTACCTTCCGTCTTGAGGCGGATCATCGCAACGTTAAAGATGTTGTTTTCGCTGCGGATATTACACTCTGGAGTAATATATATATATATATATATGCAGGAGCGAAAAATTGCGAGAGTATCTCGGTGTTATTATAAAATATCTTTAACGCGCGTGTGTTTCTGGGTAAACAAAATATTTTCTATTTGCCTAACCTATTTACGAAGTTTCCAGTTAACTTCAACGAACTTCGTTCTGCCCGAACGTCGCTTTGCGACTTGACAGCGGAAATTGCTCTTTAAATTGCTTTTTAATGGATACCGTGTATTTATTATTTTACCCTGAGAAAATGACGCTTTTCTAATTCGACACGCTGCGAGTCTATTTGTGAGAGAGCGCCACGTCGCCGCATTATTCGATCCGCGGCGTTAATCTCACGTTAACGTCAACTGTCCCGCACTGTTTCGCGCATCCTCGATAATTGGGAACCTCGCGAAAGTTCCTTCTGGTGCGTGAAATGCATCGTACGTATTAATTATCCGACGAGCGTGCATTTAGCCGGGAATACAGTCCGCCAAGACAAAACGGTGGTTTATCGTGCGGCTGCCGTGCCTCCATTATCTTGGTCTTTGTTCGCATTTCACAACGTATGTATTAGTGTCAAAAATCGAGATCCGACGTGAATCCGTCGCTGATGCGGTTGCGCCTCCTTTTTGTCGCGGCTGAACGCGTATCTGAAGGTATTAATAGCGGCTGGTGCTGACGGCAGTGTCGTGTCCGACTGCGTGGGAGTGTATATGTATGTGCATGCGCGCGCTCATGTGTGCCTACGTGTGTGAGACTGAAGCAATTAAAAAAAAAAATATTCGTCCTCCGTGCGAGAAACACGACGAATATCAAATCGATACAGTGACCCGCGTTGCGCGCGCATCGGATAGTCGCGCACACTTCGGTTGCACTTAGCGTATCGGTAAACAGAGAAGTATATGTGCTTCGTGCACACGATGTATTATTCGAGCCCAACAAGTTATTAGTAAACGTCTGATAACGAGACGTTCTCTCGAGGGGAGGAGGTGCGTCCATTCTTTGCGTATTAGGTGTGCATCAGCGAGCTCTTCATAAGCGCAACACGCTGCGTTCGTGCGAACCGTCGGTTCTCCCTGCCATCCGTTAGCACCTCCTTTCGCCCCATTTGCCATTTCTTTAATTACGAAGTTGCATTATAAAGATTTAGACGGGAGCAGAAAGTGCAGCGCTATTATCGCGTCTCGTGTTTATAAGACACGCACGGGAGAAATGTAATTTCTCCGGGAAAGAGTTTGGTTGCGTTAACGTGATGTTTGGTTCTCATAGATCAAACCAATTTTCACTGAAGGACACGGAATTTTTTTACGATTCCTATAATCCAAATTTGCCTCTAAGAACCAAGAAAATTCCGTTTCTTTCAATTAAGACATGTTGGTTTATTCATTACAGGCACAAATCTCATCTTAATACAACAAAATTCTTACCTTCATGTCGTCTACCGATGGGTAGATAATCGGGCGCGTTGCAAAGCATAATATAAGCTTAATCAATTCAACACATGACCCACGTTTAACAAAAATTTACGGAATATATTGCGACGTTTCTCGATCCGTATGAATTCTTTGGGACATTAGAACGACGTGCAAACACGATTTAACAAGACTGTAATAAAATCTGCAAATTTGTCGAAACGCGCTTTTGGCGGATCGTTGTTTGTCGGTGAAAGCAATGAACAAAAATAGTACACCTTAAGTACGGTGGGATTAATATTCACATGCAAGAGAGTATAATTGCGCCGATGATTATCTGGGCTGTATGTGGGTTGAAAGAATCAATAACTTGTCAAGCGCGTTCGCGCTCGATACGTAGCTAGTAACAAAGTTACGAAGAAAATAATCGTCATGGGTGAAAGAGGAGCAGACAAGTTATAAATATTCGTTTCTACATAGCACGGTTAATGGCGGTAAAGTATGTTATTGTTACCGCGGGATTTTCACGATATTCTCACTCGCTCATGCGCGCTCGTATGCCGTCAGTGCGATTTTAACGCCGAGAGTAAACGAATCGCGCGGATGTACTCTCCGATTCTTGTAATTTATACTGCGGCCAGTTCTTTATGCATCCATGCGCGATGTCGAGCCGCTTAATTTAGCGAAATACCCGACTGTTCAAACACCCAGTCGCCGCGTATGCCTGCCCGCACTTTTCCATTCGTTGTAAAGACGGAGTGTACGCAATTAAGCAAAGCGCGTCGCACGCGTTATCACGTAGACAATGGCGGACAAATCGCGCAGCTAGGAAATAACGCCGTTCGTTCGTCGTGATATCGCATGACAAACAAAACCGGATAAAAAAGAGTTAACACAGTACTTGGAACAAAAAAAGGAAAGAAAGAAGAGAAACGCCCCGAAAATGAGAAGGATACTTCCGACAAGCGCGCGCAAACGTAATTCTAATTACGTACGCTCTAGAAGTCGCGCGCGAAATGTGTGGACACGCACGTCGCAGAACGCGAAACGGTGGCGGAGGTAGGACAGGGAGAGGCGAGGCAGCAGGACGTCGCGACTGTCATCGGTGCGTCTATCGAATGTGCAGTGACGCGCGAGCTTATCGGCCAGCTTTTTGAGATGCAGATTTTACGCCTACGCTCGGCGATATTCCGTCGTGTTTCGCGATAAACGTGTCACGGTGCACGCGCGGTTGCGCGCGGGCTCGCTCGCACGCGCGTGCCCGGCCGAGCGTGCTGCGAATTTACCCGGTCAACGACGACCCGGGGGGGAGGGTGGAGGGTGAACATCGCGTACGCGCGTGTGCCTAGCTGGCAGTTCGACCCGGGACGAACATAAATTCCCCATTTTCGTGACGAGAAAGAGAAAGGAGCCCCGGCGTCTCTCCAAAGAGCACGACGGGACAGGCCGAAACTTTTCCAATTAAAGTAGTCGCGCTATCCGGAACGATCGGCGGGACACAACAGCGATCTGCCCGGTCTCATTAACGCTCCTCCAAGGTGGATACAGCGACACGACAGGCGCGGGACCGGGGATAGTAGATGGATAAAGAGACCGGATCGGCCGGCTATTTTTCTTGGCTACGGCCGTAACGTCCCCCGGGCCGGAATGACAACACGCTCCTCTCGAGATAGGTAGCGGAACGTTCCGATTCCCATCAGCGATCGGACCGCCGGTGTATCGTGAAACCGGTGTGCGCGCGGGGGTTAAAAGAGAGAGAGGGGACGAATAGACCACACTCTGCGGAGCGCGCCGGGGCAATTTTATTCGAAATCGCCCGAGTGTTAAACTATGCCCGATTGAAAATCGATATTTCATTCCGGTCGAACTGCCGACACGCCGAGAGGGTAGACCGGCAGATTTTATACGTCGAGTGGACGGCGCGCATGCCGGAGCTGGCGCAAAAATTCTGATGCGCCGAATAGTTTTGCCGTCTGTCCGATGGATTAACCACGCTCAAGACGCGCCTTGGTATTTTCCCCGTGCACGTGTGTGCGCGGCCTCGCGCTCCACTCCCGCAACGTACCCCGCCGCACTCTTTGATCGATGACCGGTGGAATATTGACAGTCAATAAAAGCGAAAAGGGAATACACGAAGGAGTAAATAAGATCAAATACTCGCGGAGAGAATCATCGTTGTGTGTCTGCGCGGAAACAATATTCTGCGATTAAGCATTTACACATCGCAAGTCGCGATGCCTTATCGTGGGATAACGTAGTCGTTAGAGCGCGAACATTCTTTCTCTCACCTTCGCGAAATATTTTAGTGTAATTATGTTGAATTAATATTCAATGTTTTCCGCACACCGGGCAAATTTATCATACAATTACGGTCGCTTCGTTGATTTTCGCGAGGAGAAATATTACGCGATACTCTAACGATGCACAAAGTGGAAGGGATTTATAGGTTCTAAAGGACGAGTTGTCTAACACCTGCTGCGCGATACGAAAAGTTGCAAGATAAACGCGCGACCAGGCGAGAGCAGCGCAAAGTACTCTTAAATAGCTTCGACAATTGCACCATTCCCGCAGCCTGAAATATTATACGACGCGGACCACGAACAGCTTCCGGGGTTAATGTTTGGCGTTGCGCGAGAAATCGTACATAAATCAAGCGCGAATTCTTTCGTATTGTTTAAAGGAATCGTGAAATTTGCTCGTACGCTCGATACTGGCTTGGCTCGCGCTATAAAATTATTCGCAACTAGCCAGACTGTGCGCTGTGCGGAGCATAATGTCATTAGCGAGTCGACGCGCACCGGCTCGAATACAACTGAGTTAGGCGGACATGGTAAATTATTTGACAACGGAAGCACGCAGCCCACTTTGTCAGCGTCGCGCTCGTAGTATCTAATGGCCGGCCATGTACATATCGCGAAGGTGCAGTAGATAGTCCTTTAGCGCAAGCACTAAAACGAAGTAATAAAACGTGTTACTACAACGGGGGCTGTTCCGCCGCGCTACTTGGCAATAGTTAGCAAGATTTACAACTTCTACGGAGAATGATTCTTCATTTTCTCGCGCCTCGAACTCTCGAATACTTCCCGTTTATCTGTAAGGAGATGAAAGATGAAGACGTACAGCGGAACGGTGGAGATTTATGTTGATATTTAATGCCGGCAACGTTACCGGCTGCATTACGAGCATCCAAATAATGAATAGCCTAAACGTGTATCACGAAACAGTTTTTCACTGTCGTTCTTGCAAACTTGGACGCGCTTCACTTGGAGGAAAAAAATTGTTCCAGGCATGCAAATTTTAGGGCGTATTGTGAAATTCATAAAATTACGTTTTTGTTTTTTTTTAATTGAGGCAGGAAAGAGAGAGAAAGGGATATCGAAATAATATATTTCTCGTGTCGGATTATAAAATCCACGCGTATTTGTGGTGTTTTGTTACATATGATTTTCTGTTCGTTTTCTCGGCAAACGGGAAAACCTAAGGAGAATCCGATCATTTTCCTACGCGGATTTTGAAATATGGACTCTCACGCGCGAACAAGTGCATCGTGCGGCATTTGTGTCGAGTTATATTATGCAGCCGGCCAAGTGGGTGAGCGGAACGCTAAAATATTAATGGCGAAATGAATGGAAAATGTCAGCGGAGAATGAAACAGATTGCCCGCTTATCGCGTGACGCGCTATTGTTCCGCGAACACGTGTGCGTACGTACGTGCAGGAACGTAAATTATATCCCATTATGGAAATATTTTCGTTAGTCACTGGCTCTAATTTCACTTGCTATATTTCGACAAAAATATATACCACGCCGCGAGATATATTACCTGTGCCATTGCCATCCAACAAAATTGCTCTCTTCGTCCGGCGCCCTTTCTGATCATGATAAATTCTTCGCGTTTACGAACGGTGAGAATTGCCGTTACTTATTGCTCGGTGAATGCCGCGAGTGTCACTGCGCCGTAAATCGGCTAGACTTGCGCGGGGCGGACGCAATTACGGATCTTCTGTGCTATGCAGTGCATCGTAAGATATTAACAACCGCGCGCGTTGTAATTTTTGTCCCGACGTGTTTTACCCGGACGCGTTATTGTCTCGCTCGTGAACGTGCGAAATAAAGAGAAAGGGAAAAGGAAGGAAGGAAGGAAGGAAGGGGCGACAAAGAAAAAAAAAGGAAAAGGCGATGCCGACATTGAGAAATTTACGCCGGCTTGTTTGTCGCGCGAAGTGTAATTTTCTTAATTCCGCGCTTAATGTGTACACCTTGCGCTGCCGCGCGATGGCCAGATAATATTTCAACGTTTTAGCCGTCCTTTTTTTCACACTGCGAGGCTACACCGAGCAATCAATTCTCCCCGTCCTCATGTTCGCGATTGCGACCACGCACGCGTGCATTAGCGGAAATTGTCTGATAAAGTGACTGGCGTGCTAAATAATGCGCGAGTTCAAATGAAGACAGATTAATGGGCTTAACAAACACGCGGCGCACGTAACGAAGCATGAAGTGCATCTCGGTAGCAATTTAAAGCGCCTACCAAAACCGGTCTAAGAGATTCACCGCATAGTTTGAAACACTTCGTGTTCAACATTGTGTCTTCGTCTTGTGAACTTGATTCATTTATCGGCCGATATAATATTAGATACATACACGATGTTCAGTCGGCAACGTCACGTGTTTTTACACGCAATCCCACATTATTGCAATTTTATACATTTTGTGTCGAAAATGACTTGTTTTCTGATTTAGATCGAATTTAAATGATCGCGTACACGTGAGCACGTTACTTTGGGAAGCAGAAAAAGAGACAGAAAAATCGTGAATATTTCCAGGCAGTTATATCTCAAAATCGAAATTCTTGTAGGTGGCATTATAAAATATGACTTTTTCTTTAGCGACATATTGTTCGGAGTGGGTATTGTGCGAGAGCGTGTGCTCGCACCGCGCGACCCAAGTGCGCCAGGCGTGTGTGTTTGTTAATTCTTTGAAATACGCGACGAGAAATACCAGGGTATCTCTGTCGCGGTGTAAAAGCACGGCTCTCTAACGAGTCCAAGTTGATCCCGCCACGCAAACGCAATCGTGCGTTTCGCACTTTTAGGATTAATTAGATGCATTAAATTAATTTACAACTCAGGGCTTCGACTTACGATTTCCGCGCTGCTATGGAATAACGAGCGAGTCGTCGCGCTCTCATTACCATCATCTCCGTCTCCGAGGAAGAGAGAGTAAAATAAAGAAAGAGAGAAAAAAAAACGGAGAATGACAGAGAGCTGTCACGAATTTTTGTAAGTGACATCAGATGCGAGCCGGAACCTGCTTGCCAGAGATGAATGGCTTTACGATATCGCTAATTGCACTTTTGCCGGAGATTCAAAATCAAGCATATGATCGATTGATATGCTTTTTGGTCGAACGGTTCGGCGTGGCGCTGCTCTGGTCGAACGGAGGTAGCTTCATAGGATTCCAGCGGCTATCGCTCCGTACCAGTATCGAACCGCAACGTCACGCGGTGATTGACAAAGGGGACCCGAGAGGGTGAGAGACAGAGATAGAGAGGTGGGGAAGAAGCGAGAGACAGAGAGAAAGAGGAAGAGAGGGATGGAGTAATTAGTCGCTCTCAACGAAAATTATCCGCCCGCGTACGTGTGACTAATTAATTACGCACATGTTTGACTTCGCGACATCTTTTCGAGAGACGTGGGCGCCGCGTAGGTGCGCTACCATTAATAATCCTCCTCGCTACCGTTGTCGAGATAAAGTACTGTCACATTGTAGCGGCTATGAGTGACCGTGTAAGTCAACAGAATACGCAACGTCGCTTTTAATAATTACCAGCTGAATAATTACGAATTAAATTACGTGACGTACGATGTGTCGCGGTGGCGATGCGCGAGACGCTGTACGTAGTAACGTGCCCTTTTACATAATTAACGATAAAGCGTATCTATAATTAAGCTTGTTCCCTCCGTTTGAACTCGTTTCACCTCGCAGCGAATAAATATGCAATCTTTCCCGCGATGAACTTACACGGCGAGAGTAAACTTCCCGTCAAGGAGAGAACGTCGCCTGCGACGACGGCGCTCCAGGAGCCGGAAATGTTAACGTAACGAGGCCGTCCTCCTTCAGCACGAGAGAGCCTGACCTGTCCGCCCTACTATCCTTGAGCGTACCAATCATTGACCAAGAGCCGAACGCTCGGCGATGCGTCGCGCAAATGGCCATTATGTCACACTTCGAGCCGCATTGAACACGCTGTAATCAACACGTTGTACATCGTAAAGCCAACGCCTGTGGTGGCGCGAGAAAGCTGAAAGTGATTACGAATCATCAGTTGACGCGTAACGTGTGATAAATGTCTGAGATTATGTATGTGCGACGAGTTATAGGAAACAATTCGTAAATACTTGAACGTTTGTAGCTTTTTGACAATACCTTCTCGCGGGTATAAGTTTATATGAACTTTTTTCATCTACTCGACCTCACTAACATGTCACAAGCTTGGCCTCGACCCTTGCGGGGACACCCTGTATATCACGGAAAATCTCACGCGCTCGATTATCTCGCTCGAGACACGATTTCCTAAAGAATTGTTCTCAACATCTACCCCGCGCGAACGATGAACGGCGGTGCGTTGGCATGAACTTCTTGCAACTTGTGGCAAATGCGATAATGCAAAGTAGAGCGAGGGGAAAATAGCGCTGTAAAATACCTCCGCCACTGCCACCGCCGACGCCGACCGAGAGCCACGGAAATGACCTTCGGTATAACGAATAAAGAGCCTTTTTCTTCGCCGCTAACGTTAAATTGCGTTCTAATTGCGAGCACGCGGCGTGCCTCGGATGCCGACAGAATTATGAAAATACGTTTTCTGATCCTTCCTTTGCGTTTTATTACGAGCCGCTGATTCTCGGCGCCGCGTCCGTCCCCGTGCCCGTCCAATCTCGCGCGTTGCAATCCGCCACGGTGGTACGTCAAACGAATAAACGCATTGTGCGCAAGAAAATATCCGCGGTTCGCCGACCCGCGCTCGCTCGGTTGCACGGTATTTAATTATATTTTTGCAATTCAGCCGCGAGCGCTTTCGAAGTACGTAAGTCCAATATCTAGGCTGTGACGCAGCTATACACGACGCTGCACTGCGGTTATTTTCGCACACCCCGCTCTTTCCGTCATCACTTTTCTCGCGCCGTTCCCGGCGACGCGACACGACGAAACAAAGGCTTGTATTTCCGCCACACATTTGGTGGTAAATGTAACAGTCCGGGCTTCATCTCACGTTCATGCTAAACGCGATCTTTGTATTAGGCGATGAATTACACGGCCATATTCAGCGCTTTACGTGGCTCGCAAGTGGGGATGAGCTTTTAAAAACGCGCGCCGGCGATTGTCCGACGTAATTTGATGAAAAAACGCTCGTTTCGGGAACGCTCGAGCTCTTGCCTACGATGAGATTAACGGCGAGGCAATTTAACCGCAGCGATATCGAGGAGATCGCGCGTTGTTTGCGCCGAGCATAATGTGTCGACGCACATTTTAACTACGAATGCTCCGCGCCGTGCATCGCGAATAATTCTATCGCCTTCAAATAGCCAAGAATGGCTAGCGAGCAGATACGTAACTGATTTATAATGAATCCAGAGCTGCGAATCCATAGATGAATGCTGAAATATTATCACGAAGACGTTACAAGCTCATCAGAGAGCTTGTTGACAAGAGTATGTTGAATTAAAGCAGGATGCTCCGCGTATATAGGATCCAATAATGCCTTCCATTTTTGGCTGGGATATTTTGCCTGGGACACATCATAATCTGCATATTTTTGTATCATGACTGTTGGTTTTGAGAAAAATCGGCAACTTAATCACGTTAAATGCAACAGTGATAGTGCATATATGCAGTCATTGCGTATATCACCGTTGCATTAAAAATATGAGTTGCTGATTCTTCTCAAAATCAACAGTCATACAAAATATATGTTGATTCAATGAATCAAAATATCCTAGCCAGAAATGGAAAGATTTTTAAATTTCAGTTCTTCAGTTTCTTAGTTAGTTAATTATTTGGCTAGTTAACTTAGCTTTTTATATATTATAATATCAAAATAGTTAGGAAAAGCAATAATAATACAAGCTGCAAAAGCCTGTCACCTTGTCTTTTGGTTGCTTTTCATACATAATCATAAACATCGAGGCTTGTCAGGCATAACCAAGTATCAATTTTGTAGTGTCAATTGCTTCCATTAAAATATATGCAGTTATTGCGTATATCACCGTTGCATTAAAAATATGAATTGCTGATTCTTCTCAAAACCAACAATCATACAAAATATATGTTGATTCAATGAATCAAAATATCCTAGCCAGAAATGGAAAGATTTTTAAATTTCAGTTCTTCAGTTTCTTAGTTAGTTAATTATTTGGCTAGTTAACTTAGCTTTTTATATATTATAATATCAAAATAGTTAGGAAAAGCAATAATAATACAAGCTGCAAAAGCCTGTCACCTTGTCTTTTGGTTGCTTTTCATACATAATCATAAACATCGAGGCTTGTCAGGCATAACCAAGTATCAATTTTGTAGTGTCAATTGCTTCCATTAAAATATATGCAGTTATTGCGTATATCACCGTTGCATTAAAAATATGAATTGCTGATTCTTCTCAAAACCAACAATCATACAAAATATATGTTGATTCAATGAATCAAAATATCCTAGCCAGAAATGGAAAGATTTTTAAATTTCAGTTCTTCAGTTTCTTAGTTAGTTAATTATTTGGCTAGTTAACTTAGCTTTTTATATATTATAATATCAAAATAGTTAGGAAAAGCAATAATAATACAAGCTGCAAAAGCCTGTCACCTTGTCTTTTGGTTGCTTTTCATACATAATCATAAACATCGAGGCTTGTCAGGCATAACCAGGTATCAATTTAGTAGTGTCAATTGCTTCCATTAAAATAAAAATTATTAGTATTATTAGAGTGCATCATGCACGCAATTAGTCGATGTGTGCGCCCGGCCGTGAACTCCAAGTAAAAATGTCGGAGCCTAGTCGGACGCGCGGCGCGATGCGATAGGGCGTACGTGCCGCAACTCCTTATGAGTGAGCGCGGTCAGCTCGATTACTCGGTACATCCGCGAAGGGTGAAGAGCAGCGCGCGGTCATCCTTAAATTGCCCCGATGAAACGGCAAATCGTCGGCGATACCGTCTACGAGGGAGACAAATGAGCTGACCGACCTGCCTCTCGTCTCGGCCCATCAGCACCTACGCTGAGCGTCCTGGTGCAAAGTGCTGGAGGGAAGGGGGCGACGTTTTGTCTCGTATCGTCATTGATCGAAATGGATCGTGCGCGATCGGTTACGTTCGATCGAGCGTGTCGCGGGGAAGAAATCCTTAATTTCCTATTCATATACCGTAACGCGCGGCAATCTGTCTGACGGAAATGTAACCGCCTATGAGTCTCTGCTTCTGTGCCGAACGTTGCGAAAGGGATCGCGTCCTATGTGACGGCGATGGTGATGGTGGTGGGCGCTATTGGCGGGTCCATCGGTGGAATTCAACGTCGCCGGGCCACGCATCCGTTCTGATGTCAGTGGAAAGCAAACGGTGTACTCGGACGGGGACAGACACACCGTGCCATTCATGTTTATGGAAGCCGGTCCATTTGCCGGGATCACCGCTGGAAACTATCCGGCATGAGCTTTAACCCCGACGCTGAAACGCCGAGCTGCGCCGGTGGCGGTATGCTGTCGCTGTGACGGCACATTCATATCCCGCCGGGGTGACTCGCACATCTTACTCCCGCAGTAATAGCGCGCTGTTTGCGAGCGAATTTGTTAGTTAGCGTGCAAGTTTTCACGCTATCGACACCTGGCTACCCGCTATTTCGAGGGACGCGTATTCGCGATAACCATTAAGGGCTTTAGGAAAATGTAAATGGTAAGAGCAAACTGTTAAGCAGTAAGAAAATTGACCAATCGATTATGCTTGAATTGTGAGACGAATAATCATTGGTCAATTTATTTACTGTTTAATTTGTAACTTTGTGTTTTCGGTCCAAACTTTATCATATCGTGTAATTTCTAAAAAAAGAAGTTGCATCCCATCTATATTTTTAAAGTTCGATCTTATTTGCTCATACCTACTCATTGTAATATTAAAACAATAATATTGTTACTGTTTGTAGTAATTATTAGTCCTAATTTCTCATGCCAGAGTATATTTTCAAGATAATGAAATATTTAGATAAATTAAAATTTGGTCGTTAATATCTCGATTCTATAGTTAATATTTAACATTTTTATATTATGTTACTTTTTTAGAAGCAAAAAGAAGATGTAGAGTTAAATTCAATCGTTCGACTTTTGTGTCTCGCTGACTCCGCGGATTTCAACTAACCGATTGAACCGTTAAAACAAAACTTTAATGTACCGTGGAAGCCCGTTTTACTGCGAAATTTTGCACGAATATTCGAACAGTAATCACGACTGTATTACGTTTTACTCTCTAGTTTGTAGTTTGTTGCCAAACGAATATAGATAATACGCTTTTCAATACGCAGTAGGGGCTGCGCAAGTTCTTCCTGTTGCAGACTTTATCTTGGCCGGTGAGAGCGCACGCGAGAGAGTTTTCGACAGAAATATCGATGAAAATGACGTGTCTCCAACGATTTGCGCGCACTTGCGAACGTTCTATCAAGAATGCTGACGTGATAGGCGCCGGGGTATTAAAAGCAGAATCGGCAATTGTCATTTATTTTAACATGCCGGGCAATCGCATTACTGAATTAATAATGCGATCGATGCGGTTGACGTCTACCGCGCGATATAACTAACATTATTATGACAATGTCATGATGAGATTACCGCAAACTCGAGCATGAGCGCCGATCAATTTAACGGCATCGTGCCGTCTAGTGTAAATTATCGAGCGGCAGCTCGATGTAAGAGTCGATCCGCTGTGCTATCATAGCCACGATTACAAAGCTATCTAACCTCTCGTGAGGGGAAGTTGATTCGGCTCGAGACAACAGAGCGTCGGTCATAGCTCGTCCATCTCTCTCTCTGTCGCGACGGTCTAATTAACGAGACTAATTGACAAAGTTCTCTGTGAAATTCGTCTTGCCGATCTCACGCTCATAATTGGAAATATATTTCGCGAACAAGTCGATAGCAAACCGCCGGAGAATACTCCGCTGATCCGTTCGTTCGCCGTTCGACGAAATAATGCCACTTGCAACAATACACACACCCACACGTAACTACGTGCGGGTTCTCTATGTAGCCAGAAATTTTGCACGCGCTCGCTTCACCCGTGATTTCCATAGCGCGTCGCGTATGTCCGTGTGTACGCGTTCGGTACACACGAATTCTACAATATTGTAACCGCGCCGATCGCTAATAACTTACACATGGCGTCTATGAACGCGCGGCGCATTCGTTCCAGTACAGAGACGTGCAAATTAATGTAATTCGATATTCAAGGTATGTTAATTAAACGGCCCGACCGGAATGCTCTAATTGATCATCCAGTGTGCGCGACTGACGTGCGTGCACGCCGTCGTGAGCGTACGAATGAATGTTTCGGCAATTATTTATTTATCATTCGACGTGTCGAGACTGCGTTCGCGACGTAGAAGCGAGTAAGTCGATGCAACTCGTCACGAGGGAAAGAAGAAATGGAGTTTCGCTGAAATTCGCGCGCGAGTAATGATATAGACCCGAGACCAGGTCGACACCTCTCGATTCGCCGTGCATTTTACATACGTCGAGAGAAATGAGAATGTGTGCCGCGGCGCACTCGCGTTGCATAAAATATCATCGCGAACCGCCGTTCTTTCGTGTCACGCGGATGACAATACGAGCGACTTTCCGTCACGGGTGTCTCTCTTTTCTCTTTTTTTAATCTCGCGCGTGATCTACAAACCGAAAATTTTTGAAAGCGAACCGGAACGATACGGCAATCTCTGTCCATGACGCATTTTCCGAACGATCCTCCGTGGTCCCGTTCAGTTCGGAGACCATCTATCCTTCAATCGTCCACCTCTGGTCGGATCGGCGCGGGACTCCCAGATAGTCCCGGAGTAAAAATACCAGAAGCAGAAAACTGTATATCCGCGGTAACGTCGAGCAGTCTCGGGGACACTTCCGACGATTTTGCTGTCGGCCGAGCTATTCGCCGGGACGTGGCGGCGAAGTATGAAAATTGCCCGACCACTTTGTCTCCGAGCGGCAAGTAGATGCGACGGCGCGAAGGGACACGGCCCGTTTCTCACGTCAGAGCGGCTATAACGTATGGACAACCAGGCAGTGGGACGGTATATACGTATTTGTGTGGGTGTGGATAGGTGGTTGGATGGGTGGGTGAGTGGGTATGCGGAAGCCTCGCAGAAAATAATAAGAATCCTCACGTGCCGGCGGAGTCAAGAGGCATTTGGATTCGCGCCACGCCACGCTGAAAGAATAAAGCTGTTCGCTCTTGATACGTACACGAAATCCATTGTAGAGGTGAGCACTATTGACAAAATGAATGATGGTTATACGGCGCCGAGCGTCCCGTCGCCCCTTACCGACGCTATAAATCGTCTCTTGCAGAACCGGTCGTTTTCAATGTGGCGGATACGCTCTCTCCGCGTGCCGCTTTTCTTCGTTCTCCCTTCTAGGTTATCATCCAAGCACGGCGATCGCCGAGATCAAATCGCGCCGGTTCGACGGTTTCGGGGGAACGATGGTTCGTTAACAAGCTGGCTCGGGAGGAAAACGTTTTCTCTCCTTTTTCCCCTCTCTCTCTCTCTCGTCTTTTTCTCTTTTCTTTCGAGCTGTTATTTTCAAGCTCGAAGTATCGGATGAACAATGGAAATTTTCCGACTGCCGCCCGAGTTTATTCGATTTTTAATTCTGACTGCGACAGTATTTTCCAATAAGCTTAACTCTTGTGTGTAACTTGCGATTTGTTGTATCTGTCTTGTCTCGGCTTGTTTTTCGCTCGCATGGAGCACTCTTGCGCCGTTTTGTTCCATCTCATTAGCACGCCGCACGCACGTACGTATGTGCTGCACACATGTTAATAATATAGGAGTAGGCGCGGTTAACTACGACTACCGACATTACGAGCGGCGTATCGGAACTGCGCAGCGGGCGAGCGTAACGAATACAGCGGCCGAAATTAATTGCCATTATTTCGGGAATTACATTCACGGGCAATAATTGCGTTTGCATAGCGCGCTGGAGCCGACTTCGCGCCGGCACTTGGAAGACCGCGACGAGAAACTGCGTTCACCGCGCAACTGGAAGCAAGCCATTTACTGATCACTCCGAATCTCGCACAGTTAACTCTTTACATCAGAATGACGTCATAGAAATGATGTTCAGACGTTGCGCTTTCGCAAGTCGGACGCGCACGTTGTTCGTCGCGAATCTGATTTAATCTTACATGGAAAAGATAAGTTTGGTTGGAACGAACAAGCCGTTTTGCTTTAAGGAAACGGGATTTTTATTTCTTAGAATCAAATTTGAAACCATAAAAACCACAGAAATCCTATGTCCTTCAACCAAAATGTGTTAATTCGTTCATTAAAATCAAACTATTTTCATTGATAATTCTATTCTTTTCTATATTATTTCATAATAACGAGACGCTTAGCACGCTTGATCTGTCATCCGGGTTGGTGCCGCATCCTTAGTAGATTTATTCCCGACGTTTCATGAACATTCCAGTTCACTTCAGTTTCAGGTCGTTTCTCTCTCTGAAGAAGTGAACTGGAATGTTCACGACACGTCGGGAACGAATCTACGAAAGAGTCGGCATCAACCTGAAAGGTAGATCAAGCATTTTTCCCAAACAGCGAAAGCCTTTAATACCAGAAACCTTTGACAGATCTGCAAGACCGTGTCAAATATGTATAAATTCAGTTACAGCATGTACCTTTGTCCTTTTCCAACTGCGAACTTGGTTTCATACTGCCCTATTAGTCCGTCAATTAAATGTCCACCAGCGTTCGTCATCCGCGCGGTTGCCGTCGTCTCCTCGGGCAGTCCGACGTGAAATTTCGCACCAAAGAGCGACAACGCGAGCGTAATACGCGACGTAATATGCGCTCGAATGATGCGGATCGATGGTATCGGGACGTCAAACGCGGCCGGGATCGCTTCACAGCCGCCGTTTGCATTTCGGCGCTGTGATAACTCGCGCGCCGAGGAGTTGTCAAAGTTACTAATGTCAGGTAACAAGCGTCATACGCCTGTACACGCGCTCGTATACCAGGTGCACGATCGACCGATACACGCGCTCGCACGGCCGTAGAGCAACCAGCGCAAATAACAATCCCTCTGGGGCCCCGAAAGCGTGGCCGCGCTCCGTCTGTCACTGATGTTTGCCCCGTGGTGCAATCCTACGTGCGTGCAATTGCGCTTCTCTGTATCGTTGCGAAAATAATTCCCATCACCGAGAACGAGGAGGCGAGTAAGCCCTCGCTCGGCGATGCGTCTGTGAAGCTGGCACGACGTTTTACAAATAAAAAAAACCAATGACAGTTCTCTGTTAACACTTTTCATAGTTTTAGAGTTCTAGATACATCTAACCTGACCCGTTTTTAAATTATTTTTTTATCTTCGAAGTTAGCACGTTATTCTTACAGTATGTAATACGATCAGTGTGTAATACTGTCGTTTGAAGCTTCCGTCTTGTTTTTGACGTACATTTTTTCCACGAGCGCCGTGTTCGCTTCGAAGATTAGGAAATTATTTTGATTGATTATATCTATAGATTGAATTGCGAGAAATTGTCAGCGCGACATTTTTTCTAAGAGTGCTAACTTCGAAGATTAAAAAATTATTTAAAAATAGAAAAGTCGTCGAAAATCTTCTTAAGTTTGATCGTAAAGACTAGAATTCTGTTAGAATTAGCGAGAACTTTCAATAGAATCAAATATGGTTTGCATGATATTTTCTCTCGGAAATATCATGCTGAGTGTAGTATTCGAAGTTTATGGAAAAAGCGTAATTGTTGAAATTTTTTTTTCTTAATTGAATTTTGATAGAATTCGATCAGAACTGACGGGAACTCTTGCTAAAAGTAGTGGTATTTATTTATTTTTTGTACTTTAGAGGAATAGTGTCGTGCTAGGTTCGCGAAGTTAGTTAGTACGACAATTTTTCATTTTCTGTTTTTCGATATTAAAAATGTGGAACTTTTTTGTTTTCTATCTAGAACTCTAAAACTATGAAAAGTGTTAATAGAACTGTCATTGTTTTTTTTCTAAATTTGTGAAACGTCGTGCCAGCTTCACAGACGCCTCGGCGATTGTATTTGCCCGAATCGCGCTTCAAATGCCGCTCGGTTCATTTCTTCCGCGTTAACTCACGCCATCCATCTCGTTCGATCTTCTTTTCTTTGTTCTTTATTTCCTATCCTCGGCCGTTCTTTTCACATTTTCTCTCTCCCTCTCTCTCTCTCTCTCTCTCTCTCTCTCTCTCTCTCTCTCTCTCTCGATCTTTTCCTCTTTTCGCCGCGATTAGAATGCCGTTCTAATTTCCGGGACGAGTCGCTGCACTGCGCTAGACGCGCGTCTACGGCACAAGGATTATACGGCTTGGCAGATGTGCACCGAGTATCTCTTGTGTGAGCACCACGAAAGATTCGGGGAGAAAATGGCGCGTTTTACACAATATTGCATATCGCGTTGTCGCGTGCGTACAACGGCGCTGTAGCAGGAATAGTTTCGCGTCGCCGTGTGTTACAATTCCACGCGCAAGCTGGCAAAATAGTAACTAGATATCAACGCGGTTATACAAACTCACGGAATGGAAATATGCTGCGGGATGAACTCCCAACAATTTGGCGCACCGGAACATAAATGTCTCCACGGAGGAGGCGCGTGTGCCGCGGTGGATTGAAATTCAGAGCTTATACTTTCGCGAGTATTCAATGGAGCGAGAACCATCTATCGTTTAATGTGCGTATATGTATGTTTATGTGACCAGCCTCACGATAATATACGGTATCGGAAAAACAAATCACTTAGTGAAACACGATGGTCACTAAAATGTTGATAGAAACGTTGATAGGTAACATTGAAAAGAAAAGAATCCCGGAACAAAACGCGTTAGGAGAATGCAAAAGAAATAATCTTCTATGACAAAATTATAATTATAATTATAAGACTTTGCATTAACGACAGTTTAATTTCAGACTGGTTTTCGACGAATTTTTCAGCTGAGGAGAAATGAACTGCGGAATCACGGAGAGATTTTAATCAATACTAATCGCACATATGCGATTTTCGTGGCACGCTGTGTGTGAAATTTATATAATAAATTCGCGCACTTTAATATCGCAAACACCTGATACGGGGAAAATAGGACGAGGAAATAATAATGCCGAGGCGAAAAATAGCCGTGAATATCATTAAACGCGTCACCGAAGAATGTCTCACTCTATATGCTATTCTCTCCGCGTAGTCGTAAAATTTTCAGCCGTAGCTAATAGCAAATATTTGCACGAATTTCCGATTTCAAACGGGACAAGTGTTACAGCACGATCATCAACGGAGGACAAGAATCGCAGTGACGCGGAAAATGCGGAGAACTTCAAAGCAAGCGACAGCGGCGCTCGTTTTATCATCTACGGCCTCTGTGCCTGCTCTAATTTCATTTCATTTAATATAATTACGAGAGCCATGTATCACACGAGCGCCATACACATACACACACATACATACACACACATACACATACATACCTACACATATACGCGTGCACGGGCTTCGCGCTCGCGTGGGTCTCAATCGCCGAAGGGTGTGTGTAAACGCGTTTTATTGTTCAGCTCTAATTTGCAATCGTGCGCGAGTATTGCACGCGACCGGTAAGGCGCAAGCAATTAATGTAACGTGATTCCTCTACTATCATGAACTAAAGGGACAGAAAAAATCGATAAATACGATAGCGAGTAACTGCTTAATAAATATTGCCTAGGATCTCGCGCGGCGTCGATATATCGAGATACAGAAGATTACGCGTATAAGCAGCATCGCAGACGCTGCAACGAAAAGCTACGGGAAGAAGGGAGAAATAAAAAAAGAAATGAAAACGACAAGCTAGGTCGCGCGAAACCATCGCGAGAGAATATACGGAAAACTGTCGAGGACAAATGTTGTACGTATAATACTTAAGGGCGAGTTTTTCTCGTCGTCATTCTCGTTGTCGTCGTCGCCGTCGTCTCGTGCCGCATTTTCAGCCGGTCGTTCGACCCACGCTGCGGAAACGCACGAAAATACCGCATTTTTTTCAGTGCTCTCATTTCCCGCGCTGCGTTCACGTAAGAATAATATTCCCCTTGATTGCCGGCATATACCGAAAAAGTCTGCGAAACGCGATGTGTTTGTCGGATCTTCATATTTTGCATAGTCTTTTTACGCGGCTTTCAGCCCGGAATATATTTGCCCACACAGTATTTGCGCGATCAGTGATATTGAAATCTCTCCTGCGGTATTTGTTGTACGATCTGCAGAGCGGCACCGCAGCGGCAATAAAAGTCTAGTCAAAGGGGAATTATTCGTTGTCCATCTGCGTACACAGTGAGCTTTGAATATCTAGCAATAAATAACCATCATACACACACACACACACACACACACACACACACACACACACACACACACACACACACATATATATATATATATATATATATTCGCAAAAATGGAAATACATCTGTCAAGATGAAAAATTAGTTCAAAATAGTGTTCGATTGAAAAAGGGGATCCACACAACCGCACGCGCGCATTCTCTATTTAGACAATTTATTATATTCAAACATCATATCTTTCTAAATGGCTTTTTAATACATGGTCGTATGCAGAAATCAAACAGATCGATGGCGGTATCTCTGTGCTTGAAGAGAAATGGCAGGAAGTAAATAGAATCCATATGTACGAATATGAAGACGTTCGCCTTCGGTTGGCTCGCAAAACGATACGGATTGTTTATCGTGGGTCAAGAAATTGGTTTCGTATCGCCGGATTTTAATCTGCGATATCGTGCGCGCCACGTTCACGTTCTTGTCATTTCTTCAAAGTATCTTAGGGATCGAAGGCTTCCTTCTCTCGATGCGGAAACATATTTCATGATCCGACAGGAAAAATAATGCGGATCCAATTGCCAATTGTACGGCGGCTATCCGAGTTAGAATATCCTGTTATCTAGGGTGGAGCAAAGGGGTCGCAGGCCCCGTCGACTACGTGCTGACGCAGACCGAAAGTATCTCGATATATCAATATCAGGCGTGCCAAAAACTTTGAATACACCGCCCACCTTGACGACGTGCTACGTGCGGCGCGGCGGAAGTTTTCCTCACTTTTAGAGTGCTATCCGTAGGAAAGGTATTCCCGCTAAACTTCTTCCCCGAACGAGATAAAGCGATAGCAAAGTCGATAAGCTGATTTGATCGTAACAATAGAACCCTGGCTTACAAGGTACATATTGTGTGATAACCAGGAGTTCCTCCACAGTTCCGGCATATCGATTCGCGAGAAGCGGTACAAGATGAAGCACACACCGGGGGCCGGGACAACCCCATGCGTATAAATATTCAAACACGTGAGGTCAATAAAATGACTGAACCGTCCCTCCCTGGCTGATAGGACAGAAATTTCTTGTCACGTAAGAAAATACAGTCCCGAGATTCCCTTGACTTTTCCTGAGGGTTGCCTTGATAATTGCGTTCACTCGATCTTACGTACAGCTTTTTTTTCTTTATATTAAAGCAATATTGATAATTCGGATTGTATCTGTAGGGGACTTCGCGTAATGCTATCAACAATAAACTCCGAGTGCCACGACAATTTTCAGCTTCATATATATTCGTATTATATGCGAGAGAGCGCTTATTTCAGCCGCGAATGCATTAATAACACGAAATCCGTATAAAATACAGCTCAAATCGATCGATAATATTAAAATACGATTATAATTTGGCGTATAAATTACTACGAGCATGCACGCGCGCTCGCATAATACATCGATACAATTCCAAGAACCTCATTAACGCTACGCTTTTTACTACACAATGTAATACTGCGATAAATAGAATAGCGCGGGTTGACGAGCGCTGTTAAGGAAGCAAAAGAAAGAAAAGAACGCGAGGTAACGTGTGGATACGCGCGCGTTAAAGATGGTCATCGAAAGTTTAGCAATAACCTGACACGCGCGCACTCGCCCTGAAAGTCAAACATACCGAATTAACGATCGACTTTCCTCGACGCGGCGCACTTTTATCGCGTCAATATCCAGCGGTATAACCAGCGCAGTCTGCGTTATTAACACCGTAAATGCGGTGCGCCGAGCCACGGTTGGCTGGTGGAAGCCTCGCAGTCTGCGTAAAGTTTGCGCAGCGAGAGATGTAGGCTCGAGGGTAGAACTCGCGGTAGGTACGTACTTGGATCTGGTTTCTCGATCGTCTTGCTCGCCTGGTACAAGGGAGAAACCGCCGGATCGTGAATGTACCGGCGATGTCGCTGGTTTAACGGCACCGTATCCAGCGACGGCTGTGTAATTTAATGAGCATAAAAGCCAGAGGCACGATTAATACGCGCGCGCTCTTGCCGAAACGAGGGCGACAAGGACGACGATGTCGACAAGACACGACTATGTGCGTATGTGCGCGTATATGTGAGTGGACGTGTGGATAGGTGGATGTGCAACAGCGCCGATTTTAGGTGACACGTCGACACAGGATCAGGGGAAAATTGTAACTTTGCAAAGTTTCATTTGACTCCGGTGTATCCTTTAATCCCTAAGCACTGACGCGCACCCCCTTGACGTCCGTGGGACGGAAGGTGATTCAACACCCTGATGGTTGTCATATCGAATCTCAAAGACCGCACATGTATGCACACAGGCAAAATCATCTCGTCTCTTTTCGACGTTTTTGCGATAATATTCAACGTATCTCGTATAGTGGTATTCGCAACGATACCGAACAAACTTTATGGAAATTTCGCATCCATTCTTTCGTTGTACTTTCATCCTCAATGTTATGCAAAATATTACTTCCGCGTCTTCTGTATTATCGTCATTCCTCCTCTGAGACACGAAGAGTGCCTGTCATCTGTGTATTTCCGCTTTTCCAGAGATAAAACAATTTATCGTCACAAAGATCATTCTTTGCGAAGGTTTCTAAGGAGGAGCAGTATATTTTCCTTTATTCGTGATAACGCGCGCGCGTTGCGATATTTGCCTATTATTTTATTATTTCGAATGTCTCTTCTTATTACAAAAATACATCTTTTTTATTGCAATGTTTTTTACCATTTTAACATGCTATATCGAATGATCTACTTGCGCATCAATATGTATACTGTTGCACTATGCACTGTGCACAAAGTAGGATATGTTGAAAGTAAGCATGATATATAGGGAGAAAGCGTAATTAAAGAACGCATAACTGCCCTATCTTTTTCTTCAAAGAACATGAAAAAATGCAGTGCTATTACTCGAAAGGGCACCTATTCCTTATCACCGTTTCTAATTAACATCAAAGGCAACTCTTTGATCTTTCGGTGCAAAAAGACCGGTATGTTCGCACGCCACCTCCGCTTCTTGAAAGAAGCGGAAGCACGGTTTAGGTACAGCTACAGCTCTCAGCGTTGCTGTACAACTAAAAAAAAAAGACGGCGAGATATATATTTCGCAGTAGGTCACCGAGAGCTCTCGGACACACATTATCGTTCGACATGTGAACCGAAAAATAAAAAGGGGAAAGAAAGAAGAGAAAAAAAGAGTGCAATACATCTCGCAACATCACGAGTGCTGCACGATCCTCGCAGCTTGCTGCACGCGAGCGAAATGATGTCGCCCCCGACTTGCAAGTTTGCGCGACTGGCCGGCCAACGCACCGTGGAAGGGGGCGTGGGAGGAAAGGGTCAGCCGGGAAAGTTCAACTTCAGAATTTACGGGCTGACGCGAGGAAAAAAGTTTCGGCACACATCTGGATGCGGCCGACCGATAATCGATATGTGCGGCCATTCTTACTGCGTCGCCGGCACGCCACTCTGAAATCAAAATTTTTCGACTAATTTGGCCCGTAATGCCTTTCCGGCCGATTTGAGGATGCCGTCGAGAGAGTAGAAAAGTTGTCGCGTCCTTGTGTGCAAGGGATATTTATTTCACGCCGAGTCTCTTGCGTTTTTCACCTTCGTCTCACTCGCGAATTCGCCCGCGCGCAGAATTTCCTCGCATAAATCATAAACGCGCCAAATCGCCAAGCTCAATTAGAATTTGCAGGCTTTTGAAATGCGATTAATGGAGGATCGTCTCGCGGGAGAACGAGTCGAATTATGCGAAACGTTGGAAGTTAATTATTCCCTGAATCAATATTTTGGTTCCGCATTAATCCTACAAATTCCCTCGAACTTAGCGAGCACTGTACACTGCATTGTTTCACCTTTGACGCTGTATTGTTTTACTTATCCATGAACTATACACTTACTCGTTAATCTTTATCCATATTATCTAATTTTGGTTTTATTGCACGTATTATATACCTGCAATAAATTATTAAGTTAAATAAGCAATATAACGTTTGTTCAAATTAAGAATAAAGATTAAATCGAATATTATTAGGTGGTAAACTTAGTTCCTCACAGTTAGATGACGTTAGTTGTAGGTGTAATTTATTTTGACATCTGAAACTGGCTGCATTTTAGAGATTAGACATTTGTCAATAAAATTCAGTGCGAAGAGATTCATTTAAGCGAGCAGTGCTATTTTTTCTTTTGATTAAATATGGAACGTGATAAGTTGTTTTTCCGACATGTGCTGCTTCATTACTTTGACTTGAAAAAAACTGCAGCTGCAGCTCATAAATTGCTTTTCGAAGCTTATGGCAATTATGCTCCATCGGAAAGAACATGCCAAGTATGGTTTCAGCGATTTAAGAGTGGTGATTTTGATGTCAATGATAAAGAACGCTCAGGCCAACCGAAAAAGTTTGAAGACACCGATTTGCAGGCATTATTGGACGAAAACTCTACTCAAACGCTCCAAGAATTGTCTGCAG
>NW_022639470.1:2207565-2223219 GCF_010583005.1 Odontomachus brunneus
CGTATTCACCAGACTTAGCTCCTTCGGACTATTACTTGTTCCGGTCGATGCAGCACGGCTTGGTGGATACACACTTCAGAAATTACGAGGATGTGTGAAAATGGATCGACGAATGGATTGCATCAAAAGACCAATCGTTCTATCGTCGCGGAATCTACGCGTTGCCCGAAAGATGGGAAAAATGTATAGCTAGCGAGGGAAAATACTTCGATTAATGTATTTTTTGCTTTTGATGTCGAAATAAATGAATGTTTTAAACAAAAAAACTGCAGGAACTAAGTTTACCACCTAATATATACGGAGAGTAGTCTCTTTAAAACGCAATACAAGAAGAAAAAACGGCATTAACATATTCGCTACTAGCGTCACATATATGACGGTAACAATTTTTATTCTGTCTACATTATCAAACTAAGTTTGTTTTTACATAATTACGTAAAAAAAAAAAATACGAAATAGTCTGTGGGCAGAGTTCTCCAAATTAACTGTGATAGCGAACGTATTAAATAACTGCTCGTCAACATCAAAGTAAGACAATAGCTTGTACAGTCTACTTCAAGCTTTTCCATTGGTCCTTCAAGTTCGACGGAATGTGCAGAGTTAATGTAGAATTAAATTTTCTACTCGAGTGAAATTAACGATACAACGCAACACAGAAAGTTTAACTTACGTATAGTAACAAACCGAGTATGGTTCGACCGAGTCGAACGCATTTATCGAAGTTACTTTATACAATTTTCCATTATTATCGTTGAAGCATAAAAGTCTCCATCGTGGACAAGCTTTGCGTCACTTGATTATATGCACGAATACCGACACTCGTCTATTAACGACGTCCCAGGCCCCGAAAGTCCCACGGCCGCTCTCTTTTCTACCCCATCTGCCATATTCTCTCTCTCTCTCTCTCTCTCTCTCTCTCTCTCTCTCTCTCACACACACACACACACACACACACACACACACACACACACACACACACACACACACACACACACACACAACGATAGTACTTTTCGCCAGACACTTTCGCTCGAGCGTGAAACACGCCGCATCTGTAATTTCCGTGCAGGAACTCCGGAGTTTCTCTCCAAGCCACGTCTTTCGCCATCCCGTTCGCGTTTTCCTCCTCCTTCGCGCCCCGTCGTCGACTCTGTCGTTTCTTCTTTCGTTGCCATGTCGTCCGTACGTTCGCGGCAACTCGCCGGCAAGTGAGTATCGTTTCCCTTATTTCGCTTATCGCAAAAATCAATTGTTCGCGTAGAAAGAGAGAGAGAGAGGGAGAGGATAACGAACGGCAAGTATACGGGCGCAACAGCCAGGACGGCCCAGCCGGATGAGCGTCGTGCGCGTGAAATACGCAGGTACGTCACGCACGTGCCGTCGTCTCTAAATCAGTCGCGAGTGCGCGCGAGCTCTCGCTCTCGCGAAATATTTAACGACGACTCGTATCCTCCGTGCCTCGTTCCCAAACCGTGCGCCTGCTACGCCCCGAGCCTCCCCGCTGAATTTATTGCGTAATTTCAAAACGGTTCGGCGTTTCCGTGCCGACCGGTGACTCGCCGCGGATTGCACGCTCTCAAACGCGCGATAAATTAAAAGTCGCGACGTAACGTTCTCCAAACTGCCGTCCGCCCGGCCCGTAACCCGAAATGAACGGTTGTTACGGGATAACAACGGGCGAAGTTGCGACGCGCAACTCTCCCGCGAGCATTCGCAGCGCGATATCGATGGTAACGCCAACGATTACGTGTAAAGGCTTATTATAATAACGAATACGCATCAGGAGGTTACAATTGCTCGTAATAATGATATCGAACCGCGATTACACATAATTGGTGGAATTCAGTGCAATTCAATACTGTAATGGTAAAATTGACAAACGAGCGACATGGATCGATCAATAGACGCGTTAATCTTCGAGATCGCTTTGACGGTCCATAAAGTACTTCGTTAATTGTGTCTTACGCCTCTAATGGCTCTAAAGCTTGATCTACAAAATGTTCTTTGCTTCCTGCTCCTTTCTCTTTATCTCTTTCTGACTCAAACCTTAAGTTTTAAGCCTAATCTACAATGTGCTCTTTGCTTTCTGTTTCTTGTTCTCTGTCTTCTTTTAGTTTAAGGCTTAAGGTGTGAGTCAGAAAGAGATAAAGAAAAAAAAACAAGAAGCAAATAACACATTGTAGATCAAGTTTTAAGCCAGAAAAAGACAGAAAACAACAGAACGCAAAGAGTATATTGTAGATCAGGCTTTAAGTATTACATCATAGAATGCGCGGACACTTGATCAATTAAATCTAAACGCAAGATATTATCCTCACACACCGAAATGTGAAAGTAATAATTATGTTAACGAAATATGTATATTTCTTTAAATAATTTACATTGTCAAACATTATTATACTTCCACAATTCAAATTTAACACGAATATCTGTTCTAATTGACCAAGTTCGGGCGTTCTACGACTTCGTTAATCGATAAAGATTCTAAAACGCAAGTGCGCCATATCTGATAAATTTATTGCAACATTAAACGCATCATGGATATATTTTACATCGTACTTTAGATAAGAGGGTCATGTAATAAAGTACAAATTATACCCACTGGTGAGAGAGTTTATCAGATTCGAAACATTATTACGTGACAAATGATACCACAGCAATATTAACCCCGGTCGTTTCTCAGGCATTGTTTGATATATTACTCCGGTCACACGTTAAGCTACTGTCAGAACGATTAATTTCTCAGGTCTATCGCTAATGTCGGGGAGAAAAGGAGCCGTCTCCTGAAATTATCCTTGGGTATGATACCATCGCGCAGTAATCCAAATTCATGGATCTCTGAAATTATATGGTCACTGCTGTGGTATTCGTGTGGACTAAATAAACATTATTAATTAATAAGTGTTGATTAGTTAATTAGTTAATTATTAATAAATTAATTAGTTAATAAATAACTTTCTGCCGGAAAGTCCTACTATGCGCATCTTGTTTTTCATGTGAAGGAAATATTTCTTTTTTTATTTCGTTTAATTGCACGTTCCTCATAAAATATATTATTTACGTATAATAATTATATTTCCAATTAGCATTATAAAACCTTACCAACGTAAATATAACATTTTGCTTGAATAGATTTTTTTTCTTATGAATCATTATTCGTATGAGATAACTATGTGCGTTTGATTGGAATGACTTTCATGCGAATCGGACGTGTAGCACGTAGTACAAAATCAAACTTTAATTTGACATCCTTCAAATAATCAACAGGTTCCAAGTGGAAGTTGTACACCATGGGAGCCACTAAAGCTTTTAACTCTAACATGGCGTATCGTTGGCCTAACAATCGTAAATCCATTAAAATTTACTCGCTGAATAAGAAATTAATATCTTACAAATTACCTATGCAATTACGTGGTCCTGCACTGAACGGTATATAACAATAAGGATGACGTTTACTCATTTTCTCAGGTAAGAATCTGTCTGGGTCAAATATCTCCGGATTCGGCCAAAAATTATGATTGTGATGAAGTTTATAGATATAGAGATGCACCGTTGTGCCTTCTGGTACCACATATGGATCTAACATTAATAAACATAGTACATTTTACAAACAGCAATGAAAAGTTTAAAAAATAAATATATACATAAATTATATTGTACATATATGACAATTTTCCAGTGCGAGAAAAATAACTGATAAAATTGAGTTTAATTTAATAACGCAAGTTGGAAAAAAATTCAACTCTGAAAAATATTATAATTCATTATTACAATAAAATAAAGAAAATATATTTTTATAAAAATTTTATTGTAATAATGAATCCTTCTTTCTAATGTTGAAGTATTAATATGCAGTTTATTAATTTGGCATATTTATTTACGTTTCTTTGTAGTTTTACGCATAATCTATACAGAAAATATTGTCATATATGTATAAAAATCCACTAATTACTCACTTAATTGCACATCTTCACACAATTCGCGCGATATAATAGGAACACTAGGATACATTCTTATCGATTCTTTTAAGCATCTCTCTAAATATGGTAGATTCTGTAACGCGTTTATAGTAAGTTTCCCATCATTCTCCTGCATTACTTCAGAAATTTCTTTCCTCACACGGTCCTAGAAACATAAGTTTATATTTTACATATTGTTTACATACATACTGATTGTTGATTAAATCCAAAGTGCCAGTGTTCCTATATTTCTAAGACAATTTTTCTTCAGAGAGAAAGGAACGCTGTAAGGAATTTGTCACACATATGATTTTTTCCAAATTTAAAGTTACCTCCAATTATTTTACAAAAACTTCAACTTACAAAATATATGGAATAAATAAATAAGCTTATTTAATTATGTGTACATTGATTGGTAACTTACATTGATCGATATCTAATTATGTAATAGGGGAAAAATATACCTGGATATCCTTGTGTTCAGCTAACAGTAATAAACTAAAACATAAAGCTATCGCTACAGTATCGTGACCCTGTAATAATAAGAACTTTTTACAATTAATTCGATTTTACACACACGAACAGTAATAACCGTAATAAATAACAGTAATAAGTAATAGCAATAATACACGCAAATAAGAAAAATTCCGAAGAAATGTTTTATATCAAAGTACATATATTGTTGCTTTTGTTGAAATGATTAGCTTATAGCATATAGTAACTAAACAGAAACGCAGTTATATTTTTATATAATAGTTTTATAAAATAGTTCTTGTTATATTTTTTAACACTTTGACAAAACTAAAGCGTTTACCTCGAACATGAAGGTGTCGACTTCTTCTCTAATATCTAAATCAGTAAACCCACTGTTATGAGATTCCGCTATCAAAATATCTAAGAGGGCCATTCGTTTCTTTTTAACTTAAACAAATATGACATAACTTGTAGGAAATTGTTTCATAACACACACACAATTATTCTATATTCCGAACATACCTGTCACTTTCATGTCTTCAGTTTCAGTATTGTTTTCAAAATATTTTAAGTACCGTCTACCGGTTTGTTCGTGATAAACTTTCCTTTCTGCAATAATCTACGAGAAAATGAAACATAAAACCGCACTTGCAACGTTCACTTATGCTATCGTACTGCAAAAAATATTTCTTACTTAGCCCATTGGCACAGATTGATACTTTTTATTTATAGAAAAGAAAAAACTTTACTTAAACGTTTAAATGATATAATTATGGCTACTTACTTTTTCGGTGAATGAGTGCAATATATTCAAATATTTATCTTGCATATTACTCAGTGACGTTAACTTGAATAGTGTGTCGCTTACAAGCCACGGTTTAAAAACTCTAAATGCAATTATACAAAATTAAATATGTCTAGAGGAACAAATTGTATTACTTCTAAATAGTACACGTTAATTTCTTTTATAAATTACCTAGCGATTAGGATTTTACCCATATTAAAAATTGACTGACGATACTCTTGTTCAAACCGACCAATATCTTTCAAAGAAACGCCCATGGAAGTTTCTACAAATAAACTTGTTGAAGACATATAAATTTCTACTTGTTGGTCATATTATTTACAGTAGTTTATTACTGTATACAAGTAATTCATCATATATTACTCGAAAACGGTAAGATATAGAAAAATACTTCAATTTAAGTCGGAAAACAATTTCTTATTAACAAATTATATCTTCGACTGTCTTTCCTTTCAAAAACGTTAAAATGTGTAATTTTCAAAAAAACTGATGAAATTAATGAAAATTATTGTGAATATAATATAAACGTTTAATTAACTTTTTCTTTTCAAAAAGAAAAAGAAAAAAATATATATAATTATAAATGTATATACCACATATTGCATTTAATGTATGATAACTGGTAAATAACTGCACGTCTTCAATAATTGACTCTTCCGCATGATTCAAAAGTTCTACTGCGCTATTGCCTTCTTCAACAAAGACCTCAACAAACTGTTTCAGTATAGAAAAATGAAATGCAGGTGTCAGCAATTTCCGTCTTTTTTGCCACTTCATGCCTGTAGTAAAGATAAAATAATATTTCGCCATATATATATAGGGTATTTAAAAGTACCGGAAGTCTTTTAATACTTCGAAAAGGAACTATTTTACAAAAGGTATTTTAGACAAAAATTTTAAGGTTTCAAGAAGAACTTATAATAATGTTTATTAGCTTGACTTTGTGATTATGACGCGCTAAGATCTTTTCAAGGAGAGTCATTTTGAATTTTTTAAATGATTTAGATTATTCCGAAACCTTTTAAGCATCTTGTATAAATATATGAATATTATTCTCGTTTTTTATGTTTATCGTGTTGCATATGCACATATGTATATAGAAAATAAATATTCCTATAATTTATATCATGCTTGATAATCAAAAGTTAAACGATAATTATGTAACTTCTCTTTGATAAATCGTAGCACAATGTGCGTTGGCGTACACACACAGATATTAACTTTTTCCTATATAAAATTTATTTACTCTCCTATATAAACAGTATATAAATGTAATAAATATATAGCATTTATTTCCCTACATAAATTATATTCTAAAGTGTTGCTATTTGTTTTCTCAAAGACTATCGGAGGAAACGACAATTATCTTAACAATAATTACACGTGCAAAGATAAATTGTGCGCTATTATTAATTCGATAATATTACCTGTGCTAGTAAGAAGGCCATCGCCTAGCCAAGGATGTAAAAATTTGTAAACATAACCTTTCACAATGTTTTTCGAGCTGCTTAGTATTTTCTAAAATCATAGATATCACAAAATTAAAAATCTCATCGTTAGTATTAAATTATGAAATTTAAAAAATAGAAGGTAGCATGCTGGGAAATATATGTATTGTTTTGAATTGAAGCTATACATATCGAATTTAGTCATTTTTAGTAAAAATGCTACATGGTCAATAAGATGAATATATTTTCTGTGATAATTGCTTAACCTCTATGTAATTCGGATCATAAGTGAGAACGTTGGGTATCGTAAAAAACCATAACCTAGTGATTGAGTGATTTTTCATCACTTTTTCATATATAAACAACCATAGTCCCTCTGAAATATAAAGAATATCAAAATTAAGTTTATTATTATTACAGTACCATTCGCGCGCGCGCGCGGCAAATCGCTATATGATTTGATCATTATTAACGTCTTGCATCTCGCTAATAAGCTACTATGAAATATTGATTAGAAATACTAATTTAATTCTTCATTGTATATGAGTGATAAGCAAATCAATAACTCATTAAGTAAAGATTCACATAATTTTTTACTTACCTTGTGAACGCCAACAAACATGTAGAATATTGCCTATAATAGGAAGTGATATATGTCCCGGTATACGATTAATAAGTCGTCCTTTTCTCCCAAAATAATTGATATAATAATGCAAGAGTGCGAGGAAGAGGCATGTTAATAATAAAGCGGTAATCATTGTTCGTTGAATTATTAACCAATTTAAAATTTTCGTCGCACACGCGCACGTTCTCCTTTTATCTTTCAAAGGTTATGCTGCAACAGAAGAAACGGAATATTGTTTTACGAGGAATTATCGATGATAATATATAAAAAATATAATTGCAAACACTCATGCATTTATCAATGAACCGATATATAATTTTACAATTTCATAGAAAAATATAATACAAGAGAGATTGAAGAACTTGTGACAACGTTTGGTATGTCGACGTATCGCGTCTGAACACTTAAATGTGTACGAGGGTGGTCTGAAAAGTTTCCGACCTAACAAAGATACAAGTCATTTTTTCTGAAAATTGTTTTTTATTTTTCAACATAGTCTCCTTGTAAATCTACACACTTCTCCCAGCGATGCTCCCATCTCTGTAACCCGTCGAAATAGTACTCGGCGTTTTTCTCTGCAAAATAATTGTTCACGAAGGTGATTGCCTCTTCATTTGACGAAAATCTCTGTCCTCCGAGCGCAATTTTTAGATGAGGGAACAAAAAGAAGTCGCTTGGGGCTAGATCTGGTGAGTAAGGTGGATGGTCAAGCAGTTCAAACCGTAATTCGTGGATTTTCGCCATGGCAACCGCTGAGGTGTGAGACGGTGCGTTGTCTTGGTGAAACAGGATTTTCTTTTTCTGCAAATGTGGCCGTTTTCCCGCAAGTTCTGCCTTCAGCTTGTCAAGTAATGATGCGTAGTATGCTCCTGTAATGGTTTTTCCTTTTTGAAGATAATCGATTAAAATAACTCCATGACTATCCCAAAAAACAGTCGCCATCACTTTCCCAGCCGAAAAAACAGTTTTTGCTTTTTTTGGAGCCGGTTCCCCCTTTGCAGTCCACTGTTTGGACTGTATTTTTGTTTCAGGCGTATAATGGTGTATCCAAGTTTCATCTACAGTAATTAATCGGCGCCAAAACTCGGATTTATTGCGCCTAAACTGCTCCAACAGAGCGTTGGAAATGTTCATTCGAACACGTTTTTGGTCTAACGTGAGCAAACGCGGCACCCAACGCGCGGACAGCTTTCTCATGCCTAAATGTTGATTTAATATGCGACAAACACGTTCTTTTGACATGTTCATAACCTCTGCTATCTCTCTCACTTTAATTCGGCGGTCGTCTAGCACCATTTGGTGAACTTTGGCGATGTTTTCGTCGGTAGTTGCAGTTTTTGGACGTCCTGAACGTTCATCGTCTCCCAAGCTCTTACGGCCACGTTTAAATTCAGCGGCCCAAAATTTCACTGTCGTAAATGATGGTGCAGAGTCCCCATACACAGAATCCAACTCATCTTTGATTTGCGTAGGCGTATTGCCTTTCAAAAACAAATATTTAATGACAGCTCGATACTCGATTTTGTCCATTTTCACAAAAACACTCACATCAACTTACTCAAACGACTGTTACATAACAACTGCGAGTCCAAAATGGCTGAAACTTCGGTGAGTAACTGTCAACAGATGAACAACGAAATTCACTAGCTTTTATTTACAAGTGCTGCTATCTTCACGTTGAGGTCGGAAACTTTTCAGACCACCCTCGTACGTTGGATCAAATATCTCTACTTGTTGGTAGTTTTATAACAAGAAATGTTATACGGATCTTTCACAACATTCATTATCTGTTTCTTCAATGTTGTTCATGAAACGATAACTTATCATTGTCAGTATCAGTTATGGTTGCTACACAGTCGACGTTATATAGGGTATAGCAAAAGTACCGGAACGGCAAGATAATTCGGCGGGGGAGCATTTTAGAGAAAAATGTTTCAGACAAAAGTTGTAAGACTTAAAAAAACGCATTCAACGATAGTAGTTATTTGACATAGGATGGCGTCGCCAAGGTCAACTTTGCTTTTTTAAATAGAAACACATATTTTTTATTACGGCATTTTATTCAACGTAAAAACGCAAACAACTTTTGCTTGAAAAAATTTTTTATACGACTTCTATTTTCTAAGATATTTACGTAAATATCTTAGAAAATAGAGGTCGTATAAAAAATTTTTTCAAGCAAAAGTTGTTTGCGTTTTTACGTTGAATAAAATGCCGTAATAAAAAATGTGTTTCTATTTAAAAAAGCAAAGTTGACCTTGTTCTGACCTTGGCGACGCCATCCTATGTCAAATAACTACTATCGTTGAATGCGTTTTTTTAAGCCTTACAACTTTTGTCTGAAACATTTTTCTCTAAAATGCTCCTCCGCCGAGTTATCTTGCCGTTCCGGTATTTTTGCTATACCCTGTATATAATTTCTTAAATCTAGTATTTCACCATTTTCAACATTTCACATAAAGTAGAAACTATTATAATTAGAGAACTATTATAATCCAATATAATTGAATTACTTATACAATTTTCAATCTTATACGTTATGTGTAAAGCTGAAAATCGTGTAATTGTCGATTGAACGGTATATAATCCAGCTAGAAAAATAATATTATCAATAGGAAATATGTATTTGTGACTGTTGTCTAAATACATATAAATACAAAACGTATATTTAAATATACAAGAAATATTGAACAAGATACAAGATTGAAGAAGATACAAGAATTTTATAGGAACACGGAAATTTTTATACAAATAATTTTGATTTTTTTTAAGAATTTTATATGTATTATGTGTAAATATCACACGTATAATATGGCGATGGAAAATAATATCACAACTATTACACTTCGAGAATTCGCTGGGATCAATATGACGATACTTAAAGGCTTACAAGTTAAATAAGCGAATATTAATGCTAAGTATTAGTCTTATCGTTTATAAACTGATATTGTACTGATAACATAAATCCATAACATGATAACATAACTGATAATTTAAATATATATAAAACAATAAATTAAGGACCATTAGAGTTAACGCACAGGTTGTATAGTGCTATTATAAACTATTAAACCATAGTGACACAATCTCGCAATGAGAACAAATTTTATTAAAAATCATACGCGTTTCGGTCTCATTTCGCAGACCCTCTTCAGTGATAACAAGAGTTGGTATAGTGTTGGTTTAGTTATATTATTTTAAATATATACGTTAACATTTATCAATTTATACCGAGTACATACAATTTTATTCAAAGTAAACAGACTTCACACATGTAGATACGTTTCCTGTACACCGCGTGATCAATTGTATCACCATCTTAATATATTTACTGAAATGTTTTAGCTTGGTAATTAATAAGCGAGTTTTATTAACAATATATCAGGCATCTATTTATTATAAAAATCTTAAATAAATTTCTTCTACATTGAAAGATCGCAACCATAATCGAAAATGAGTACGTGAGCGGATAATGCGAGAGAAAGTACGATCTTGTCGTGTAGTAATCCAGACGGATACTTAAAGAGTCAGCAAGTGTATTATAATGATAATGACTATCTCCAGTATATTATTTAATAAATGACCAAGTAAATCATCTTTATGTCGTATATTCACCACAGGTTCGCCTCTCCGTACTTCTTACTTCTAGCACTTCTTGCACGTACTACTCTAGTAAATCACTACAGCGGAAAAGTCTGTTTTCCGCGTATATATTCTTATAAATCTATATACAATGTCATCTATCTACAATGTTATCATAAGAGCTGTATTGACATCCTCTATTGACCTATTTCGTAAGAATTATCTCTTGACCTGTTTGCACATTGACCCAAAAAATATCATTTACCGATATCTTATCGATATCCAACTTGGTCATTCTGATTTAACATATACGACTCGAATGTCAAAAGTAATTACAACTTGAACATAATTCGAGTAAAATATTTCACTATTCTTTTGTGCGAATATAATCTGTTAAAATATGAACACTAAATAAGAAAAAGAAAAAAAAATTCGAAATAGGTGGTAAAAATAGACGCTAGATACAGTAAAATTTCTTAAATAATAATAGTCATATAATAACATAATTCAGCATACGATTTTTTATACGTACAGATAAATCTAACACTAAATATGAATTAACTCTCTCAGTTTTAGTTTTCAATTTGTCGGGTGACATCACCGTGTTATACAATCCAGCTATAACGTTAAAGTATGTTTTTAATTACGTTTTTTATTTAAAACCTTATTCTCTGTTCTTATTTAGCATATATTTTACCCTTATTTTAAATTATTGTTAAGTTGCATTTTTGCATATTCTTATTTAGCATATATTTTATCCTTATTTTAAATTATTGTTAAGTTGCAAAAATGCAACTTAATGATAATTTAAATTAAGGATAAAATATATGCTAAATAAGAATATGCAAAATAATTTAGTATAAACTTTGGCACTTCGTTTAACTTTTTAAAAATTCATGGTTTCGGTCGCAAATACACCATTTATGCATATAAAATCCATTATAATCATAATATTAAATTCATATATACACGCGCGCGCACGCGTAAAGTCTGTGCTAGCTTCAAGCGACTTCTATTGAGACAAACTTTACATTCAGCGGATGATTGCATTCCATATGTGGATGTCGTAGCATTAGATCAGCTGTCACCTCTATGTTTTTTAGATAATCGATAGGTTCCAAGTTAAAATTGTGCACGAGAGAAGTTATTATAGCCTTCATCTCCAACTCGTTGGCCTGTGCCACATACATATACATATTTATAACTTGTGCATTAGAAACTGTTCACATCTAAAAGCGTAAGCATCGCACTAGCTTACTTATACAGTTTCGTGGTCCCGCGCTGAATGGCAAGTACGAATAAGAATGACGCTTTTGTATTTTTTCAGGTAAGAATCTGTATCGAATCTGGATCGAATACATGGGGATTCGGCCAGAAATTGGGATCTGTATGAACGTCATAGATATTGAGATGTGTAATTGTTCCACGAGGTATTATATATGAATCTGTAAAATATATTATATAATTAGGTCTAATTTGTAAACAATGATTAAATATTACTATAATGCTAACATATAAAAAAGTATGAAAAATATATCATATTATCATTCCGATTTAATTCTGACAATTTTAAAACGTAAAATTTAGAATATTTTTATACATTCATAAATATTTATTGCTGTTATCACGTAATTATACATTCTCCCCAGTAATTCGTACTATGAAATGCACGCTGGAGTTCAGCCGATTCCTTCAAATATCTTTCTAAATATGATAGATTCTGCAACGACGTTATAGTCAACTTCCTTTCACACTCTTTCATCACTGTATTGACTTCCTCCCTGACGCGATCCTACCACCAACACTGATTAGAATTGCATTCCTCACTACTCCATTATATTTTCATGTATACACAAAGAAATAGTTTCAGCAATTGTCTACGTGCATTGCCCGTTAAAAGATTCCGGACACCTATAAAATAGGGGACAATAAAAGAGAGGGGATAATAAAAGAGAAATACTAAGTTAATCTATATTTTATTAAATATTTTCTAAAATAGATGTTTCAATTACACATTGAGCAAAAATATTGAACAAAAATATATTCTAAGTATTATAAACTCCAACAAGAACTTAAACTGTCTTCTTTTCAAAGAATCCGCCTTTTGCTTTCATCACAGCTTTGTCCAGTCTTGGCATGCGTTTTACAAGACTTTCCAAATAATCTTTTGAGATATTATCCCAGGCCTTTTGAAGAACTTCCCACAATGTTGAAACAGATGATAGACAATTCTTACGCACTTTACGGTCCAATTGGTCCCTATTGAAGAAAAGATAGTTTATGTTGGAGTTTATAATACTTAGAATATATTTTTGTTCAGTGTGTAATTGAAATATCTATTTTAAAAAATATATTATTATTAATATATATTAAAAAATATATAATATATATTAAATATATTAAATATATTTATAATTATATTAATTATATTAATTATATTTAATATATATATATATAATATATATTAAAATATATATTAAAAAATATATTTAAATATATTTAATAAAATAATAATATAGATTAGCTTAGTATTTCTCTCGTTTCTCCTTTACTTTCCCCTATTTATAGGTGTCTGGAAATTCTTAACAGACAGTGTATATATCAGTGTTATCTGCTCCCTTCCTCTAAGCACATAGTGTTATTCCTTATGGAAAATTAAATGAGAAAGTCCTGAAGTATTTTTTCAACTTTAATGAAGTAGTTATTTTTAAATAAATTCCAGCTAATCAACTCTTTCGCCGCTACAGCGCTCACGTATATTATCAGACGCGTAGCTTACACATGAGCCCGTCTAAAGGATGGCGCTGATTAGCTGAAATTTATTTAAAAATAACTGCTCTGTTAAGTATGATAGAAGAAAATAGTTCAGGACTTCCTGATCTTATTTTCCATAAAAAATAAATATGTATTTAATGGGCGGATGAAATATCCTATACTTATATTTATATTAAGGATAGTTGTTTCTGATTAATCTCGTTCGATTAATTTCAGTGTGTAAAAAAATACACAGCGATGAATATTTTAAGTTTTTATCTTTTTGAAATTAATTAACGACTTAGTGGTTGAATATAATTCATCAGTTGTCTTTTGTTACATCCCATGTTTTTATGGACAAAAGTATCTGAATATTCTTGTATTCTGCTAACAGCAACAGAGTGAAGCATAGAGCCACCACTGTTGTGTCATGACCCTATAATCAGTTTGTGTATTAGGTCTCTCCATATAGGGTGTCCCATTTTAAATTACGCACCTGAATATCTCGTCAGGGGAGCCACCAATCCGAAAATAACCCTTACAAAAGTTGTTGGGTTCGGAGGGGGACATCGGATGGTGATTTTCAATTTCACCTTGACATTCAAGATTATTTGAAGGTCAAGGTAAAATTGAAAATCACCATTCGATGTCCCCCTCCGAACCCAACAACTTTTGTAAGGATTATTTTCGGATTGGTGGCTCCCCTAACGAGATATTCAGATGCGTAATTTAAAATGGGACACCCTGTATAATAAGCTATCGAGAAAAAATTACACAAATATATACTTCGAACATGAAGATATCTACTTCTTCTCTGATATCTAAATCACTCAAATGATTTTCTTTAGAAGCTGCTATTAGAAGATCCAACATGGCCAGTTGTTTTTTCTAACTGAATCAAAGCAAAAATACTGTAATTACTATATTGCGACATTAGAGCGAGATCGAAATTTAAGTTTAAATTACATACTTCCATTTAGTTTTATATCATCTGTTTCCAAAACAATATAAACTTTAAGAAAAATATTAATTCATTTTACAACTCATATTATTGCACTAATATGTTAATATTTTTAATCAGTATATTATTGTATAGCACATTCACGTTTAAATTTCGTGCATTGAGAAGTTACATAAATAAATAAATTGAAGAATATAAAATAACTTAATTCTTACATATTTTTTCAGTGAATCCATACAAATGTTGTACTGTCTTCTTTTGTACTCTAGCCGTGGGCGCCAATGCGAATATCATGTCGTTATAACCAAGGTCTCATTAATCTAAACAGTATTATTATATAACGCTGAGACTAAATTTGAGAAAATAATCAGGTGAAATGAATAGTGAGCAACATTTAACATTCAGTATCCCAAAGACATACATTTATTGTTTTTCTTTTTATTTTTATCTTTTCTTTTTCATGTTATAAATCGTTCGGCTAGCATCAAGATATATAAGTTTGTCTTCTGTTCAATTACACACGCAATTTTTTAACAATATTTCAATATTTAACAATATTTAAATAATTATAATATTTATTATTTTAAGAGATTTAAATAATCTTGTTTTTACGTATCACGTGAAAAGAACTAATTAAAATTAAAGTAACGACAAACAAAGAGAAAATATGCAATCCTCAAATTATATATGGTCTGTTATAAGCCCTTCCGTCTCAAAGCAAAATTATTTAAATCTCTTGAAATAATAAATATTGTAATTATTGAAATATTGTAAAAAAATTACGTGTATAATTAAATAGAAGACAAACTTATATCTTAATGCTAGCCGGATGATTTATAACACGAAAATCGCTATTATGTTTGGTTGCAAAATAATATATATTTTATTACTAAAATACTTCATAGTCGAATTTACGGCACAATTGTACTAACCTATGTCCCTTTCGCAAATAACACTGTTGTAGCACTAATATAAACCCTAACTAATATTACTATTGCGATATTATCGTTCATTTTCTTATTCTTATGGAACGCTTCCTTTGACAG
>NW_022639470.1:2223229-2226013 GCF_010583005.1 Odontomachus brunneus
AGGGATGATGGAGGTGTTAATTATCTAACTAGATAGTTCCTTACTACCAACAAACATTTGACTGCCATGCGCTTTGATCTAATGGACGGAGAGTGCATTCCCGATTTGGCACATCAATCACCGCTCATAAACCGCTGGGGTACCGTTAACATCTTACTCCGACTTTGTTGGACTTCATTAGGAGGGTTAATTCAGTTTGATGCGCGTGACCTTTCGCCATGACGTATATTAGGCCTGCCGTGCGGGTCGATGTGTGAGCCGGCAGATTAAAAATTTCATATCGTCCCGTTGGGAAAAACGATCAGTCGCTGATACGTATCGCAGATGATCGTCTTTTACTTTTGAAAATAGTCGACGATTAACACGTACGACGATTAACACGTACGACGATTGATCGCTGCGCTGATTACTATTAACTGTGCAAGAACCAAATTGACAATCCCATGACTAAAAATACAGCGAATAAATGTAATTCGAGATATAAATATTTTCTATTTTCACTAGTTTACTTTATTCCAATTAGTTTCATTTTATAATAAAAATTATTGCAGAATATTTTGTGCAATCGAGATCGACATTTTACAATAATTTATTATTTATTTCATTTCATAAGCTATTTATATTTTAGCAACTGTGAAATATATTATTAAAAACTGTAGTACAGTTAATTCATTAATTTTAGGGTTTGTTTTCCATTGTACTAAATTCTGTGTTAAGGCCCTTATTGACGATTTATTATTATTGACGATTTAGGTTGTATTTCTATTGGTCCTCTTTTATAATTGACTGTACAACAAATTCTTGCAAATTCTTTTAGATACAATTAATTATACTTTATACACAGAGATAATATTATGGTTTTTCCTTATATACATTCTTTTTATTATGTTTCTTTACTATATTTTATTATGTTTCTTTACTATATTTATAGTAGCGCAGAAAAGAAAGAGTCACAATAGACTGTAGACACAATAGACTAAGATTTATTTTGCTAAGAAACATAGTAAATTTCGCTAGAAACATGACGTTACATGACGTAATCAGTAAATTTTTCAATAGCATATTTCAGTCTAACATATAAAATGAGGGGATAATAGATTATTACAGAATCAACTTCTATTCCTTGGCAAAATTCTATAGTAATATTTATTATAAAATTCTCTCCGTATGCATAACTTAATCAAAACTGTATATTGAGAAGAAAGTGTTTTGTATTTGTAATTATAATTGTATAGCCAAAGAATTATTGCCAGAAGAATCATATTTTGTATTTTGTAGCGAGTATTGCTATAATGTTAATGATAATAACCTTATGTACATATTGTTACTACTATTATTTTGTTGGACTTACAACTATATATATATATATATATATATATATATATATATATATATATATATATAATTTAAAATTTATATGTGTATATGTTTATATATATATGTAAGTGTAAGGAGATATAGTTGGTATTGAAAATATAACTATAATTTTAGTAAAATTAATCTTTTTCTCTGTGTCATAGCTGATCACTAATGATGATCACTATTTAACTTGTTAAAGTATGAGGCATCTCAATCGTTCTTCTCGAGAAATTTTTCAGATTAATCATATGATTTGAAATGTTTCAGCACTTGTCCACTCCATGTGGACAATTGTCCATTCCATTTGTCCAGATGAAACTGACTATAATCCGCGTGTGTTAGGAATTTATTCTCGAAGATCACACTTCCAAAACTAGTCGACGACTCGCGAGATGTCCCAAGTTCGATCCGAACGATTTAGCCCCGCTAATCCCACCCTCTCCAGCATTCTCAGACAGGTTAATAACGCGAGAACACCTCGACGACAACTCAACTGCGCATTCGTTCGTCCCGCTGCCACAAAGCGATGATCGATCGTTAACGAGCGTTCATTCATCCCCGTCACGCGGCGAGAACGCCACGAAAACGGGTGTCCATCGGCGCGGACGCGTCGTAAATCGTCGTAAATCAATCGCCGCGGGTTTACCGATCGCGAAGACAATGCCGGCGGGCCTCGACGAACAATCCGCCGGGCTCGTGTTAACACCGCACGAAGCGGTAACCATTGAGGCCACTAATGAACCGGCCGCTAATGATTTTTTAAGAATTGGATTACAGGCTTCCTCGCGCGCTAAATTAATCTCGGCGGAACTAATACGACGAAATTTCATATAGAACAGGTATTCGCACAAAGAAAGCAACGCACCGGCGAGAGAGCGAAGGATACGCCTGCGCGGGGCCTTCTCTCCGAAGAAAGACCTCTTAGATTTCGACTAAAAAGTGAAGAGAAGAACGAAAAGAATTCTCTTTCGCTCTTGCAACACGCGTGATGTAATGATGGTGGCGTGAAGGGAGGAAGGAAGGAAAGAGGGCGAGAGGAGGGAGGCGAGAGATGAGACGAGCTACAGCAGCGCGAGCGAGAAAGAGGGCAACGAGTCAATTAAGAGGCTCTCGAGCGAGTACGTTGGCCTAATCATCGTCGGAGGAACAGCGGCCACCGCCTAAATTACGAGCAGCCAATTATATTGCGTTTAAAATTAATTACTAGATCGCCCGAAGATAAATCGATGCGCTCTGACGAGGAGGCCAGTGACGTGGGACGAGAGATCGTTCCTCTCCTCTCCTCTCCTCTCCTCTCCCTCCCTCTCTCCCTCCCTCCCTCCCTCTCTCCCTTCCTCACTCCCTCCCTCTCTCTTTCTTTCTCTCTCCCTCTCTCTCTCCCTCTCTCTCTATCTCTTTCTCTCTCTCTCTCTTACATATCGGCTA
>NW_022639470.1:2226375-2232430 GCF_010583005.1 Odontomachus brunneus
CTCTCTCTCTCTCTCTCTCTCTCTCTCTCTCTCTCTCTCTCTCTTACATATCGGCTAGCCAAGCTGATCTCAACCGTAGCGCCTCTAGCGGAGGAATACAGTCAACTGAGGTTTTCGTAATAAGGAGACGGCGACGTTTCTCACGCATAAATTTATGATTTCAGACTTTGAGCTAAAATATCTCAGCTTCTAGAGCATGTAGAGCAAAAGTAAAGACAGTTTTATTGAGTAATGTAAACCCGAGGAATCGATTAATATTTATACGTTTACAATATGTGATATAATTATAATATTAAATTAGCTTATAAACGCGTGCACGCGTGTTTGTGTGTATGTAATGATAAAATCAATCATCTTTAGATTTTTGCGTCATATTCATATTTGTTTCTTACACACATACATGCAAAAAAATGAATTAGTAATATCAGCTAAACCGCGGAAGCTGATTCAAACTTAGTCAAAAGGCTAATCGTTTAGCTGTCACTGCTAAGAATTGGCTATGACAACTAAAATGCATTCGCTATAAAATACAAATATATTAGATGACATTAAAAATGCATATTATTTCAAGTAGCTAAGAAAATGACAATTATTTCTAAATTTCTTATCGTATGCATATATTAAAGAAGTTTGCCGCACAGCTACAATCATTTATTACAGTCATTTGTTTCTAGCAGCTAATATTTCTCGCTGTAGCGCCTGAGTTTAAACAGCGAATAAATTTAGCTTTGGTATACTGAGAAAAATGGCTTGGTGAATACTCGTCTTATGAAAGTAATATGGTGAATTCATATGCGATAATCTAGTTCACATATCTAATATTCTGATTATGATGCCTCAACGCATCTGGTGGTCAATACCGAGACATTTAGTTGTAGGCATATAGACAGTTTGGTAATTCTCTCTAGACGTGCGGTATTATTGACGCGATAGTTAATTGTTATTCGCTGCAACGTTTCCTTTTACTATACTAATTTGTAAAGACGTCGGTGCTATAAAAGAATGGACGCTGAAACCGTCAGATATTTGGAAGAATAGAATTTCTTAAAATATGTCGACGAAAATTTAGAAGTAAATATATAAATATTATATACAATAAGTATATGAAAATTATATATAATATAATATAATATAATATAATATAATATATTATAATATAATATAATATATAATATAATATGGTTAGATTTTGGGTTAGGTTTTATTATTTCAATTATCATAATTGTATGCTGTACCAGACTGTTTAGTAAACATATTTAAGCATCATTGTAATGCTACCTAGACAATACGCTCACCAAATAGTTTGATATCATTGACTAAATATCTTGTTACACGATTATTCACCATATCGTTCGGTAAACCTAAATAGAATTCTGGTTAGTATCATCAGACATTTCTCTCAATGTAGTACTGACATTAACTGTCCCTATTCCAGTAACACATCTTATCTGCCGCAGTTATTTTTTAGCTCTGGAAGCTAGTTTTTTTTTGCGTGTAGAATCCATGCTTGCTTCAAGCGATCTCTATCGGGACAAATCTTATATTCAACGGATGATTAGGTCGAAGAGTTATATCCGTAATCATCTGCACATCTTTTAAATAATTGACAGGTTCCAAGTAGAAATTGCGCACGATGGGTGCTATCATGGCCTTCAACTCCAACATAGCGAAACGTTGGCCTGCCATATATAATTTGTGTATTAGAAACTATTCACACATAGAGGTGTGAGCATCACACTAGCTTACCTATACAATTCCGTGGTCCCGCGCTGAATGGCAGATAGGAATAAGGATGACGATTTTGTATTTTTTCAGGCAAAAATCTGTCTGGATCGAATACATTGGGATTCGGCCAGAAATTGGGATCTCTATGAACGCCGTAGATATTGAGATGTATAATTGTTCCAGAAGGTATTACATAATCTGTAAAGTGTGTTACATGTATAATGAGATATAATTTATAAAAGACAATTAAATATTTTAATAATGTTTACGTATAAAAAAATATAAAAAATTAATCATATTATTCATACATATAATTTCGATTTAATTGCGACAATTTTGAAACGTTAAATTTTAAGTATGTTTAAATATTCATAATGATTTATCGCTGTTACCATGTAATCGCACATCCTCTGCAGTGACTCGCGTTATGAAATACACACTGGGGTACAACCGCAACGCTTCTTTCAAACATCGATCTAAATACGATAAATTCTGCAACGACGTCATAGTCAACTTTCCTTCACACTCTTTCATTACTGTATTGACTTCCTCCCTGACGCGATTCTGTAGCGACATTGATTAAAATTATATATTCGACTACTCCGTGATATTTTCATATACACACAAAGATAATAATTTCAGCAATTGTCTACGTGTATATTTATATTTATTTATTAGAGAGAGTAGTTTTTGATTAATCTTGTATCCAATCGATTAATTTCAATGATACGTGAAAAAAATACACAGCAACGAATATTTAATGCTTCTACCTTTTTAATAAAAATTAATTAACGACTTAATGATTAAACAAAATTAATTAATTGCTTTTTTGAATTTTTATATATCGCTTGTTTTTTTCTGGAAATACCTGAATATCCTTGTGTTCCGCTAGCAGTAATAGAGTGAAGCATATAGCTATCGATGTTGTGTCATGACCCTATAATCAGTTTGTGTTAGATGCCTTCGTAAATATCAGGCTATTATGAAAAATCACAAATAAACCTACTTCGAACATAAAAGTATCCACTTCTTCTCTGATATCCAAATCACTCAAATTATTTTCCCGCGACGCTGATATTAAAAGATCCAACATGGCGAGTCGCTTTTTTCGAGCTGGATTAGAGCAGAAATACTTCGATTACGATTTTGCGATATTAGAATAAAGTTCGAATTTAAACTTACATTACGTACTTCCATATACTTCTGTGTTATCTGTTTCCATTGCATTGTCATTTGGAACATTGTGCAAATACTTATTGTCGAAGCGTTCATGATAAATTTTTCTCTCCGCAATTATCTAAAAATAATGTCAACGTGAGAAAATTGATTTTGCGTCTTATTGCCTTTTTACTATTGAATGTTTCAATATTTTTTATCAGTACTTTTATAAACGACATTCGCGTTTAAATGTGTACCGAGAAGTACTGAATATTGAATAATTTGATTTTTACGTACTTTTTCTGTGAACCCATGCAAATTTCGTAGTGTCTTGTTTTGTAATTTGTTCGTGGATGTCAACGCGAAGATCCAGCGGTAATGTAACCAGGGTCTTACTAATCTAAAAAGCATAATTATATAAAACTGGGACAAAATCTGAGAAAATAATAATATAATAGTAAATATTAGTAGTTTCTGAATAATCATGTAAAGGGTTATAAGTAATGGGTTATAAATAAAATTTAATACTGAGTACTTCAAAAGTTATACATTACTGTATTCTTTTTCTGGTTGCTTTTATTTTTTTTTCTTCGCGTTATATAAATCGTGCGACTAATAAGATATAAGTTTGTTTTCGATTCAATTACACGTCCAATTTTTTACAATATTTTAATATTCGACATTTTAAGAGATTTAAATAATCTTGTTTGAAACAGAAAGATTTATAACGGGCCATACATAATTTGCGGATTGCATATTTTCTTTTTGTTCGTATTTACCAATAATTACTATGTCTATTTGTGCCATCATGTAAATACGTATATTAAAATTATTAAATTACCTATAAAGAAAGAGACGACCCATTTGGCGAACCTCCTGTCGATATTTTACTTGAGCTGCACCGAGATTGTGCAGAGAAGTTCCCATGGCAGTTTCTACAAGTACAGGCAGTTCTTTATACTAAATAAGTTCTCTCTCAATTATATGACAAATCTATATGATTATTTACCGCATATTGCATTTAATGTATGTTCAGAAACAAATGGTAATAAATCCATTTCAACTGTCCCACCAACATTCCTCAATTTCTCTACCATACGTTCGCCCTCCTCAGTTAAAATATCAACAAACTCTCTCAGTATATTGAAATGGAATGTGGGCGTCAGTATCTTCCGCCGTGAGTGCCATTTGGCACCTAAAACAGACATAAAATTATCGCTTAGATTATCTCTTTAACCATTTGCAATTAGAATATTACTGCGAATCGCGCAATTACTCTGGAAAATGAGAAAAATTATACTAAATGAATAAAGAAAATGAAAGAATGATACCAAAATCTTTCGCATATCGTGTGTCACCTCCATGCTTTTGTGTTTATTATTTAATTAATTAATTTTTATATGACATTTATTACTTCAGATTTATCTCTGTTTTGTTCCCCATTTCGACAAACAGTCGTCGTCAAATTGCTCGATAAGATTAACATATTAAAGGGGACTTTTTTAAACTCGATTTTAAAGACACTTGCGCTTAATGAGCAGTAATGAATATTCACATAAATTCAAATTTTATCATTTAATCAAAATTACGTTATTTCACAGATAAAAATTTGCCATACGCCAAAGGTTGATTGCTATGCTCATTTAACAGAATACATAATCAAGTTTGCTTTGTAAAATTATTACATTTGCATTTATTAGTATCATTTCCGAATTTGGACAAATATAAGTGCTACATTTAAGTAATATTTACTTTATCTATGTAAAATAATGACTTGAATATGCCTTAGCAAATATTTACTAGAAATATACTTGACTATATCCACTGCGAATGTAAAAAAGGGTAGGGAAATAAGATAATGGTACAATTTTACAAAAGAAAAAAAGTAAGACGCCGAGTACGTATCAAAGAAAAGAATCAAATAAAAAATACCAAGCAAAAAAGACCAAAACAAAAATCATTATCATAACAAAAACTATAAAACGCAAAGTAACATGTTAACTTAAACAAAGTGCAGATGTTTTAAATTAATTTAATTAAAAAAAGAAGTGAGATCAATAGAATTAATCCAGTACATATATATATGAGTATTTATTACGCAAGTAATTGTGTGATAAATATATTGTGTGATATTATAATGTTCAGATATTTTGAATAAGAAAAAAAATTTTTTTAATCAATTATGTCCTACGTCAATTTGTTGTTTTCTATATCTATAGTTGAGACACATCATCTCTAATAGCATATATTGATTTCACATACGTTTTCTAAACGTATGTATCATTTCATAACCGTTTGTAAAATGTTTCTCACATGTTTCTAAATGGTATATACTAACCGAGAAGTTTTCATATAGGATACCGTAATTTATCATATTTTATTAATATTAATAATTGAACAATTATTAATAATTGAGCAATTGTTAATATTAATAAATTAAATTCAATTATTAATATTAATAAATTATGATGAATTATGGTATACTACATGAAAACGTTTCGATATTAGTATATACCATTTAGAAACGTGTGGGAAACATTTTACAAAATGTTATGAAATAGTATATACGTTTAGAAAACATATATAAAATCAATATATACTATTAGGGATGATGTGCTCCAACTATAGATATAAAAACAAATTGACATAAGACATAATTGATTAAAAACATTTTTTTTCTTATTCAAAATATTTGAACATTATAATATCACACATTATATTTATTACACAATTACTTGCGTAATAAATACTCATATACGTACTTGGTTAATTCTATTGATCTCACTTCTTTTTTTAATTAAATTAATTTAAAACATCTGCACTTTGTTTAAGTTAACATGTACTTTACGTTTTGTAATTTTTGTTATGACTATGATTATTGTTTTGGTCTTTTTTTCTTTTGTAAAGACTGTTACGATCTCATTGCTTTTTGTGTAGATTATTTAGGTACAAATCTTTTACATTATTTTTGTAGCAAAGAAAATGTATGCACCTTTGAAATTTCGTGGCTAACTGCATTTTTTTTATTGTGGGATCATTAATTTAAATCCATTTTGTATGCTTATTACACACAACGTTTATATAATGTCCATTAGTTATGCCATTGTGAAAAATTGCACTAATAATTTTGTATATATATATATATATATATATATATATATATATATATATA
>NW_022639470.1:2233506-2234007 GCF_010583005.1 Odontomachus brunneus
TTTTTTTCTTATTCAAAATATTTGAACATTATAATATCACACATTATATTTATTACACAATTACTTGCGTAATAAATACTCATATACGTACTTGGTTAATTCTATTGATCTCACTTCTTTTTTTAATTAAATTAATTTAAAACATCTGCACTTTGTTTAAGTTAACATGTACTTTACGTTTTGTAATTTTTGTTATGACTATGATTATTGTTTTGGTCTTTTTTTCTTTTGTAAAGACTGTTACGATCTCATTGCTTTTTGTGTAGATTATTTAGGTACAAATCTTTTACATTATTTTTGTAGCAAAGAAAATGTATGCACCTTTGAAATTTCGTGGCTAACTGCATTTTTTTTATTGTGGGATCATTAATTTAAATCCATTTTGTATGCTTATTACACACAACGTTTATATAATGTCCATTAGTTATGCCATTGTGAAAAATTGCACTAATAATTTTGTATATATATATATATATATATATATATATATATATATATATA
>NW_022639470.1:2234136-2239486 GCF_010583005.1 Odontomachus brunneus
CTCTCGAGATGTGCTATAAGAATATGCAATGAAAAATGGGGTGTTCCATTTAAAAAAATTAATGTGACCTTGACCTGACCTTCGCTACGCAACCCAAGGTCAAACTGATGTGATCAGTAAATACATCTTTTTAAACGCCACAACTTTTATCTGAAACATTTTTTTCTAAAATGCTTAGTTTTCGAGATATTTCACCGGTCCGGGACTTTTTGAACACCCTGTATATATATCTGTGCCTATATGTATCATTGACGTAGATACACCTTAAATTTTTATATTTATGATTTTAAACATTTTGTTATATTAGCATTATTTTAAATAATTTTAAAATGAAGATTTTTTGTTATTATTATCTCTTTTTTCAATTATATTAAGTTTTCTCTACAAGGAGTATATACTTTTTTTTTCTTTATTTTTTCAACTTTTAAAATTATATTCTATTAATTCTTGTAAAGTATATGATTTTTTCAACTTTTCTGACAATTGAAGTAATAGAATATAATTTGACTGAATTTCTATATTTGTAGCACATTTTACTATAAAATTTCCTCCGTGTAGTGATGTATATTTTCCTCTAATGTGAACTCGCAGGCTGCGTTTCAATATTTACTATCAATACTGAAACTTTATACGTATACGTGACACAAGCTATAGATCTTGAGTACTGATAGTGAATATCGGAACGCAATCGTAATCATCATTGAAGTTTATTATCAATAAAATTGTTTTATTTTATTTACGCGTTTACATTAGACGAAAAGATGATCGATTTAATATTTATTGCACACGTAATATACGTCCATTTTGATTGGTGCAGTCTATAAAGAAAACTTTATAATATTTTACTTACAAAAATCTTTTCTTTCTCACCAATTAATTTTAAATTCAGACACGTTTGCGGACCACAATGCGGATCGCGGACATTACAAGCGCAGATTGATATAAAGTTATAGGAAACTGTACGTGAAATTAAATATAGCTTGATATGTATATCTAATGATCGATCATGAATCTTTTCCTCTAGTCTAGCGTAAATTAGTGAATCAATGACAATCATTATAAATACATGCTGCTTATTGTAGCCTATTGTTTGCTCTGACGAACAAACGCGCATCGCTTGTGTACGTGTGATCTGAAGCTAAATTGCTTGATGCAAATGCGGCTTGATAGACAAACTCATTCGCTTGTGTGAGTACGTATGTGTGTCTGAAAAAATCTGAGAATCTCCACGAAAATAAAAAGGACTTTTCGTGGGCAAGATTTCGAGATCTCCGTATTGCCTGCACCAATCTTAATCAAACTTGGTGCAAATTACGCGCGCGCTAAACATTATATGAGAAAACTTTCATCAGATTTTCGATTATAGTTTTCGTGCTTAAGATATTTGACTCAGAAGACCAATCAACCCAGAAATTCCAGATAAGCTTACACGGTTGCGTTATTTTGTTTCATATGTGCTCGGCATTGCGCCGCGACAGCGGCGCTTGATTTTATTACTTAGATAAATATTTCAATTCATTTATATGTACAGTTCTATGCCTTCTAATATCATGATACGTTACGTTTTTATCGAAAAACTTTTATGATAAGATAATTACTCAATATCGAATGTACAGCATTCGATAATATAAAACGCACGTATACTATAATGATCGTAAGTATTGAGTTACCTGTGCTAGTAAGAAGTCCGGTGTTTAGCCAAGGATGGAAAATCTCGTATACCCGTCCTTTTTCGATGTGCTTCGTGTTGTTTAATATTGCCTGAAACCATAGAAAGTAGAATTGTGCAATATTATTTTATTATATTATTCAAACGCACACGTAGCTAAATAATTGATCGTTTCACAAACAATTTTGAGTATCTTTGCCGTATCTTCGAGAGATCATAATTTAGAAAATTAACTCTTCACGATATGTAAGTATCGATACAATTACATGTAAATTACAATAAATTACGTGTAAATTCCGAAAAGTTTCTGAATTGCAAGTTTATCACTCCGATATATAGGAGTGATAAGGAAGAAGTTTTCAATATACTATGACTGATACAAGACGCTTCAAGATATGTCTGCAGATAGATTAGATCAAACTGAGCAAAAAGTTTTTCTACAATTTTGCAAACAATTAAAATTTCGAGATATTAATAAAAAAACATTAACGAAATAATGCATATGATACTGTGTATGAAAATATATCTTTTTTTTTATGTAGTATCATTTTTTCATTTAAATACCTCAAGATCATCTGGATGACGGATAGATACCGCGGGAATATGAAAAGCCCAAAATCTAAAAATGGGATAATATTGGTTCGGAAGTTTAATCAAAAGATCCCAGAGTTTTTCTAAAACATACAAATGTATTAAAAATAACGATAATGTGCGTTGTTACCGTTCTCATTCTTCTGACGGCATTATACTATTATTCAAGTAAGTCAGACATGCAACCAATTACAGTTGTTAATAATGAATAAAACAGAGAAGAAACATCATTGCTTCGTAATGTTCACAGTTTTATATTAACATGCAGGCTAATAATTTTTTTCCCGAATAAATAATAAATTGATCGTTAGTGAATTATTAATTAATAATAAACATATGAAGGACATTCATTTACCTGTTGAAACTTGTAATTGCAATATATTACCAAAAACAGGAATGGCCTTTGGTCCTGGTAATTGATCGATCAATCGTCCAAATCTTGAATAATGCACATAACAATTATAAGCGAACGCAATAATGACTATAATGATAAATAATAAAAGTACGGCTAAAATCATTTTTGAATTGCGACACGGAACGGCAGTGACGTTACGTATATTCACAATACAACTGCACGTTTCGTCGGAGCAACGTAACGTGGAGTTTCGTGGATAGATATGTGTGAACTGCGGACGCAGTACAGACTGATGCGATTCTCTGGTGTAGAGAACCTTTAAACTGACTGATAAGATAATTTGATTAATTAATATTTTTTTTAAATCTGTTATGTGTATATATATAATATAACAATGTCTTATTTTATTGTATTATTAACATTATAATGATTGAGTTTATTAAAGGTGGTTTAATTATACTAAGTTTTATCCAATTATCTTCTTTTAATTAATTAACTAATAAGCATATTAATTATTATATTAACGTATTAATATATTCAACAACGTAATAGTTATCAATATACCGATATATTTCAAATGATATCAACTACACTTCAAATATAAGTGTGTTATTCTTAAACACATAGGCATATAATTTGACTGTAGATCTTTTTACACGTTTCTCACCATTTTAAGTCACGTCATTTAACGCGCTTAAGAGAAATGTTTAATTGTTAATATATATTCAAACGCGTTAAGTGAAGAAATCTGTAAAAAGATATCCAGCCAAAATAATAGACTTGAATTTGTAATGTACCATTGTGCTTGTTATAACAAATCGTTATTATTAATTTCATGTAGCTATAAACTTTACGACACGTTACTATCTAATCATAAATGAATACATCTATACATTTAATTTTAATATTTTACGATGAATCTCGTTTGATAAAAACTCCTAGAAAGATAAAAATGAATATGAGGAAAGTCGACATTAAACATCGAACGCTCGTTTCCTACATCATCTTCATGTTCTGTTTTTACCGAAAGCCATCGAGTATCGACTGTAGAAGGAAAATATTTGATTATATCCATATTGGATCCGCCATTATAAATTTTCAAAATCTGACTTCAGATGCAATTTTCGCCTGACAGTGAAGGAGTTAAATATTATGATAATTCCTATGTTTAAAAAATATAAAAAATTACTCATATTACTCATGGCTATCTCATTTCAATTTAATTACGACAATTGTAAAACGTTAAATTTAAAATATGTTTACATATTTTAAAAAATTCATGGTTGTTACCGCGTAATTTCACATCATCGGCAGTGATTCGTGCTATAAAATGCACGCTGGGGTATAGCCACAACGATTGCTTCAAACATCTTTCTAAATATGATAAATTGTGCAACGACGTCATAGTCAACTTTCTTTCACACTCTTTCATCACTGTATTGACTTTCTCCCTGACGCGATCCTACAACCAACACTAATTAAAATTGCATTCCTCACTACTCCGTGATATTTTCATATATACACAAAGAAATAGTTTCAGCAATTGTCTACGTGTATATTTATATTTATTTTAGGATAAGCACATTATTAAAAGAAGATAATTGGATCAAACTTAGTATAATTAAACCATTGGATAAACCTTTAATAAATTTAATCATTATAATAATAATTATATTATATTAATAATACAATAAAATAAGACATTGTTATATTATATATATACATATAACAGATTCAAAAAAATATTAATTAATCAAATTATCTTATCAGTTAGTTTAAAGTTCTCTACAGCAGAGAATCGCATCAGTCCGTACTGCGTTTGCAGTTCACACATATCTATCCACGAATCTGCACGAATCTGCACGTTACGTTGCTCCGATGAGACGTGCAGTTACATTGTGAATATACGTAATGCCGCTGCCGTTCCGCGTCGCAATTCAAAAATGATTTTAGCCGTACTTTTATTATTTATCATTATAGCCATTATTGCGTTCGCTTATAATTGTTATGTGCTTATAATTGTTATTGTTTCTGATTAATCTCATTCAATCGATTAATTTCGATTAATGCATGAAAAAAATACACAGCGACGAGTACTTGAAGCTTTTACCTTTTTAACAGGAATTAATTAACAACTTAATGATTGAACAGAATTAATCAGTTGCTTCCTTTTAAACTGTTATATATCTTATGTTTCTATAGAGAAGTACCTGAATATTCTTATGTTCCGCTAGTAGTAATAGAGTGAAACATATAGACAGCGATGTTGTGTCATGACCTTATAATCAGTTTGTGTGTTAGTTGTATCCGTGTAATATATCAGACTGTCGAGAAAAATTACATGAGTATACCTACTTCGAATATAAAAGTATCCACTTCCTCTTTGATATCCAAATCATTCAAATGTTTTTTTTCGGAAGCAGATATTAAAAGATTTAACATGGCGAGTCGTTTTTTTCGAGCTGAATCAGAGCAGAAATACCATGATTTCAATTTTGCAATATTATAACGAGTATTGACATTCAAACGTAACTAGATTACATACTTCCATGTATTTCTGCGTTATTTGTTCCCATCGGATCGTCATTTGCAACATTGTGCAAATACTTATTGTTGGTGCGTTCATGATGAATTTTTCTTTCCGCAATTATCTAAAAATGATGTCAACGTAGCAAAATATTAGTTTATTTTACGGCTCGTCTTATTGTGCTTTTTCGCCATTATTTTAATATTTC
>NW_022639470.1:2239496-2243731 GCF_010583005.1 Odontomachus brunneus
CTAAAGGCCATTCCTGAAATCGATTATTACAACTGTTTCGAAGATTGGAAAATCCGTTGGAATAAGTGTATTATATCAGGGGGGGATTACTTTGAAGGGGACGAAATTGATTTGCAAGAATAAATAAAGAATTTTCGAAATAAATGCAATGTCACCTTACTTTTTGGACACAGTAGTAGTAACATTTAAAATCCAGTACCCCAGAGGTATAAATTTGTTGTATTATTTTCTTTTTATCTTCAACTTTTTTTTATACATTACGTGTCGTCTAGCTAACATCAAGATATAAGTGTGTCTTCGATTAAATTAAACACGCAATATTTTTACAATATTTCTATATTCGATATCTTAAATAGTTTTCTTTTGAAAATAAAAGAGTTAACTAATTATATACAATTCAGAGATTACATACTCTCTCTCTGCGAATATGTCCGTCTTTACATTAATTATAATTACTTCTCTTCGCGTTATACGCCAATAATTACTATGTTTATTTATGCCATCATGTAAATATGCGAAAATCATTTGACACAATTATTAATTACCTATAAATAAAGAGTCGACTCATTTGGCGGACCTCCTGTCGATATTTTACTTGGGCTGCACCGAGACTAAGTAGAGAAGTGCAGAGAATGCAGGCAGTTCTCAGATATACTAAATAAGTTTCCTCTACAACTATGTGAAAAAAATATATGATTTATCGCATTCTGCGTTCAACATATGTTCAGTAACAAATGGTTCTATATCCATTTCAACGATCCCGCCGATGTTCTTTAATTTCTGCACCATGCGTTCACCTTCTTCAGTTAAAATATTAACAAACTGTCATGGTATATCGAAATGGATGGTAGATGTTAATATCTTTCGCCGTGAGTGCCATTTAGCACTTAAAACAGAAATAAAATTATACCTTAGATTAATTCTAGAATAATTTTTGCAACTGGAATAATCGCTATCCACGCGATAATGCGTTATGAAGTAAGGAAAATAATACAAAATAAAAAAGAAGTAATATCAATAACTTTCGCATACAATACTTTTTCTAAATTTAAAACGATTTACTTATATCCAAAAATTAATTTACAAATTAATATATTATTATATTGAATTAGATATTTCCTACACAAGCTATCAAGGTACACTTAGCTCGATAAAAATATTGCTGGATTTAAAAGGGTTAAGTAACAATTAATTATGTTCACTTGGTGTTAGTGCTTTTCTCTATGTAAGTTTATGATGAATAAGTGAATAATACAAATCTATCACTAAGGAAATATTCTAATCTGCTCATGTGTACAGTTATATATTTTTTAATATTATAATGAATCATGTTTTATCAAAATATCTGTATAGAGAGATGAGTACTCAATATCTAGTACACACTCGACGATGTAACGCTAAAACGCGTGTATACGATTATAATATTAATTTTATTATGTTATCTGTATTGATAAGAAGCCCGATGTTTAGTCAAGGACACAAAATGTCGTATATCAGGCTTTTTCTATGTGCTTGGTGTTGTTAAATATTGCCTGAAACCACAGAATATATAATTATGTGCATTCATTATATTATTCCAATTCACACGTAACTAAATAATCGTTTTGTCGTTTTACAAACAGTTTCATGTAGCGTGTTGCACGAATATACAGAGCAATATGACGGGTTGCGCAGCAGACTTTACAGGAGCACGCGTGGTCGAACGCGGCTGAATATGTAATGACGCATACATATGTGCGAGCGAGTCGCGCTCCTTTTTCCCAATGAAGTTTGCAGCGTTTAAACATAATTATTATAGACGTGTATAGTAATCATTATGATTATTATAATATGAGCCGAAGCGACAATATAAGATGTAAAATTGGACTTTATATAATTAATATGATACACGGAAAGTCTCTTCTTTTTTATGAGGAATGATCAATCACAGTCGTGTTGTAACATATAATTCTCATCGGTTTATTATTATATCCTGTTATAATTGTGCTTGAACGTTGCAAACTTCATTGGAAAAAGGCGCTCTACCCGCTCGCATATATATATGCCGTCATTACCTACTTAACCGCGCTCGACCATGCGTACTTTTGCAAAGTCTGATGGGGACTTTTTGCTCAGGTTGATATGTTCTATTAGCACACCGCGGCTGCGCCGCGAATTGCCGGGCATTTTGTATGTATGTTGTGTGTGTGTATGTGTGTGGGTATATATCTTTCTCTTATATTGTTGCATCTTCTCTTTCATTTAAATACCTCGAGATTATCTGGATGACGAATGGATATAACAGGCACTTGGCAACCCCAAAATCTAATAATGGGATAAAATTGGTCCGTAAAGGTACGCAAAAACCACCAGAGTTTCTCTAGTGAAAATATATTATAAATAACGATACATGTAAATGTATTACTATTTTCACTCTTTTGAATACGCTATACCGTTACTAGTAAGTCGAACATGCAATAAATTAGCAATTAAGAATGAATAAAAGGGAGAAAAAAAATCAGTTCTCTGTAATGTTCATAGTTTTATGTTAACACGCAAGCTTAGTATCTTCTTACGTAAATAAATAGTAAGTTGAACTTTAATGAACTATTATTAATTAATGATGAACATATCATGAACTTATACTTACCTCTTGAAGTTTTTAACATCAATACATTGCCAAAAATCGGAATAGTCTTCGGCCCCGGTATTTGATCGATCAATCTTCCGGCTCTTGAGTGATGTACAATAATTATAAATAAATGCAAGAATGGTTGTAATAATAAATAATAAAACTACGACGTAAATTATTTTTGGACGCGACAGTAAGCGGCAATAAACAGAAATGGTTTTACGAAAGTTCACGATAACTGCGCGTCTTGTTGGAACAATGTACAAATTTCAAGATAAGTATGTGCGAACTGCCGATGGACTATAGATAATGTAATTGTGAACTCTGATATGGTAAGCTCTAAACTGATTAATAAGTCTTATCAATCAAATTTTTGATAAGTACATTTTTAAATCTACTCTATATAAAAATATTTCTTTTAATATATTTTATTTACATTATGATCAATATTATGATAATTGTGTTTATTAGAGTGTATTGTATAGTATTGTGTTTAATTATATCAATCTTTACGCACATTATTCCTTTTTTAATTAATTATTTTATAACAGCGTATTAATAGTTATATTAACATGTATTAATTCAACAACGTAATAGTTATAAATAGCATCAGTTACATTAGAAATTGTGTTATTTACAAACGCATAAGCGTATAATTCGGCTGAAGTTTTTTTTACACACTTCTCACCATTTCTTATCATTCTTTTCATCATTTTCAGTCACGACATTTAACACGTTTAAGACAAATGTGTAAATTATAATTTAATATGTTTGGACGTATTAAATTCGAAAATATGTATATATAATAAGAGATTCAGCTATAATACATACATACTTGGTTTTGTAATGTACTTGTTGTAAATTCTTTTTATTAATTTCATGTGACGATAAACTGTACTGCTATCTTCCAATTATTATAAACCAATATATTAACACATTTAATCTTTCGTGATTAATCTCGTATGACAAAAACTGATAAAAACGAAAGTCTCGATAAAAAATTAATATTATGAATATCAACATTAAACTTTGATATAATCATCGTCTGATATCAATAGTTTTTTTTATCATAACCTTTTTCTTCTTTTACCGATAACCACCGAGCATTCAAGTACAACTAACCGTCGACTATTGTAAGAAAAAACTTGATTTTAAGTTACATATACATTTTTTCTGAAAAAAGAAAAGTTTATTTAGATTTAATTATGTTTTATTAAATATATATAAAGTTTAATTCTATATATAATTCTACATAATTTTATATAATTCTATATAATTTCATAAAAGTTTAATTAAATATGTAGAAAGCGTAAATAAATTATACTTATTATGTTTCTATTAAATATATTAAATATAAAATATAAAAAGCATAAATAAATTATAATTTTATAATGCGGTTTGTCACACAAAGACACTATATGTCATATATTATCCTCGTACAAGAATAAGTGTTTCTTTTAAATTTTGTTACTTTTGGCGACTTTGTATGATACTACGAGACGAACTTGTTCTTTGAAGAGAAAAATTCTCTCAAATATGATATTATAATCTTTTATTGAGCATACATTATTCACTTATATCTATTTATAATATTTATATGTATAAAACATAGGCTATATAATCG
>NW_022639470.1:2243741-2246028 GCF_010583005.1 Odontomachus brunneus
TTAATATATATTCAAACGCGTTAAGTGAAGAAATCTGTAAAAAGATATCCAGCCAAAATAATAGACTTGAATTTGTAATGTACCATTGTGCTTGTTATAACAAATCGTTATTATTAATTTCATGTAGCTATAAACTTTACGACACGTTACTATCTAATCATAAATGAATACATCTATACATTTAATTTTAATATTTTACGATGAATCTCGTTTGATAAAAACTCCTAGAAAGATAAAAATGAATATGAGGAAAGTCGACATTAAACATCGAACGCTCGTTTCCTACATCATCTTCATGTTCTGTTTTTACCGAAAGCCATCGAGTATCGACTGTAGAAGGAAAATATTTGATTATATCCATATTGGATCCGCCATTATAAATTTTCAAAATCTGACTTCAGATGCAATTTTCGCCTGACAGTGAAGGAGTTAAATATTATGATAATTCCTATGTTTAAAAAATATAAAAAATTACTCATATTACTCATGGCTATCTCATTTCAATTTAATTACGACAATTGTAAAACGTTAAATTTAAAATATGTTTACATATTTTAAAAAATTCATGGTTGTTACCGCGTAATTTCACATCATCGGCAGTGATTCGTGCTATAAAATGCACGCTGGGGTATAGCCACAACGATTGCTTCAAACATCTTTCTAAATATGATAAATTGTGCAACGACGTCATAGTCAACTTTCTTTCACACTCTTTCATCACTGTATTGACTTTCTCCCTGACGCGATCCTACAACCAACACTAATTAAAATTGCATTCCTCACTACTCCGTGATATTTTCATATATACACAAAGAAATAGTTTCAGCAATTGTCTACGTGTATATTTATATTTATTTTAGGATAAGCACATTATTAAAAGAAGATAATTGGATCAAACTTAGTATAATTAAACCATTGGATAAACCTTTAATAAATTTAATCATTATAATAATAATTATATTATATTAATAATACAATAAAATAAGACATTGTTATATTATATATATACATATAACAGATTCAAAAAAATATTAATTAATCAAATTATCTTATCAGTTAGTTTAAAGTTCTCTACAGCAGAGAATCGCATCAGTCCGTACTGCGTTTGCAGTTCACACATATCTATCCACGAATCTGCACGAATCTGCACGTTACGTTGCTCCGATGAGACGTGCAGTTACATTGTGAATATACGTAATGCCGCTGCCGTTCCGCGTCGCAATTCAAAAATGATTTTAGCCGTACTTTTATTATTTATCATTATAGCCATTATTGCGTTCGCTTATAATTGTTATGTGCTTATAATTGTTATTGTTTCTGATTAATCTCATTCAATCGATTAATTTCGATTAATGCATGAAAAAAATACACAGCGACGAGTACTTGAAGCTTTTACCTTTTTAACAGGAATTAATTAACAACTTAATGATTGAACAGAATTAATCAGTTGCTTCCTTTTAAACTGTTATATATCTTATGTTTCTATAGAGAAGTACCTGAATATTCTTATGTTCCGCTAGTAGTAATAGAGTGAAACATATAGACAGCGATGTTGTGTCATGACCTTATAATCAGTTTGTGTGTTAGTTGTATCCGTGTAATATATCAGACTGTCGAGAAAAATTACATGAGTATACCTACTTCGAATATAAAAGTATCCACTTCCTCTTTGATATCCAAATCATTCAAATGTTTTTTTTCGGAAGCAGATATTAAAAGATTTAACATGGCGAGTCGTTTTTTTCGAGCTGAATCAGAGCAGAAATACCATGATTTCAATTTTGCAATATTATAACGAGTATTGACATTCAAACGTAACTAGATTACATACTTCCATGTATTTCTGCGTTATTTGTTCCCATCGGATCGTCATTTGCAACATTGTGCAAATACTTATTGTTGGTGCGTTCATGATGAATTTTTCTTTCCGCAATTATCTAAAAATGATGTCAACGTAGCAAAATATTAGTTTATTTTACGGCTCGTCTTATTGTGCTTTTTCGCCATTATTTTAATATTTCTTATGAATACTTATACGAGTTTTACGTTCTAATTTTGTGCACTGGTAAGTTATTGAATGTTAAGTAACTTAATTTTGACGCACTTTTTCAGTAAATTCATGCAAGTTTTGTAGTTTCTCCTTTTATAATCTACCCGCGGATGTCAATGCGAATATATTGTTATATAACCAGGGTCTCACTAATCTAAACAGCATAAATATATAACGCTAAGAATAAATCTGAGAATATAATAATATTAATAGTCTCTGAATAATCACGCGTGATAT
>NW_022639470.1:2246038-2273950 GCF_010583005.1 Odontomachus brunneus
GTCGACTCATTTGGCGGACCTCCTGTCGATATTTTACTTGGGCTGCACCGAGACTAAGTAGAGAAGTGCAGAGAATGCAGGCAGTTCTCAGATATACTAAATAAGTTTCCTCTACAACTATGTGAAAAAAATATATGATTTATCGCATTCTGCGTTCAACATATGTTCAGTAACAAATGGTTCTATATCCATTTCAACGATCCCGCCGATGTTCTTTAATTTCTGCACCATGCGTTCACCTTCTTCAGTTAAAATATTAACAAACTGTCATGGTATATCGAAATGGATGGTAGATGTTAATATCTTTCGCCGTGAGTGCCATTTAGCACTTAAAACAGAAATAAAATTATACCTTAGATTAATTCTAGAATAATTTTTGCAACTGGAATAATCGCTATCCACGCGATAATGCGTTATGAAGTAAGGAAAATAATACAAAATAAAAAAGAAGTAATATCAATAACTTTCGCATACAATACTTTTTCTAAATTTAAAACGATTTACTTATATCCAAAAATTAATTTACAAATTAATATATTATTATATTGAATTAGATATTTCCTACACAAGCTATCAAGGTACACTTAGCTCGATAAAAATATTGCTGGATTTAAAAGGGTTAAGTAACAATTAATTATGTTCACTTGGTGTTAGTGCTTTTCTCTATGTAAGTTTATGATGAATAAGTGAATAATACAAATCTATCACTAAGGAAATATTCTAATCTGCTCATGTGTACAGTTATATATTTTTTAATATTATAATGAATCATGTTTTATCAAAATATCTGTATAGAGAGATGAGTACTCAATATCTAGTACACACTCGACGATGTAACGCTAAAACGCGTGTATACGATTATAATATTAATTTTATTATGTTATCTGTATTGATAAGAAGCCCGATGTTTAGTCAAGGACACAAAATGTCGTATATCAGGCTTTTTCTATGTGCTTGGTGTTGTTAAATATTGCCTGAAACCACAGAATATATAATTATGTGCATTCATTATATTATTCCAATTCACACGTAACTAAATAATCGTTTTGTCGTTTTACAAACAGTTTCATGTAGCGTGTTGCACGAATATACAGAGCAATATGACGGGTTGCGCAGCAGACTTTACAGGAGCACGCGTGGTCGAACGCGGCTGAATATGTAATGACGCATACATATGTGCGAGCGAGTCGCGCTCCTTTTTCCCAATGAAGTTTGCAGCGTTTAAACATAATTATTATAGACGTGTATAGTAATCATTATGATTATTATAATATGAGCCGAAGCGACAATATAAGATGTAAAATTGGACTTTATATAATTAATATGATACACGGAAAGTCTCTTCTTTTTTATGAGGAATGATCAATCACAGTCGTGTTGTAACATATAATTCTCATCGGTTTATTATTATATCCTGTTATAATTGTGCTTGAACGTTGCAAACTTCATTGGAAAAAGGCGCTCTACCCGCTCGCATATATATATGCCGTCATTACCTACTTAACCGCGCTCGACCATGCGTACTTTTGCAAAGTCTGATGGGGACTTTTTGCTCAGGTTGATATGTTCTATTAGCACACCGCGGCTGCGCCGCGAATTGCCGGGCATTTTGTATGTATGTTGTGTGTGTGTATGTGTGTGGGTATATATCTTTCTCTTATATTGTTGCATCTTCTCTTTCATTTAAATACCTCGAGATTATCTGGATGACGAATGGATATAACAGGCACTTGGCAACCCCAAAATCTAATAATGGGATAAAATTGGTCCGTAAAGGTACGCAAAAACCACCAGAGTTTCTCTAGTGAAAATATATTATAAATAACGATACATGTAAATGTATTACTATTTTCACTCTTTTGAATACGCTATACCGTTACTAGTAAGTCGAACATGCAATAAATTAGCAATTAAGAATGAATAAAAGGGAGAAAAAAAATCAGTTCTCTGTAATGTTCATAGTTTTATGTTAACACGCAAGCTTAGTATCTTCTTACGTAAATAAATAGTAAGTTGAACTTTAATGAACTATTATTAATTAATGATGAACATATCATGAACTTATACTTACCTCTTGAAGTTTTTAACATCAATACATTGCCAAAAATCGGAATAGTCTTCGGCCCCGGTATTTGATCGATCAATCTTCCGGCTCTTGAGTGATGTACAATAATTATAAATAAATGCAAGAATGGTTGTAATAATAAATAATAAAACTACGACGTAAATTATTTTTGGACGCGACAGTAAGCGGCAATAAACAGAAATGGTTTTACGAAAGTTCACGATAACTGCGCGTCTTGTTGGAACAATGTACAAATTTCAAGATAAGTATGTGCGAACTGCCGATGGACTATAGATAATGTAATTGTGAACTCTGATATGGTAAGCTCTAAACTGATTAATAAGTCTTATCAATCAAATTTTTGATAAGTACATTTTTAAATCTACTCTATATAAAAATATTTCTTTTAATATATTTTATTTACATTATGATCAATATTATGATAATTGTGTTTATTAGAGTGTATTGTATAGTATTGTGTTTAATTATATCAATCTTTACGCACATTATTCCTTTTTTAATTAATTATTTTATAACAGCGTATTAATAGTTATATTAACATGTATTAATTCAACAACGTAATAGTTATAAATAGCATCAGTTACATTAGAAATTGTGTTATTTACAAACGCATAAGCGTATAATTCGGCTGAAGTTTTTTTTACACACTTCTCACCATTTCTTATCATTCTTTTCATCATTTTCAGTCACGACATTTAACACGTTTAAGACAAATGTGTAAATTATAATTTAATATGTTTGGACGTATTAAATTCGAAAATATGTATATATAATAAGAGATTCAGCTATAATACATACATACTTGGTTTTGTAATGTACTTGTTGTAAATTCTTTTTATTAATTTCATGTGACGATAAACTGTACTGCTATCTTCCAATTATTATAAACCAATATATTAACACATTTAATCTTTCGTGATTAATCTCGTATGACAAAAACTGATAAAAACGAAAGTCTCGATAAAAAATTAATATTATGAATATCAACATTAAACTTTGATATAATCATCGTCTGATATCAATAGTTTTTTTTATCATAACCTTTTTCTTCTTTTACCGATAACCACCGAGCATTCAAGTACAACTAACCGTCGACTATTGTAAGAAAAAACTTGATTTTAAGTTACATATACATTTTTTCTGAAAAAAGAAAAGTTTATTTAGATTTAATTATGTTTTATTAAATATATATAAAGTTTAATTCTATATATAATTCTACATAATTTTATATAATTCTATATAATTTCATAAAAGTTTAATTAAATATGTAGAAAGCGTAAATAAATTATACTTATTATGTTTCTATTAAATATATTAAATATAAAATATAAAAAGCATAAATAAATTATAATTTTATAATGCGGTTTGTCACACAAAGACACTATATGTCATATATTATCCTCGTACAAGAATAAGTGTTTCTTTTAAATTTTGTTACTTTTGGCGACTTTGTATGATACTACGAGACGAACTTGTTCTTTGAAGAGAAAAATTCTCTCAAATATGATATTATAATCTTTTATTGAGCATACATTATTCACTTATATCTATTTATAATATTTATATGTATAAAACATAGGCTATATAATCGTAATATTTAATTCAGACACACACACACACGCACACACACACACACACACACACGTGCGTGCGCGCCCATAGAAAAGCAAATATACACAAAATGTGTGTGTGTGTGTGTGTATTATGGTAAAATCGACAATTCTTTAATTTTAGCGATGTATTTACATTCGTTTTTTACACTCATAGAATCCGTGCTTACTTCAAGCACGTGCGTTTTCTATTGGGATAAATCGCATATTCATATGGTAAGAACGAAGAATTAGATCAATAATTATCCGGGTATCTTTTAGATAATCGATAGGTTCCAAGTAAAAATTGTGCACGAGAAGAGCTATTATGACCTTCAACTCCAACATAGCGAATCGTTGGCCTGTCACACACACATTCAAAATTTGTATATTAGAAATTGTCCATATGTAGAGATGTGAGCGTCGCGCAAAACTTACCTATACAATTCCGTGGTCCCGCGCTGAATGGCAGATACGAATAAGGATGACGATTTTTCGTTTTTTCAGGCAAGAATCTGTCTGGATCGAATACATCGGGATTCGGCCAGAAATTGGGATCTCTATTAACATCATAGATATTAAGGTGTACCATTGTTCCGCGCGGTATTACATATGAATCTGTAAAATATATTACATAAGCAGATGTAATTTATAAACTATAATTAACCCCTTCCCTGTCAGTGATGCATATACGCGCAAAGAAAATATGCCAAATTTCATTCGGTTTGATTGTGCATGGGTTTCCGAAGGTTCTTGGGAGCGCTAAATTTGAATCTGAAGTCAGATTTTGAAAATTCAAAATGGCGGATCCAGTATGGCGGAGTAAAATTCGAGATTTTTTTGGAATTTTGTGAAAGTGGTAATCTATATGTTTTCAGGATTACTGGATTCAAATCTGAAGTCAGATTTTGGAAATTAAAATGACGGATCCAATATCGCGGTAAAAAGTGCGGAAAAAATTTTAGTATTATACAAAAGTGACATTGCTTTTTTATAATGCTGAGTCCAATCTAACTTCAGATTTGAATCCAGTAACCCTGGAAACATATAGATCAAAACATAAACATATATCACATTCACAAAATTCCAAAAAATTTCGAATTTTGGTCCGTTATATTGGACCTGCCATTATAAATTTTCAAAATCTGACTTCAGATGTAATTTTCGCCTGACAGTTAAATATTATGATAATTCCTACGTTTAAAAAATATAAAAAATTAATCATATTACTCATGGCTATCTCATTTCAATTTAATTACGATAATTGTGAAACGTTAAATTTAAAATATGTTTGCATATTCATAAAGATTCATGGCTGTTACCGCGTAATTTCACATCATCGGCAATGATTCGTGCTATGGAATGCACGCTGGGGTACAGCCGCAATGATTCCTTCAAACATCTTTCTAAATATGATAAATTCTGCAACGACGTCATAGTCAACTTTCCTTCACACTCTTTCATCACTGTATTGACTTCCTCCCTGACGCGATCCTATCACCAACACTAATTAAAATTGCATTCCTCGCTGCTCCGTGATATTTTCATATATACACAAAGAAATTGTTTCAACAATTGTCTACGTGTATATTTATATTTGTTTTAAGGTAAGTTGTTTCTGATTAATTTCATTCAATCGATTAATTTCGATTAATGCATGAAAAAAGTACACAGCGACGAATACTTGAAGCTTTTACCTTTTTAACAGGAATTAATTAACAACTTAATGATTGAACAGAATTAATCAGTTGCTTCTTTTTAAGCTGTTATATATCTTATGTTTCTATAGAGAAAAGTACCTGAATATCCTTGTGTTCCGCTAGCAGTAATAGAGTAAAACATATAGACAACGATGTTGTGTCATGACCCTATAATCAGTTTACATATTAGTTGTATCCATATAATGCGTCAGGTTGTCGAGAAAAATCACACGAGTACACCTACTTCAAACATGAAAGTATCCACTTCCTCTCTGATATCCAAATCACTCAAATGATTTTCCCGCGAAGCTAATATTAGAAGATCTAACATGGCGAGTCGCTTTTTTTGAGCTGAATCGGAACAGAAATATCATAATTACGCAATAATATGACGATATTAAAATGAGGTTGAAATTCAAGCGTGACTAAATTACTTGTATCTATTTCTGCGTTATCTGTTTCCATCGCATCTTTATTTATAATATTGTATAAATACTTATCGTTGGTGAGTTTGTGATAAGCTTTTCTTTCCGCAATTATCTAAAAATTATGTCAACGAAAGAAAATATTAGTTAATTTTACTACTTGTCTTATTGCCACTTCTCGTTTTCACTAATCTTGTCTTTTTTACTAATATTTCAATATTTTTTATCAGTACTTATATACGAGTTTCCCGTTTAAATTTCGTACGCTAAGAAGTTTTCTGAGTGGTGAGTATAATTTAATTTTTACATACTTTTTCAGTAAATCCATGTAAATTTTGTACTGTCTTCTTGTGTTTTCTGCCCTCAGGCGATAATGCGAATAACGTATCGTTAGTAAACCAGGGGTTCATGAGTCTAAACGGCATAAATATATAACGGTAAAAATAAATCTGAGAAATTAATAGTATTAATAATCTGAATAACCACGAGAAGTGAATAACAAGTAAGATTTAATATTCTGACTATCTTAAAAGATATACATTATCTTTATATTTTTCGTATTATTTTTTTTGTTATCATCTTTTTTTCTTTCACACTGCGTATCGTCTGGCCAACATCAGAATATAAGTTTGGTCTTTGATTCAATAACACATTCAATTTTTTTAGAATGTTTATATATTCGATATTTTAAGGGATTTAAATAATCTTCTTTTAAGACTGAGAAGTCGATCAGACCATACGTAATTCGCGGATTGAATACTGTTTGTGTCTGTATATTAATTATAATTATGTCTTAATTATAATTATATTTCTTCGTATGATATCTTAATGACTATGTCTATTCATCTAAATACATATATCGTATACTTCAATTATTATTTACCTATACATAAAGAACCGACCCATTTCGCGAACCTCCTGTCGATATTTTACTTGAGCTTCACCGAGACTGTGCAAAGAAGTACCCATGGCAGTTTCTACAATCGTAGGCAATAGTTTCAAATATACTAAATAAATTCTCAATTATGTGACGAAAATATACGGTAATTTACCACATATTATGTTTAGCGTATGTTCAGAAATAAATGGTTCGAGATTCATTTCAACTACCCCGTCGTTTTTTAATTTCTGCACCATACGTTCACCCTCTTCAGTTAAAATATTAAAGAATTCTCGTAGTATATTGAAATGGAATGCAGGTGTTAACATTTTCCGCCGAGAATGCCACTTGGCACCTAAAACAGAAATAAAATTAGTAAAATTCATTTATTCACACTATTAATAAAATATTTGTTTCAGTTAGCATAGCAGAGTCTTGCTTCAAAAGTGAAACAAGTCAAAAAATTTTGTTTTCCAAAGGAAAGAAATTTTTTTTTAACATGGTAGAACGTCACTGAATAAATCAGTGAAAAGAATATATTCTTAAAAATATGATCCCATGTCATGTCCGATTCATAACCCAAATAAATTCACCTAATGGTAACAACTTGATAATTTAACGTTTTTTGAGTAGTGTCTCTTAGTAAGATTGTGGTATAATTTTAAGATAAAAATAAGTAACTCAAAAATGTATTAATGCCAATTTATTCTGTGACATTCCTATGTTCTTACAAGGAGATGCCACAACCTGCTAAATCGATTTCTGAACGAGACATAGCACGTTCGCTAGCTGCGATGTTAAGCATCAACCCTAATTGGGATTTGTGCCAATGGGCCTTTGTTTATGAAAAATTACAATATAATTTTGGATTGTGAGACTGTATCACGGATATGGCTAAAAATGCGACTGTCTTTGCGAGGTGGCGTGGCGGAGCAGACAGAGGCTCCCACGTCGAAAATTTTAGAGCCGCCAGCGAGCGTTCGAAACCTGACGATGAGTTATCCTTATGCGGTGTTTTTTTTTTCTTACCTTAGGGCATGTAATTAATGTTTTTCGAATATGATACATTTGTTTTGCATATGTCTCGTTTTTATCCATTAATCAAAGGTAATTAGGCAAGTGTCAGGCTTGTTTAACGCAAACACGAATATAAACACGTATTTTATATTGCTTACAATGCAATATATATTTTAGTACATATTAAAACGTTATTAATGCTAATAATAAATAATAAGAAAGTGATTGTATGCATATAGCATCACCTCGAATGTCCAAATGTATACTTTCATCGCCTGTAAATAAATCAGGATAGTTGTACATTCTCGTGATCATATTTTTAACTTACCTATAAAAGTAAACATTCTACGACAAGTAGATTGCTATACATTTCAACGATATTATTTTCAAGTTATATGTTTACTTATATTTTTCGACGCGGAATATCGTGTTGTATGTTTGATTGTATGTTTGTTCTCTTCTCTCAACAAGAACTAAAAACTTATTAAATACAACAGAAAACATGACGTTTTAATATGTACTAAAATATATATTGCATTGTAAACAATGCAAAATACGTGTCTATATTCGTATTTGCGTTAAACAAGCCTGATACTTCTCTAATTACTTTTGATTAATAGATAAAAACGAGACATATGCAAAACAAATGTATCATATTCGAAAAACATTAATTACATGCCCTAAGGTAAGAAAAAAAAAACACTGCATAAGGATAACTCTCGTCGCCGGATTTCGAATGCTCGCTGCCGGCTCAAAAATTTTCGGCGTGTCTGCTCAAAAATTTTGGCCTCAGTCTGCTCGGCCACGCCACCTCGCTGAAGGATAGTCCCATTTTAAGCCATATCCATGATACAATCTCACAATCCAAATTTTATATTGTAATTTTTCATAAACAAAGGCACAAATCCCAATTGATGCTTAACATCGCAGCTAGCGAACGTGCTATGTCTCATTCAGAAATCGATTTAGCAGGTTGTGGCATCTCCTTGTTAGTTATATTTCCTTCAGAAGAGTGAATTTAACGAGGGAGCACGTAGGAGTAGCTGTAAAAATTCCGTATTTTGCCTAGCTAATACATTGAGAATATTAAAATTCTATTTTAGAAATTTACTGGATATTTATTGGGAAAAAGACAAATCAGAATTTAAAACTTTAAATTTCTTCACAAAGAAAAAGGATTATTACATAATTCCAGTAAATTTTTTTAATTAAGAACGATTTTCTTATATGCAGAAATTAATGTATTATTGTGTGTGTATATGTGTGTATGTGTGGCTACGTGCATACGTACGTGTGTGTATTGAAGTAGATATTTCCTACAAGTCATCAAGATATTAATTGATAAAAATATATAAATGCTGGATTTAAAGAATTAATTTTAAGGAACAAATAACTACTTGATTTTTTTCTAGTACTTTTTCTATGCAAGTTTATGATAAATAAGTTTGTGACAAATTAATAAATTTTATCTGCTAAGAAAATATTTTATATCTACTCGTATATACAGTTATATATCTTCTAATATTAAAATGTGTTTCATATAATAAAATGTGTATAATAAATGTGTTTCGTAATAAAATTCGTTTTATCGGAATATCTGGATAAAGAAATGAGTTCTTAATATTTAATGTATAGTATTCGATGATATAAAGCGCGCAATTGCGATTATTATATTAATTTTATTCTATTACCTGTACTAGTAAGAAGCCCATTGTTTAACCAAGAATGCAGAAAATTATAAAATATCCCTTTTTCAATGTGCTTCGTGTTGTTTAATATTACCTGAAATCATAGAAGGTGAAATCGTTTGCAATATTAATTTATTGTATCATTCAAACTCACACACAGCGCACACATTCAGATATTGCTGAATATCTTGTATGTATGTGTGAATAAATATCTTTCTGTTTACTTAAATACCTCCATATCATCTGGATGACGGATGGATACAAAGTTTATATGCAAACCCCAAAACCTATAAATGGGATAATATTGTCTCGCAAGGCGACGGAGAAGGTGCCAGATTCCCTCTAGAACATGCGAATATATTATAAATAATGATACATATGTGAAATGTATATTGTTATCATTCTTATTTTTTTGAGGAAACTATACCATTACTTAAACAAGTCGTGAGTACAATAAATTACAGCAGTTAAGAATAAATAAAAATGAGAAAAAACATTAGTGGGCTCATAGTTATGTAATGTTAATAATTGTAATGTAGTTGTAATAGTAATGTAGTTAGTAATGTTCATAGTAATGTTTTATGTTATACATGCAAGTTCAGTATCTTCTTACGTGAATGAATAGTAAGTTGAATGTTAGTAAACTACTATTAATTAATAATGAACATATCAAGAACTTTTACTCACCTCTTGATACTTGTAATAACAATAAATTTCCAATAACCGGAAGGAGCTTCGGTCCCGGTATTTGATTGATCAATCGTCCAGCTCTTGAATAATGTAGGTAATAATGAAAAGCAAATGCAATAATGACTGCAATAACAAATAATAAAAATATGGTGGAAAACATTTTCTAGAACGCGAGTAAACGGCAATGACGTTAAAGATGAACACAATGTAACTACGCGACGCACAGAAATAAATGTGTGTGAACTGTCGATACAGCAATATATAGTAATACAGAGACATCTGGTGTGACTTCTAGTAGAGCTTCAAACTGATTGATAAGTATACTTTTAAAAATGTTCTATGTTAATATTTCATTATTAACATTGTGATAATTGAGTTTCTTAGATGTTCAATTATACCAATCTGTAAGCACATTATTCCTTTTTTTAATTAATTATTTTATACTAACGTATTAATACTTATATTAACGTGTTAATATAACTAAATTCAACAATGTAACAGTTATTAATATATTGATATGTTGCAAATAGCACTAAAGTCACACTAAAAATTCAAACTATTTATTTGTACTATTTCAAACACATAAACGTGTAATTCGGCTGAATTTTTTTTTATATGTTTCTCACCATTTTAAGTCACATCATTTAACACGCCTAAGAGAGATGTATAAATTTTAATTTAATTTAAACATGTTAAATGAGGAAACATGTAATTAGAGCTATAATAACACACTTGGATTTGTAATGCACTGTTGTAATAGATCTTTTTTATTAATTACATGTAACAATAAACTTTACCACATGCTATCTTCAAATTATCATGGCAGTATGTCAATGCATATAACTTCAAAATTTCGCGATTAATTTCGTCCGATAAAATCTCGTAAGATAAAAAGAAAATCTCGATGAAAAACAAATATTAACATAAACGAATAAAGTCGACATTGAACTTAGACACGATCGTCGTCTATAATCTTTTTCATCATTATTATCTTGTTCTTTTTTAACCGACTGGCATGGAACATTTAAGTACAACTGATAGTCGACTATTGTAAGGAATAGCTTAAATTAATTTCGAATCACATATACATTTGTATTAAAAAGAAAATATTTATTTGGATTTAATTATGTTTTATTAAATATATAGAAAGTTTTGCAGAAGTATATTATAAATTTATAATCGTAGTTCAGCACATGAAGACTTCTCGCTCTTTACATTATTCTTATATAAGTGTTTTCTAGAACTTTGTTATCGGCGACAGTGCATGCTACTACGAACTCTCGCTCTCTTAAGGTGAACTCTTGCTCTCTTAAACAAATAACTTAAGTATCATGTTATAATCTTATGTATACTGTGCACTATCATAAATATAGTTACAGCGAGACTTACTGGTACATACATGCAAAGAAGTATCTCTTCTTATCTTCTAAGAAATGAAATATGACATGAAGGAAAGAATCATTTCCAAAGTTCAATTTGTATCTAAATAAGATAACATTTTGTATCCAATGCCATCATATTTGTTGTTGTGCTTCGTGTAAAGGAATGAAAACTTATCGTCGTTCCTATAGATATCTTTTTAGAGATATCTTTATAAAAAATATACTTAAGATATACCTTTGCTAAATATATCTTCAAAATACTGATAGATTCTCTTTATCATCATATTTACCTTTTCGTATTTTATGCAATGTTTTCTAGCGTAACAACAATCCGAGTGTGTTATTCTTAAACGTATAAGCGTGTAATCCGCTGAAACTCTTCTCACACGTCTCTTACGGTTTTAAGCACCGTCATTTAATAAGTTTATGATGTATAAATTAGAATTTTATACATTTGAGCGTGTTAAATGACGTGACTTGAGACGATAAGAAACATATAAAAAGAGATTCAGCTAATTATATAATCAAACAAACTCTAGAGGGAAGTTCGATCATAATATGCGAATGCTTTCGTCCAAATAGGTAAATAATAATAGTCATGCCATATGATACTCGTTTTCAACAAACGTTTTTAAAATATGACGAGAAAAATTTTTTTAATACGAGTGTAGGTTGTTCAATATGTGCGTTCTATGTTGTTTAGTATGTTGCTAGGTTACTTTATAGTTTAAAGCTTGTTATAAATCGAAAATGGGCAAAGATAGAAAAACGTAGTATTTCCTGGAAATGGGAGGGTGTCTCTACTCGGACGAAAGCATTCGCATAATTATGATCGAACTTCACTCTGGATTATATGATCGTTTGATCATATAATTATACTCTGCATTTCATAGATAAATGTAGCTGTTCAAAGATAACAATTTGTGGTTATAAGTAAAGTCATTATCTTGGAAGCATAACAAGAAAATTATTCAGTTAATCTTTAATTATTTATTTTTAAATATTTAAAAGAAAGAAATGTTAAGATAGACTTTAATGACAACATTCGATATCGTTCAATAAAATAAATGCTATTGTAAGCTTATAAACATTAACTAAATAAACATTTTATACTTAACGGTTTAAAATGATCGCTTCTGATATATCTGACGCCGGCATTAGAGGCCTATTATAAAATTTCGCAAAAGTCGAAGAATCCTTAGACCAGCCTGCTGTTTGTAATGCAGCAAATTTCCAAATTTCGTCAACCGTAATGCCTCCACGAGCCGCTGCGGAGGAGCTAGCATGACGTGTTAAATGTGTCGTAAAAATGGAGGTATTAACTCCTCTCTCGGAGAGAGTTAGCTTTATTCAAAGACTAATAGATTGACTAGAAACCTCCCGTATAGGTGTTTTAAAAGTTAAAAATAAGACAGAAGGAGGTTCTGGCATTAAATCCTGAGAATTAAGAATATAATAGCGATACGACAGATAAAGCAGGCTGATCCGCAAAATGACGGAATATCATTAAAGATTGAGATCGATTAATCCCTGAGGTTTTCAGACGATCAGGAATCTTAATAATTACAGTATCCGATAAAAATTGAATGTTGCTGCGTTTTATAAGAAACAGCGTTAATAAAGATATCTTCAAAATATTGTTGACTCGATTCTCGTCTTCATAAAACTTGTCTTTTTACATTTTTGTATAATGTGTTCTAACGTGACAACATTTCAGTTCAATTCTGCAGACAAAATTAGCATCGTAAGTGATATACGCGAAATAAACGGCATACGATGTTGGTGTGTAACGATAATGAACGCGTCCCATACCGCTATTACAATATCGCCGCGATATCTGTATTTTGCGACAGGCGTATCAACCGGATGAATATTGATACATTTGCGTACGGCCCAAAGCAACATTCAATTCTGCCGGTCGCGAGATGTACGACGGTCTTTAAACATGTCAACGAAGCGGTCTATACGCAAGCCCATTCCTCCTCTATACAGCGGCGCCCTGTATTCTCTAAAGTCCGACGAAATCGTTAAACCGAACGACGTGGCCGAGCTGCAATTGGAATTCCTCCAGCCGTATTACTCTGTCTAATGCACCAGCTCCTATAATGTGGCACGGGTACAAAAGGATCCCCGAAGGCGTATACGTATACATACGCTGGTGGCTTGTGTGCGTTCGTGTACACCGGACGTGGAGAACGTTAAGAGATTTCTTTCTTTTATGAACGAAAATTCGTCTCCCGTTTCTCTTCTCTCTCCCCCTCTCTCTCTCTCTCTCTCTCTCTCTCTCTTTCTCTCTACTACACATTCTTCGCTTCCAATACCTTGAACACGTCCCAGAAGCTCGTCTTCAGGATCCTTAGAACAGTGGCTTAATCGATATCAGTAATGTTAGAGCTTTCGATATGTGATGTATCCAATAACGCACACCTCGGAACTCCGTGCGAACTGCAGCGAAGTTTCAAAGCCCGCTCGACGTATCGCAGAGAAGATACACTACATCGTAGACTTCGTCGTCTATACAGAATTCTTGGCGTTCCAAGTGTATTTTAATCAACCGCGGTAAGATAAGATTGATACCTACTACGCACGATACACTATGTGATGCAACGCATTACGATAGCGTTATTACAAGCACGGAAATAATCACTCGCGATGCCAGAAACTGCGTCACGAACGTGAACAAATATAAAATCCGTCATATTCCGCTGAAGCGGAGAAATCTAAAATTATCCCCGCACGGAGAGAGACGCAGAGCGTGATGCAATGCTTTTATGATATTTAAACAATAGTAATAAGCTTGCTGGTCGAATGCGAGCGCCGTTAAAAGCGTTTAATGGTCTTGAGTCAGTCCACTTTGGCGCGCGGTCTCGCCACGGTGGATGGTGCGAAGTGACATTCAGCACCCGGGATGATGCGTAACAATGACGAAGAAGAAGCGCACGGCTGTCTGGCAAGATAAAAGGCGCGAATTTTCTGTTTTGCAAGAGATTTAACGACGGAGAATGGTGGAGCACGCGGCTTACGACGAAGTTAATGGTGAAATACAAGTAATCGGGTAGAAGGGGGGATAACAAAAGGAACGCAAGCAGATAAAAAAGATGTCGAATGACGATGAAAAAAATGAAAAAAAAAGAAGTAGGAGAAGAGAAAAATGATGAAGAAGTAGCCGCAGGCGGGAAGCAGGATGGAAAAGAAGGACGCGGAAGAATAGAGGAGAAGAATGGAGTCATGGTTCTCGGCGGAGAATTTGTATCTGCATTTTAGCGCAGTGTATAATCTGGTGAACTGCGCCTCATTTCCAGCGACTCGATGTAATAAAAGTCGAGTTCCCCGCCGGTTACAGGGTCGCGAACTGAGCGTTGCTTTTCGCTACCACGTCGTCGGGCCTCTCGCAACCCCCTGCTCTCTTCCGTCCAGATCCGATTCTCCTTTCTTCTTCTTCTTCTTTTCTCTCTCTCTCTCTGCCTCTCTCTTATACATCTCTTGTCCAGAAAGCACACGACCGCGATGCGATGCAGCGACCACGCCCTGCTCCACCGGGAAGAGGGGGGTTCAATGGTCTTTTCCGCTCGAGATTTTAAAGTGTCTCCTTCAATGCTCGATATGGAAAGTTAGCGTGGAGTACCCTGTAAAAGGATCAAAACTTAAATGAAGTTAGCGGCGGGATAGACAACTCTCCCCCCTTCTCCCCGTTCGCCTAGCGCAGCGAGAGAGCCGCCATGGGGATGGAAACGGTGGCTGCGAGGGGTATATTCCCGCCACCTACGCCTCGCCGCTCACCATTCCTCCCAATTCGTTGTTACCTCTTGCACGCTTCGTCGTCCTTTCACCGCCGCTTTGAATAATATTTTGCACAACAGTCGAAAGAAAAAAAAGAGAAGGAGGAAGGGAGAGAAAGAGAGAGAGGGAGAGAGTTTCGCGAGATCCGAGAAGCGCTCACCGGCTTCGCCGTTCGACGCTCCGGTGGCGTTTTACTTAACCCACCTTTCCTTCCTCCGCGTAATTCCGCTCCCTTTCTAAGAGTCCATTAAGACTGTTTCATCTTTCCATACAATTTGTTTTCCCTTCCCCATTCGAATGCCGCTTTCGAGATTTCGCGGGACGGACGGTGGAAATACCTCGGGATAGAGTAATCGCGCGAGCCAGACGTTTCCGTGTGTGAGAGAGAGAGAGAGAAAGAGAGAAAGAAAGAGACAGACTGCAAGAGTCCGTGTCCTTCGCCGGGTTCGGGCCCGAGGGCGTCCACGACGGTGCGCGAGACGCGGGGGAAAAACGGCTAAAGTCCATTTGTGATTACGGAAAATTTCCTTGCCGCGCAACAAAGGAGAGCCCAGGTGTCCCCTGCCCGCCCACCATGGTTTCGCGGGACTGAATATTTACTCGGTCGAGTCGCGCCGCCTCCCCGTGAAAAATTGCCAAAAAAGAACACTTTCTCACTTTTAGCACCGGTAGGTCTCTCTACAAGGAGGAATAGTCGTTCATAATGCCTTAATGCGTCCGAGCAAGACGGTCACGAAACGTCATTTATCCCGCTAAACGTAATATTTAGCAAGCGTTAATCTTTTCCTACGGCTAATTAACGACCGCCAATTGCACATTTTTCATATCACTTTTGACAACGTATATCGTGTTGTTTAGCAGTCGTTAATCCAATTATTGTACCACCTGCAAATCGAATGTATAGACTAAAAATTGTCATTTTCCACGATTATGCATTGAGAAAAAATGTTTGAAAATTTATTTATGGGACAGAAGTTTAGTCCACAAATATAAATTTTATTTCACAGAAATAAACTTTATATCCTACAAACAGTTCAAGTTTTTTTTTTTCTCAGCGTACAATATCGTTGTAATCGTTTTTGATTAATGTTCCGGTATTATGTTCATTTCAAAGTCTCATTTACTGTGCTTTACTCTAACTGTCAAATGATACAAGTATTGTGTATCCTCAATGAAAGGGATATGATTCTTACGCTAATTCCGTCAGGATCTTTATTTCTCGTAAACAATTTACCGGTTGATCTTCCATCCAATTGCCGGTATTAATTACTCCGGCAGCTTTCACGTCCATTACACCACGTCGCAGAGCCGGTGAATACGTTTGCTGAGGGGCAGAAACGGAAACGGTAAATGAGGAATGAAAGAAGAAGAAGCGAGAAAGACAAAGCTATTACTTGCCAGAGCGTAGCATGGCTTCAATGGCGAATCTTCAGCACCCTACGCTCTAACACAGCCGGCACTGCGATCAGAAAGACAAGCGCTTCCCCGTAATACTCTATAAGATCCGTGACATATATCTTCGCCAAGTTCATTTACGTTCTACCCCTCCAGCTCCCGACTAGTCTGTACTTATTAATATCCTTTCAATTATGCGCGAGCAGGAAGGACGCGTTCAAGCAACCGGAATTACTCGAGATCCTTTCAGCAAAAGGGATTGTACGCTCGAATATTGTCGTGGAACTATGAGTTTCGCATAGCTTGTTCTTCGTTTAAATGGGAGATAAGGCAGCAGAATGTATTAAGGTATTAAGGTAGACCGTCTTAAGAAGAGACTCATACTAAACGATAATGACATTAATATGCTATGAAATTATATATGAATTATATATGAAATTAATATGCTAAAACTCCGTTGAATCCATATGCGCGATAGATAGATAAATAGATAGATAGATAGATCAATAGATAGATAGAGAGAGAACGAGAGAGAAAATTGAATAATTAAATGCAAGATACTTTTAAGACAATTTATCACAACTAATGTAAAACTAATAATAACATTAATGTTACAACATTATGCTTTTTGATATAGGTGACGTGACACTTCGAAATATGAAATAGACTCCTTGTGTTAAGCGATTATATCGACTCTTTATTGACTCATACATTCGAATTATTCAAATTAATATATGAGCTATATAAATAATAAAATGACAATGTAGGTAGGAATCGTAATTTAAACGTACACAATTGCATTAATTAGTAATTCGAAAGAACGCTGCGAAAGTCGAAAGAGTAAAAGTTTAAAAACCGCTCAATCGGTCTTATTAATCGTCAGTAAAATTTTAACGACTTATTCTTACGCGGGATGCGGACCTAAAAAAAAGATTCGTTCATATTATACCGAAAGTGAAATATAAATTCGAAAATCATAAAGAATCCTTCGTCACCAACGGAGTGAAATCGCGCGCGCGTGCAAGGACTCCGCTCTCGAGCGAAACAATCTCTCGTCCGTTGATACAGATGGCTTTTCGACGAGAATCCGGTAAAAGTTCCGGGGGATTATCCCTCGAGTTGAGAACGGAGCCAAAGTTCTCCGTAATGCGAGCATATTGACCGCGACGTGCGGGAATAATGACACGGGTGCGGGAAGAATCTATCGTAACGTTTCGCCAGAGTTATTGCGGCCGGTTAGCTTCTATATCGTGAGTCACGCCAACCGGGCCGCGCAATATGGAGCCGTGGAAAGGGGTGCGAGGATACACGATGCGCGAGAAACGGAGTTGGAAAACGGCGGTGTAGAGCAGCAACAGCGTAGCGCCAAGGGACCAGAGCGTGGGAATCCGAGTGAGAAGGCTGCGGAGCGTCGACGGCGACCGGGGGGGATGGAAAACACGCAGGGTGAGAAAGGTATACACCGCGACGGGTAAAACTGAGACAGCAGTTATTAGCTCTATGCAACTAGCAACTGGAAACAAACCGACAGCGTTGCCGAATCCTGTGGTAATTACCGTGCGCGGGCGGTAATTTAGATCTTCCCCGGAAGGGATTTATGCAAGTGCGGCGCGGCGGCGGCGGTGGTGAGAAACGGCGAAGAAAAAAGAAACAATTAAGTTCGCCGACTAATCTAAAGGTGTTCGAGATGGCGTCGACGCCAATTTATTTACACACCTCAAACGAGTGCGCGCTTCATTCAGTTTTAACTAACGAGCGAAACGAAATGGTGTACGCGCAAGTTGCACTTAACGCATACGTACATATGTATAAATAGTTATTTTTCCCCAAGATTCTACATTCCCTTATTCCACTTTGAGATTGTTTTATAAATATATCTAGAGTTGTGTTGCAATAATGATCTATATTTCTCAATTGATCAAAACGATGATTTTACGTTGCTCTTTTTTTTTCTTTCTTCATATAGAACGCGTGAAGTTTATTTCAATTTGTTTTGTATGTAACTGTCCTGTTATAAATATTCCAAACACACACGAAAAAAGAAGTTTAATTGGATTAACCAATTTCCGCAGAAATATGAACGAATCAAGCTCAACGAACCAAGCTAACTTGAACAAAATGTTAATAACTTCAGTTGAAATGTTGTGATTCGTTTATATTTCAACCAGAAATCTGCTTAACCCAACCAGACCTTTTTGTTGTGTACAGGGTAGAATTGCTGGTTTAATTGATGCGAGATATTTCATTCTTTTCGGCGCGTCGTCTTCCGAGCAAAATCTGAAATTCCTGCATTTCGACGACACGCGCATTTCCCCTTGGAACATCGCACGAGACGCGCAGCCACGCACGAATGCGTAAAATATGCGAGCGATCCGACGTAGCTGCGACGACATTGTTAGACGTTTGCATGGAGATTACGGCGCGGAGGAGCGAAGGAAGGACCGAGCACACGCCCGTCTATGCATCGCCCACGTAGACGTAACAAGATACTTCCCTCTCGCAAGGGCGACGTCGCACAGGTAAACGCTAGGCGGAACGCGTCGCAGCCGCGCGACGTTAAATGTGATAACCGTACTTTGTAACAATACTTCGTCGTAGGGATAATGGCGTCACGCTGCTGTGCAAAGTTGTCCCGATTCTATGAGACGCAATCCACGTTCGAGCAATCTCGCGAAAATCTGCGCGATGCGTTATCCAGCGGCGCGGCTACGGCGATGCTTTATTCCCGCAATTTCGGCGTTCTTATTATTTATAAGGCTATATCGTCGCTGCGCGGAATGGCAGAGCGAATAATGCATCGCAAGGATAATCCCCGCGAATAGTGGACGAAACGAAATGCGAACACGACGCGGTATTATAGAAACGGGTGAAGCTCTGGGCAGCATACTGGGCTATATATTATGTTTTTTTTTTTTTGGTTTCGTGATACGTTTATCTGTAACTCGATTCTATCAGGTGACGCTTACTATTCGATTGCATCAACAGTACAGGTCAATTGGAATGCGAACCAGTGGTTCGTCGCGTATTTTTATTTCGAGCTGGTACCGCTAATTATCGTTGGTTCAACTGTGTCACTGTAATCGAATTTTTCGCTTTAAAATGATGAGCTGATAAATATCTGAGCGAGTATTCTTAAGATCGAATATCCTTAAAATTAATTGCGAATACGATCTCCTTCTCCAGTGGATATATTTGTCTCTTCAATTTATCTGACATAATTGGTTTTACGTCCTTCACAGCGTCGCATGATTTAAAAATTGATATTAAGATCAGAAGAAAGGAATGAAGTATCGATGAAAAATTGACGCGGGTCCATGTCGTAAATTGTAAAAGACGCAGCAATGACGGAGAATTTGAACGAGTCGCAAGTTTACGATGAGTCTCGCGGCGAGCTCGTTGCTGAGAAGTAATGGTCTAGCAACAGCGTCGCGTGCATACATATATTATCACGAATATATAAACTATAAACAAGAGCTCGCGGTAGAATATTTTGAGCTCTTTGCGCTGGGAAATGGAACGTTTCCTTTCCCTGAATACCGTGTTGCGAATTTCACATGAAAACGTATAATGCACCACCAATTTAAGACGGTGCCGTTTATTCTAGGTACGAAATCCCACTCGCATGAAACACCACGTCAGTCGCGTTAGCATATCGCGCTCTACGCGAGATACTGTGGCGCGAATACGCTTCCAAATTAATTGATGCGCCAGCGACGTGCTTAAACAAATTACATCCGTTGTCTTGTTCTGTTGATTATTACTTTATTATTACGTCGTCTATATCTTGAGGGAATTTTGACAACCAGCTTGACGTTGCGATCCTTTCTCACACAAAACAACGAAGTACAATAGTGATTAATGTGTGTGAATATTATTTCTTATATTATAATCCGCTGCGTGCCAATTTAATGGACTTTTTGATTATGAGATGCGACTTGCTCCGTTCAGAATACACGATATAATGTCGAAGGAAACCAGCCTGCGGCTTTAGTCAAACACGCGGGACGTGTTCGTCTATTAATGTCTAATCACACGTCCAATCACACGTGAGCCCATAATAACGCGAAATGAGATTCGGGGCCCTTCCGTAATTCAGACGCGATCAACACAATAGAGCTTTATTATCCGGTTGTTCCCCGCCTGAAACAACTTTCGTCGACGCGTCTCTCTCCTCCCGAAGGGTGGATACGCACGAACGGGGTTTTTCCACGGTGGTCGTGGCACTTATTTGTGCGTTGTTGGCAAGCGACAGGATGAAATGTGCGAGTTCGTAGGATTTCGAAGTCCCGGTACAACAGGCAACCCCGGTGACCGTACAGCGGAAACGCTGTCGCCGAAAAACGATTGTGTTAGCACTCGGCGCGGAGAGGAGGAACAAACGTTTATCACGAGTTATGACGTGTGAAGATTGGAATCCTGGATGCCGAAGATATTTTTGTTCGCAATTTCAACGACGGGATCTCGTCGAAGGCGCGTATGTATTCGTCACGATTAGATCGGAGGTACAAACGCGATCCTGAACGATAACGGCATAAATAGAAAGAGAAAAACTTTACGCGGACTTTCACACGTCTTGCCATAATTTACACGGCGCGAGTACGTCTTTCGTAATGTAATATATGTTTACCGCGCACTACGCAATTAGTTGTCGAGTTAATTACACTGAACCATTAGCTCTTGAAGCGGAAACTTCGAGAGCAAGTTCTAAGGGAGTCGCGTGAGGTCGACAGGACGAGTTACGCAAACTATTCATCGCAGCCGTTTAACCACGTGGAGAAACTGTCATAAATAATTATCAACTTATTTAGCCACTAGGAAAGAGCGCAAGCGAGCGAGCGAGCGAGAAGATGTAGCCCGCGGTGCCGCGCAATCACCCTGACGGTAGGCGAACGGTAACCTACTTGAAAAGTTTCGCAGTAAGCAGGACCATTTTTCAAGTTTTCCGTAGGGAAGAGAGCGCATGAGCTGTAACATTTTGAACTCGCGGCTGCGGCTCTCTCTCTCTCTCTCTCTCTCTCTCTCTCTCTCTCTCTCTCTCTCTCTCTCTCTCTCTCTCTCTCTCTCTCTCTCTCTCTCTCTCTCTCTCTCTCTCTCTCTCTCTCTCTCTCTCTCTCTCTCTCTCTCTCTCTCTCTCTCTCTCTCTCTCTCTCTCTCTCTCTCTCTCTTCAGTCGAAGGGGCCGAGGGGACTGGGGGCACGAAATGGAAGAAGGGTGGATGGCATCCCGGAGAAGAACGAGACGCATCGAGGCGTGAACGGGGGAATCGATGTGAAGTGAACGCCGAGGAAGAACCCGAAGCGGAGGAAAGTTTAAAGAACCAAAGCAACCAAAGGGCGGCATTGATTCAGGTGACAGCGATTTTACGCGTTGGCACGGGTTTGCCGGGCGGGGGTAAGGAGGAGAGACTAAGTTTCGAGGACCTCTGGAGGAGAGTTTTCCGTAAAAATTGAACGTAATTAACGGAGCACAATGCAAACGCGAATGACTCGCGAGGAGTCTGTTTAACGACGCAACTTCGCGAGGGCGAGAAAACAGCCTATGGTATTTCTAATCATCTACTTCCGGGCTTCCCACGATTCGAGGATGCGTTGTCGGAAGATAAATTCGACGAAAATTCGCAAAAGTGGCAGCGACCGGCTTGCATTGATTTCAAGAACGCTTTCCACGCTAATATCGCGACTCGTTGATCTCAGTCGAGAGTAGATTTAAAATGGGAAGTGGCATATTGACGTCCTTGAATTGAGCAAAAAAGAACGCTACGATAAGAATGTTTCAGACGACGATGACGATCAGCATCGTCGTTGTCGACGTCGCTGCCGTTGACGACGTTACAACATCACGGCGCATCCAGAGATAGGTATTGGAAAATGTCTTGAGTGGTGTCCCCGACGGTACCATACGTCATTTGAGACAATCTGCCGGAGCGAGGTTTCCTCATCCGTTACCTTCGATCCTGATTAGTTTTCAGCCTCTCACGAGTATCGTCGTTGATCTACGTCGGTGCAGGCTTTGAGCAGAACGCCAGGACTACCGAGGTAGTGTAGAACGCGTTCCATCCGCCGTAGTCAATGAATTATGATCGTTGTGGAGACACGTCCTTGTCCTTCGAGAGCGTGTATTGAATGGGCCGGGCGTAAGCCGTCGGATCGTAAAGCTGGATCGTAATTCGTAAGAGCTGGATATGGTACTTCATGCACATAAAGATCTCTCGCGGGTTACCTTGCGTGTGTTAAAGCCTCTGAGCTCCTCTCGATTGCCATACCGCTGATAATTACGTCGAGTCTCCTTAATGGAGGATTATTAGTTTATCTTAGTGTACTTCTCGAGCACGTGTCAAATACGCGAATATATCTTCAGAACAAAGCGATCCTTCGAGTCTCGCGATAGGAAAATTTTGTAGTCAGTTTTGCGCCGAAAACAATGTGTTTAACCGTGAATATTAGGATAATTTTCTTCTTTTTTTACGCTGTTTTACGCTGTTTTACACGTCGAGATTATTTCGAAGGGGAAGAGGACGTCGATGTGGTGCAAACACGGTCCACCGTGAGCGCGAAATTCGTAAACGCTTGATAATAATGCGCCCGATCGCACCGGTTCCGCGTAGAATAGTAGTTAAACTCGACCGGCTAAACATCGCGCGTTACATTTTCGTTATGAAAATGTCGCTACGTAAAAATAAATGGGCGCATTGTGCGCGCGTTCCGCGGACTGCGTCGAGTGTGTCGGCCCCGGCCAAAATATCCGGGACGGGCATTCAGGAAATGAATAAACGCACAATAGCTTGTCGGCGCAGAAAAGACGCGATCTGATTTATCGCACGGCCTCCATTTTAAGCGTGTCCAACGATCCCAACGTCATTTAACATTTTGATTAATGCGCGTCGTTACATCTTTTTATCATTTACGGAGGCGCGTGCGAGAACGTGTTGTTATTTCGCTAGCGCGTTACCGAATGAAAACGTCAATCGGCGCGGTCCGTCGAATAATGAGTGCGAGAGAGAAAAAGAAAGAGGGAGAGAAAAATGCCCGTTGAAATTGCGCCAAACAAACGTGAGAAATTTATTCCGGTTCCGTGAAGTATGTCGATGAGGTACGGTAAAGAGAGCGGGACGAAGGAATGTTATGTTAATTGCAGTAATTGGGTTCGGCCATAACGTGGTATTAACTAAGCCCAATAATATATTAACATCGATAATGTATATTTCTGCGACACGAGCCGCAGGTGCACATATAATTATGACCGTGTACCCGTGAAAACAGAAACGCTTTTCCCTGCTCTCCTTCCACCACGTGGCGGGTGAGCGGTGCAATAAAATGCAGCTGTCAACGATTGATTTGTTTACAGTAAACGCGAAGCTCTCGCTTTTGGGTAGTTTAGAATACATAGCCCGTGCAAAGTTTATATAGCCTCAATTTATGCTCGTCGTTTTGAAGCATCTAGCCCGTGCAAAACGCATTGCGCGGTGTAAATGGAAATAGACAGCGGGCATCTGCTATTTATTTCGCACAAACCGTATACAACCGTATACAACCGATGACGATATGCGTCGTCGTGGTATCCGTCGAAATTAACCGTGCATGGTAAACCACCGTTAAGCAAACGCTGATTTGCATCTGTCATTGCACAAGGTCGCACGTCTTCAATATGATTGTAAGATAAGTGACACATGAGTACGTTCGTTAACATGACTCTGGGTGCAAAAAATTGCAAGTCACTTGATACGTGGATTTTAAAATCTAACGAACGTAGCATATATTACGCATGATAAGCTCGCAATTATTAACTAATGCAAAGTATTCAAAATGATAGAGGATCTTTCTGTTCAGTTTGATATGTTTTATCTGCGCATGTACGTTACGTCGTTAATTGTCAGATATTCCCCGTATGAGATTAATTAGATTATTTAATAATTTAGCCTGGATCAATAACTAGAATAATAATGCCACATGCTAAAAGATTAGTTCTACTATAATATTGCATAAGATGTTTTTAAGTGAGCAAACAAAGTTTATCTTCGAACAATTATCGTTAAAAATTTTTATCAAATATCATCAATAATGTTTATCGATTATCTATAAAACTATTAATCAAATAAATATCATTAAAAGTATTTTACTGACTATATTTATTACTACAAGCGACATTTCAGTCTGATACGCGTGCATCGCGACCTTCGCCGAGAAGACCTCAAATGGTGTCATCAGATGACGTAGACACACTCGACTTCTAGACTTCTTACATTTTTTTATCGAATAAAGTTGCAACACTTCAAGTTAACAAAATTGAAAATCATGTTGACATGTATATACAGTGTGTCCCATAAGTTCGGCAACGGCAAGAAAACTCGGCGGGGGAGCATTTTAGAGAAAAATGTTTCGAATAAAAGTTGTAAGACTTAAAAAGTCGAATTTAATGACAGTAGTTATTTGACCTAAGATGACGTCGCCAAGGTCAGGACAAGGTCAACTTTGCTTTTTTAAATAGAAATACATATTTTTTATTACAGGATTTTATTCTACGTAAAAAAGCAAACAACTTTTGCTTGAAAAAATTTTTTATACAACCTCTATTTTCTAACATATTTACGTAAATATCTAAATTATTGGTTTCAATAATTTTTTACTTGAATTCTATTAACTTTACCGAAAAATATTAAGAGATAAAAATTGCTTATTTTGTTTTCAAAGAGCTCTGAGAATTTTTTCAGAATTTTGTGTTAACTTTTTAGTATTTCAAGAAAATGCAAGAAAATGCAGTACTAAAAAATTAATATAAAATTCTGAAAAAATTCTCAGAGCTCTATGAGAACAAAATAAATAATTTTTATCTCTTGATATTTTTCGGTAAAGTTGATAGAATTCAAGTAAAAAATTATTGAAACCAATAATTTTGTAGATATTTACGTAAATATCTTAGAAAATAGAGGTCGTATAAAAAATTTTTTCAAACAAAAGTTGTTTGCTTTTTCACGTAGAATAAAATGCCGTAATAAAAAATATGTATTTCTATATAAAAAAGCAAAGTTGACCTTGTCCTGACCTTGGCGACGTCATCTTAAGTCAAATAACTACTGTCATTAATTGCGATTTTTTAAGCCTTACAACTTTTATTCGAAACATTTTTCTCTAAAATGCTTCCCCGCCGAGTTTTCTTGCCGTTGCCGAATTTATGGGACACACTGTATATGTATACAGGGTGATTCAGAACAATCTTATTATAAAAAGTAGAGAAACCCGGCAACTATCCTTCGAGATAACAATACTAGCAACACTGTGATGAAATGCGCAGTTGGCACGGTTTTGTGTATATAGTAGAAGGATGAGTGGTGAGCACACGACACTGAGGCGACCATAACGATGTATCTGACCTATCCGGCCATCTTTTTACAATCTGGCTGGATAGCCGAATAGTCCAATTATCCGGCTGAATAAGCCGGATTATTAAATATTAAATATTAAAAGGTTGTTTTGAATCACTCTGTATATACATGTATACATATACGTGTATATATATATGTACACAGCGATCGGTTGTAAATATATAAAAATTACCTCTGAAAATATAAAGTTCTCTTAATTGAAAATGAATTCTTTTTTTCAAATTTCACGAATGTCGTATTCTATATTGTCATTGTGACTTCTGTCATAATCGGTTATCGAGCGTATACGTCAACAATGGCATTTAATTCTGTAGGAAATTCTTTGAAGATGGTTAAATAATATTTAATTGAATAAAATCGTTGTTCCCACGTAAATTAATTTATTAAATACGAGTGGTACTTGCCAGAACTTGACTTCGCTTTGTTTGAAAACTTTATACTTTACCTCTCGACGCTTTCACTCACTCTTTTTCTACATGTGACGACGCAACAACAGTCTTCTTCTCGCTCGCTCCGCGATTTGGTTCTACTCTACGACTCTATGCCTTTGCGTCTCCGCAACTGTCAACAATTGTGTTCACTTTTTCAATATTTTTATATTGCAGTTATTGCTTTATCTCGGATCATGTGATACTCATGTGATATCAACATGATCGCAACGATGAACATAGAAGATTAATATAAAAACAAAATAATATAAATAAGGTTATACATGCCGTTATATTTTCTGCGATCGCTAATTTTAAAAATTACCATAATTCTGACAACTTGAAGAGTTGCAATTTTATCCCATAAAAATCATTTAGCAATAGTGTGTGCAATCGCTGATAACCGCATAGAAGAGAAATAAATGTTTTGTCATTAGATGCGGCGAATATACTAGCGAGGAAAAAGAGTTCGTAAGAGACCGTCGCGTCCGCGAAACGTTATGATCGCGTCAGTGTCGTGTGCTCATCACTCATGTGCCTTCTGTAAATAAAACTAATGCCAACTGCAGATAATGTTATTCGCCGATATGTTATTCGCAGATAATGTTATGTCGTTAAGTTATCATCAACAAAACTTTTAGCCATAACATTCAACGACAGCGAGATCTCGTTTTTGTAAACTCGACACGCGAGTGTTCCTGCAGAAATAAAAAATCTAGGCTTCCCGTCATAGAACTGCAATATTTACGCAGAAGAGTTCGAAGCAAAGACAAGAAATCATCAAGAAAGAGCCCAATTATGCATTTTCGCCCATGAATTAATTTTACTTGTCTCTCTCAACGATTGTACAACAACACTTTCCGATATAATCATTTGAATCACAAATAAGACGATAACGCAAAGATTATCTATGAACTTCTTATCTTATAGATTACTGCGCTATTTGTTTATACGAAACATTTCACAGATGCTTGATACACAAAGATATATAATTATATCATTCATTACGAGACTTTTATATTGAATCATATTATCTCTTTTATTAGATGTTTTAATTTAAATTTAGCGCGTTCCATTGAGTCGCGGTGGCGTCGCTCGTTATGCCAGGGATGGTTAGATGTTCGTGCAGGCTTGAGAGAGAAATTGTACGCCATCTAGAGAGGTAAGGAAGAAGGAGTCAGTCGAACTCATGACGGCGTTATGTAATGTACGATAAGCGTCATTATGAATCAGAGTGGCATTGAGTCAGATTGTTGAATTCAAGAGCGATATTAAGAACACAACCTGTACGATATTCAAATGTATATATATATATCCTGGCGATTCCTTATGAATAAAGTGTTGGACCTTATACAGTTGGTCCTTCTTTGCCAAGGGACGTAAGGATTAAATCTGTATCTTCAGAGTATATATATATATACTCTGAAGATACAGATTTAATCCTTACGTCCCTTGGCAAAGAAGGACCAACTG
>NW_022639470.1:2273960-2297117 GCF_010583005.1 Odontomachus brunneus
TATATATATATATATATATATATATATATATGTGCGCATAGAAAGAGGATAGAAGAGAGAAAGAGACTCGAGTGCAAGAAGAGGATCTTAGGAAATAGTGCAATGTTTCGGAAGCAATCATCCGCTTCCGTTTTTGGATTCTGCTGATACGACCGGATTTCTTACACCGCCTTTGGCACCGGCGTCTTCGATAAAAATGGATGCGCGCCAACAATTGCATTCGCATTTCTGCAGTTTCCACTGGCAGAATGCAATTCATTACCGATCGTCAAACGGCTGAATTTGCATTGTCATAAATACTCGCGGCGGCGTCATTACTTAACGATTATAACGCACGAATTGATCCCGTCGTAAATAATCTCGACTGCTGCTGCGTTCAGTTACGCGCGATTACGATTTCATTACTGCGTGCTGGAGTGTCTCTGTTTTTACAGTAGCAACCGAAGACGCGCACCTTTTCTCTTTTTAAGCGACGGCGTTTAACTTCTTTATTTCATGAGCCATAAAAACGTTGGCTCTAGCGCGTCGCGCATCTAACAGGACTGTTAACGTTCGCTGCGCAAATATTTACGTGGCATAAAAGTACCGGAGGCTCGGCGTTGAGGTTGTTCATCGCGCAGATTTCTCCCCTTCTCTCTTTCTCTCTCGCTCTCTCATTAATGCGGCTACGCGACTGATCGTTACTGTTGTTAATCACTTAATTAACATCAATCATATCGGTCGCTCCAACGATTAGTCGGTGAACATTCCGACCATCATTTAACACGATACGGTTCGCGCGCGCGGACTCAAACTTATAGACTCGTTCACTCCTACACTATAGCCGACCATAACGCGTTGGTAGTAATACGGCACGCGTATAAATTGAACCGTACTTGAACCCTTCGGCTGCAAGTGTTACGAGCCGCTCCATGGTGCTCGCCCATGGAACGCGCGTCGTAAGTTTCGCTGCCTTAAGTGGACCAAGTCGACCCATTATCTCAGTTTACGTCAGGGTCTTTTACGAGCCCCCGATACAGAAATTCCCGTTGGACATAACCGAAGTGGGCTCGCTAATTGTCGGCGCGCGGCTCAATTTTCGCGGATCCCCCCACTGCAATTGACACGCACTCCATCTCGCTCAAAAGGGAACTTCTAATACGACACACCTTTGTACTCCGCTATTATGTCTTTTTTAAACTAATAATATTAGACTAATTTAATCTATTTTCAAATACTATAAAGATACATGTATGCATCTGACGAATTTCCTCGGCTGATATTCCCGACACAAGCAACAATTATCAATTTATATTTATATTTTCCTATATATTTCAGCGACGACAATAAATAACATTTTATTTACCTCGGTTGATTGCTTTCGATTAGACAAGAAATTATCTTTTATATGTCACCGATTGACTTATGATAACGTATTCTGTCTTTGGCGATCGTTTAACTCTCTGTGTGCTCTTAGTGCGCCGCGTTCTAAAGGTTATAAATATAAATGTTTAATCAGCTAGAAAGAGTCACTTTGACAATGAAGAGTGAGACCCGGCGATTCCTTATGAATAAAGTGTTGGACCTTATACAGTTGGTCCTTCTTTGCCAAGGGACGTAAGGATTAAATCTGTATCTTCAGAGTATATATATATATACTCTGAAGATACAGATTTAATCCTTACGTCCCTTGGCAAAGAAGGACCAACTGTATAAGGTCCAACACTTTATTCATAAGGAATCGCCGGGTCTCACTCTTCATTGTCAAAGTGACTCTTTCTAGCTGATTAAACATTTATATTTATAACCTTTAGAACGCGGCGCACTAAGAGCACACAGAGAGTTAAACGATCGCCAAAGACAGAATACGTTATCATAAGTCAATCGGTGACATATAAAAGATAATTTCTTGTCTAATCGAAAGCAATCAACCGAGGTAAATAAAATGTTATTTATTGTCGTCGCTGAAATATATAGGAAAATATAAATATAAATTGATAATTGTTGCTTGTGTCGGGAATATCAGCCGAGGAAATTCGTCAGATGCATACATGTATCTTTATAGTATTTGAAAATAGATTAAATTAGTCTAATATTATTAGTTTAAAAAAGACATAATAGCGGAGTACAAAGGTGTGTCGTATTAGAAGTTCCCTTTTGAGCGAGATGGAGTGCGTGTCAATTGCAGTGGGGGGATCCGCGAAAATTGAGCCGCGCGCCGACAATTAGCGAGCCCACTTCGGTTATGTCCAACGGGAATTTCTGTATCGGGGGCTCGTAAAAGACCCTGACGTAAACTGAGATAATGGGTCGACTTGGTCCACTTAAGGCAGCGAAACTTACGACGCGCGTTCCATGGGCGAGCACCATGGAGCGGCTCGTAACACTTGCAGCCGAAGGGTTCAAGTACGGTTCAATTTATACGCGTGCCGTATTACTACCAACGCGTTATGGTCGGCTATAGTGTAGGAGTGAACGAGTCTATAAGTTTGAGTCCGCGCGCGCGAACCGTATCGTGTTAAATGATGGTCGGAATGTTCACCGACTAATCGTTGGAGCGACCGATATGATTGATGTTAATTAAGTGATTAACAACAGTAACGATCAGTCGCGTAGCCGCATTAATGAGAGAGCGAGAGAGAAAGAGAGAAGGGGAGAAATCTGCGCGATGAACAACCTCAACGCCGAGCCTCCGGTACTTTTATGCCACGTAAATATTTGCGCAGCGAACGTTAACAGTCCTGTTAGATGCGCGACGCGCTAGAGCCAACGTTTTTATGGCTCATGAAATAAAGAAGTTAAACGCCGTCGCTTAAAAAGAGAAAAGGTGCGCGTCTTCGGTTGCTACTGTAAAAACAGAGACACTCCAGCACGCAGTAATGAAATCGTAATCGCGCGTAACTGAACGCAGCAGCAGTCGAGATTATTTACGACGGGATCAATTCGTGCGTTATAATCGTTAAGTAATGACGCCGCCGCGAGTATTTATGACAATGCAAATTCAGCCGTTTGACGATCGGTAATGAATTGCATTCTGCCAGTGGAAACTGCAGAAATGCGAATGCAATTGTTGGCGCGCATCCATTTTTATCGAAGACGCCGGTGCCAAAGGCGGTGTAAGAAATCCGGTCGTATCAGCAGAATCCAAAAACGGAAGCGGATGATTGCTTCCGAAACATTGCACTATTTCCTAAGATCCTCTTCTTGCACTCGAGTCTCTTTCTCTCTTCTATCCTCTTTCTATGCGCACATATATATATATATATATATATATATATATATATATGCATATATATACATACATACATACATACATACATATACTCTCTCTCCCTCTTTTTCTTCTTTTTCTTTTACCGGCTGAACGGCGCGAATTTTTTCCCTCACGGGAAATTATGTTGTTGAACACTTGCGTACGATCACAATCTCCTCGGTTGTCGTAATTGTAGAACTTTAAATTTCAATTCGCGCAAACAAGGTGCTTCCCGGCTGGACGTCTTCGAGCACGCTAATAACACGGGTAAGCGATATCAAGCAATCCCAGAAAAGTTTCCGTGCGAGAAGCCACGTCTCCAATTTTTCGCGAAATATCACGGGAAGATAATTGAAATTGAAATCCGCGTCTCTTGCTTCATTATAATTAACTTCATTATTACGTCTCGTAAGAGATCTCACGATGAATAAAGCACAAGGTAAAGCAAAGAGAAACGGAGGCTCTGAATCAACCGTGCAGAAATAGTGCTCTGTCTCAAGAGTTATCGAGTTTATTTGAAAGATAGACTCCGACATTTCGATGAGATCAAGTCCGCTCTTCGTCAAGGATCATTTTAGTCTGCGCAATTAAACAAGACTTTAACAAGTCTGAAAGATTTGTAATGCTTTTGTACGATAATTTACCAGATAACACTGTTTATCTTCCGTCGTGGCAGATAAGAGAGAAAGGAAGAGAGACAATGATGTTTATTGACTCCCTGGGACTAAATCCCCTCGAAACACTGGTGCACAATAAGAAATTGTAGTATACTAAAAAAAAGTATATAAAAAGGAAAGTACAATACAAAAAAATAAATAAGAGAAAAGAAAAATATAAAAAATACGTTCTCGCGAAATCAAATAGATACATCGGTTATCATGCAATAGTTATTATTTTGTATAAGAGGGGAGAGAAAGAGAGAGAGGGGGAGAGGAAAGTTAGGTCGCACGCGGCAGAAGAGTGCATCAACAAAAGGATCCCCATCGCCGAAAACACGGAATGTCTTTTATTCGTAAGTTTCTCACGATCCTGGAAGTTGCACGAGAAACAGTCGAGTCTGCCAAAATTTAAAGTGGTTCCAAAACGCGGGACAGGGAGGAGAGCGGGTGCGGAGAAAGAGGAACCGGGTAGAGAGGGGGAGGGGGCCGACGTGCAAAACACAACGGGGCAATTCGCTTCCGCCGCGGGACGGACCGGCCGGCCGACTGTCTGTCTGCCGTGCTGAAAAGAAGTCGGCGATTCAGCCGATTCGCCTCGGCGCAGGAAGTCGATGCGCGCTTTTTGCCGGCGGGAAACTTCTCCTCTCGCGAGTACTCGTTTTCTGAGTGATACCTACGCGGAGCTCCTAACGAGTGACAGCTTCTGTTGTGTCGCATGCGCCCACTAGTTCTTGTCTTCTCACTTCGTCCTTTGAAATCCGACTGACGAACAAGTCCAGAGCAGTTGGTGACAAAGGAAGAATGGGAAATGCCAGGCTTTATTTGAAAGCATTGGAACGCTCGGAACAGTAGTAGTAGTAGTATTAGTAGTAGTAACAACTTTGCGTCCCGACCAGACGTCGTGTGACGCAAATTGCTCAATGATCTTTATATTAACATGAGCGCGTATAAAATTAGCTAACTGTATTATTAATCATATCAATTGTTACTAATTACTTCAATATCCGACAATAATCTGCTCTGTGACACCGATCGTTCATAACATATAATAATATATAACGTATAATAACATATTGACATCACCGAGTTGATTTGTAATAATCCAGTGGATAAGGACTTGTATCTCTTTTTGGGAGCGTTCGTTTTTGTATCCCGCCCGGAACGTCCCGTAATTCTCTTCTTGATACGCGTCATAATCTCATGATAGATTGAAACAGTGTGTAAGCTTTCTTTGTTCTTGTTCAAATTGTTACGGTTTGAATGCCCTTGTTAGGATTAGTGAGTATAAGAAAGATGTTTATATTATAAACAAACGCACTTTAATTATAGGACAATTAGAGATATTTTTCACGATTACAGATTGACTTTATAATTACTCACCTCCGCGATCAGTTCCTTTCAAGCTCTCTCTTTCTCTCTCTCTCTCTCTCTCTCTCTCTCTCTCTCTCTCTCTCTCTCATACTTTGCCTTAAGACAGAAGTTTCCTTCGACCTCTTCAACTCTCGTATTTTGGCTTCGAGATCGGCTTCTTTCGATCTCTCTTACTCTTGCCGCTATTGCCTAGTTTTTCCGGAATCACACCTGAGACTCACCATCTCCTTGCCCAAACCTGATATTATAGGGGAGCCGGGACTAGTTGATTACCGGAGTAAGTTGATAAAATTGATTATTTCTATTATTTTCTAACAAGTTACAGAATTAAGCAAACAAGATTTTTAAACATGTTAAAGAACATCCTTTGAAATTCCTACTTGCTTGATTTTGAAATATGTTAAAGAACAGTAGAAATAATCAATTTTTGCCAACTTACTTCGGTAGTCAACTAGCCCCGGTCTTTCGCGTTCATTCGATATCACTTCTGTCTTATCTACTGAGATAATATCGATTGTACTATCTAAGATTATCGAGGACGTGTTATTTACGATCGAGTAACGATAATAGACTACGTATCATTATGCATGAAACGCGCATTATTATTCCACATTTCAAGATAGCTGTCTTTTAAACCGACGGTCCGTCTAATCTCTCTTTGATCAATTAATCATTGTATTTTTACAATTACAACGCATTATAGATTGTAGACAGAGAGATTATGTCAGCGATCGGCGATAAGAATCACAGGCGATAAGAATTACGGGCGATAATTGTAATTTCTGTCAAAGCTCTTGTATCACGTCGCTACTCGTTCTTCGCGATTCAACGAGACAGACTTGTTTTATGCAGATATAGAGCGACCTAATTGCACGTCGCGACGAAGTCTCTATGAAGCACCCTTTCCAAAGTTCGTCTCGATTGGACGGATCAGTTTCCAGCACGTCCGTAGATATCGCCTCCTTCACTCGATGGTAAAAGTAAGCCTTAATCCGTCGTACTGTGTTATTGTTACGGAGCGGAACTCTCATCCCTTTGAAATCCTAGTCGCGACGACGACGATTTTCCACTGGATTGTCCGCCACTGAGACAGCGTGACAAATCTTTGAAAATCGGGATCTAACGAGGGGTTAGCAGGTGTAATTACAGAATTATGAAGTGTTCCAACGACGTCGTCTCGCGAACGGCAACACAAACGATCGTCCACCACCGGCAGCTAAGGGAAAACGATACTTGACTCGTTTCTGGGCCAGCACGCTGGGGAACGTCGCTTTTTCTTATTCATCGCGGCTCAAGTTAATTTTCTCGTCTGACTCGCGGCCGGCAATTACAACCTTATCCAGTTATTTTTCAGCTCTAGACCGCTCCGCTCCGCACGTTTGGGATCGCGTCGGGCACGACTTTAATTTGTTCGTTACATGGATAATTAGCGGGAGCAACGTGCCGTGACCAGAGGCCCGAGGCAGGAATTTTGCGAACATAATTATTCTAGTTAATGCTGCGGTGTATCCTTTAAATGGCGGCGCGTTCGTAATATCGTCATATATTAAGCCGCATATCTCGAAAGGACGAAAAGCGCACGCGAAAAATATATCAATTTGTCTGGCGGAATTTCGTGGTCGGCGTCCCGTGAAAAGCATAAAACTACGGAGTGCTTACACAGTAACGGCGGCGGCGGCGGCGGGAAGAGCACATGCCGGTCTCTTCACGTTCCTAATAATAATAATAAGAGGAGCCCGGGGGCGAACGAGACGAACAAAAGTGCCGGAGAAAACGCGACCCACACTGATGCCGGACCCGTTACTTATGCTCGGCATTTTGCCAGTAACAATGAAAAGCATCTCGGAATAATGTGACTCGTGTCCGGGGAAAATGACGGCGGCGCGCGGTACGGCGTGGTCCACGCGTGTGTATATGTACGTTAGCAGCGTTATCATGACGTTATAAGTTATTCATATATGCGCATCATCTCCGCACACATAATCAGCCGCACATAATCAACTGATCGTCCGAGTTTAGGCCGGCCGCATACCCACGGCGGCTCGTTCCCCGCCATCGATTGTTCCGCGCACTCGAATCAATAACTCCGATCCCGGCCGGGGAGACCGTTCTTTTCACAATTTGGCCAAAAACTTTTCCGTACACGCGAATCGATTCGCGCGTATTATCGGCCAATGAGCGCGGCGCGCGGCTCGTACGCCGGAAACCGCACATCGAACGTCGCCTGCCAAGTTGCAGATTCATTTGCGTCAGCAAAAAATCGCGGAAATCTCTCTCTCTCTCTCTCTCTCTCTCTCTCTATCTATCTCTCACTCACTCACTCTTACCCTCTCTCTCTCTCTTTCCTTGTCTATTCATACGCCACATTTGGGGCAGCGCTGAATAAATCCGGTTTCTTTTTCGAGCGAGCGATTTTTCAACGGAAACTGAACAATACGGGGCGCAACGGGAAAAACCCGCGCGCAATTGCGTAGCAATGAATTTCAGATTTGTTCGCCGCTGTTCGCACTATTCCTTCATGGCGCGACTTGTACAGCACAAGTCGCGCTACTACAAACTGGATACCACTATGGTGGCGGAACGGTTGTTATTTTTAATGTTCATTAAAAATTGTCACTTCTAATGAGATCATCTTATGTGTTAATTGGTGACGTGCAAGGAGAGATAAGAATTTAAAATCTAATTGGCACAAAATGCGTCGTCTCCGCGGAATATGCCACTTACATTTCAAGACCACTTCAATCTCATAGCGCTAAACTTCAACTCGGTTAACGAACTTTACTTAAATATGATATTGTTGATAATACGGAGATAGCGCTGGATATACCGCGACATGCATTTAAAATTTACCGTTCGCAACGCTTCGCGCATATATTCAGGAAAATAAAACTGATAATCCTGGCGAAACGCGAGTGACATGAGCGTCATGAGTAAGTTAATGCCAATTTTACGATTTTCGCGTTACAAAAGACAGGAATGTTTTATTGTAACAAAAAAGCACAGGGAGAGAAAGAGAGAGAGAGAGAGAGGGAGGGAGAGAGAATCGCGCACCCAACGCTGACGCATGAACGCCGAACGACCGACGTCACCGTCAGAGAAACATAAAACTCAGCTACGATATCACTCGTTTAATGAGTCGAGGCGAGGTCGGAATTTCGTGGCTGAGCATCCGTCGCCGTTTGCGGCCACTACAGAGTCGATGCGCATACGGTACCTTTTTTTTCGATGGATTGTAAAAGCTTGGATATCGCATAGCCAGTCAGCCGACTGACCCGGATGCGCGGATACTGTTCTATAAAGGGATGTCATGTTTCGCTCTTCGGGCTCATAATACGCGTGTCTCTTTCGCGATTGGCGGTTCCGCTTCCGCAATGTGCCGGACGTTTAGGCGGCAGCTTCAGTTCGAAATTTTTTCCCGACAAAATATACGCATGGCTGGACGTACAATCGAAGCTTTCCGTAACTTTATGAGCATATGAAGCAATTGTTTAGCATGCGACTTTATCACGATCAGACTAACACGACATCGGTAATTGATTTCAACACGAAAACCTAAATTTCTCCATATTCTCAAAGTGCACAGAATTCTTGATTGCGTTAAATTTTGGAAATTTTGAGAAGTTAGATATTACTTTTTATAAAAAAACTTTTCGCGTTCTTTTGCATTCACAATACGCGTGTTTCTACCGCAATTAGCTCAAATTCCAAATTTTCCGTACTGAGGGAAAAAATGATATTTTTAATTATAATCACATAGAGAAATAATTACTATAAATTATGGTTAAGAAAACTATTTTTCTTATTAAATTTAACTATAACATTAATAATGATAATCTTATATGCATATTGTTATTATTATTTCCGTGTCAAGACAACCAAAAAATATGATTAGAGCCAAAAATAACTATAATTTTAATTGGATCTACCATTTTTTCTTTTCAACATGCGATGAGAAACGGATGCTTAGGCAATGTCTACAGTTCTAAATATTTTCGCCGAAATAACGTACACATTTCTGGTTGCGTAATCGAATCCTCCTATAACCTTATAAGCGTATGAAATAATTGGTTACACTGTAACTTCGTTGTGTTGAAATTTGCTGTGTATTTCGGACCGCGTATACCGGTCACGATACTGACGCAACATCGATAATTGACTTCGGCCGCGCACGAAATTCTAAATTTTTTCAAAGTGCGTAAAATGGATTACGTTAAACGGAGATTTCACAAAATGCGATGCACTTTGAACTTACGACGAAACTGAGCTAATAACATTTTCCGATGCTGATTCCGAAACGGAATCGCGAAGCGTCAAGCTCGTAAATAATTGTTTTCCGCCGGTATAATTTATGTCTCGTCAAACATGCAGCTGCGTGCTGTACAGTTATTTGTATTATGCAAAATGTCAAATAGAATTTCTGTTTTAATTAATATCGAGAATGCGCAAGCAACTAAGAATTACAACGCGAAATATTACGTGCGCAATTATCAGCATAAATAAAATCCCTCTAGTCTGATGTAATTCTTATTGTAATTAGTAACGAAAGCAACGGGTTATGTAAAAGGAAGAACGGAGGAGAGGAGGGAGTATATTTGAAAACAAGGACTATCCGTCTCATCCGTTGTAAGAGCACTTACCGTTTGGAGGTGGAATATTTATCGCAAATGTCGGCTCTCCTTGTCCGGAGGTGTATTTCAGACCATTTATTTACGACCGTAATCTGCACGAGGATTATAATTGAAGCTTCATAATTAACGCAAAGTGCGCGACGTCGCAACACTTTGTATTCCCGCGAGCGGATGATACGTGAGAGACGATGGTAGGCACGATCCGTATCGCGCATTATATCGACACAGGAAGGCTTACGATGGCTTATACGTACTACATACGCCTACATACACGCCGTATACTCATTAACGTGCATTCAAACTATAACAACGTAAATAGCGGAGCTAAAGAGCAATATCTCTTGCTGTTTCACAGTGTGCATACGATCGCACTCTCCCATCTCGTCTATCTTCATGTGTAAATCCATGGAATTGATTAAAGATCGATTTTCCCTCGATTTCTCCGCGACTACGGGTGGTTTTATCATCGAATAAAACTTAAGGGTTCACCTTTATCCCGGCAATTGTTCGCGGCAAAAGTATCCCGTGTCGTAAGTTCGAATACTGTCGAAAAAGAGCAACGATTAATCTCTCGAACTCTCGTTGACTTGAGGAAAGAGAGAGAGAGAGAGAGAGAGAGAGAGAGCACGCGCTTTTTGAATCGCTGAAATTACATCCGTTTCAAATAAATTACAAGATAACCGAACGAATGCACATCGCCCGCGACGTTTTATTCGTAAAAATGGCTTACTTTCGAATAATCTTTACGTTACGGTGCATCATTCACCTCAACGGGGACACACGTTGCGACAAAGGTTTCTCGTCTCTTTCCTTCGTGCAGATACTGTCCGGGGTCGAGACTGTGCCCGCTGAAATTCTGTGTTACGCAAGCGACGTCCATTAATGAAAATCGATTACCCATCAGGACTGGTGCTTACACCGGGCGCGCGTCAAAAGCTCGCGTACACACACACTATCTCGTCGGGCTAGCAGGCCTGTTGGCGATGTCTATACGTTGTCCAGCTTATATACGTTGATTCCGGGGATTTGAGGCGACACATTAGCCTGACTAAAAGACGAACCCCCGCACTTATCCTCGGCTAAGTGTGCTCGATCACCGTCACGTAATTACAATCGCGTTAATAATTAATTCGACGCGCGTACAGACTTTGATCTGGAAATAACGAGCGACGAGAGCACGAGCAACCGCAATTTAAATCTATAGCATGTTCATTATAAACAAATTATTACCACATATATATATATATATATATATATATATATATATATATGTATATATGTATGTATGTATGTATGTATGTATATATGTACGTATGTATGTATGTATGTATACCCCTCGTGCGAGGCTTACAATATATAATCGTAACGCACTTCCTGCGAGTTCCAGTCCGCCGTTAAATAATAACGGTGCGCCACGTGAAACTAACGCGTGCCACGATCTTTGTGTCAGCGCGTATATTTTAAAATTATAGAATGGAGAATGAATGACTCGAATACTGCATAAGTGTGTTAACAGAATGCAGAGATTCAACATTGATTAGTATGATTAATGACCGTCGCTTAATTTGTCTGTCTTCCGTAGGGCAAAAATATGTCTCGTGTTGGCGTAAAATCTAAAATTAGATCTTAAACACGCGCATGTGTGCGATTAAACATTTGTCACATACTCTTAAGTTATGTAAAAAGCTCGCAGAGAGCAGTAGCGTCTTTGCTTGGTTGGCTGAATTTTCAACAACATGTGGGTTTTCTCAAAAGGGTTACATGGCACAGAAGCGCGCAAGTTTCACATTGAGCTATAAAATTTTCTAGAACAAGGCGCGAGCGGCGGAAGGTGGGAGTGCAGACGGAAAAATCAATTAGACTGCCTTCGACAGCCACGTCGCCATGATTCAGGAAACCGATAAATCTCAGCTCGGCGACATCAGCACCGCGGCTGAAGTCTTGAGTATCTCGCGCCATTTCCACGTTCTTTTCCTCATCCTTTACCCCTCCCCCTCTTCTCCGCACCGCATCAGTTCGCAGGTGCAACGAGTGTCTAACGAAGGTAAAAGCGCGATACTTTATTGGCGCCTCGCAGTCCTTAGACAAGAGAAATGCCACGATCCTCTCGAAGGAGACGAAAGTACCGTATTCGTTTACACCGCGACGGTGGTAAACGAAAAATCCGCGCGCAGACTCATATCGCGCGACATGAATATATTCCTAGAGATGATACACCGAAAATACGAATGTATAACGATCGCATGCAATTTTTACCGCAAAAATGTGATTTGCAGAGCGATTCTTTTGTGATGGATAAAAGTTCCCATCCGTCCATATAGTTTAATACGGATGAGCCGTAACTGAAATTCCCAAATTTTCCCATACAAAAGTGCTTTTGACGACTTCAATTTGGCGCAATTCATGTTTCAAACGAATTTTGGTAAAATTATAGCAACGAGACAAGTGACACTCTGAAGATTATCTCGACTGTGTAATGCGTACTTTTTATGAAAATATCTCGGAAATATATATATATAGAAGGCAATTTCGCGCTTTTGCAAAAAATAGTACGTTTCGCAATCTTCCAATAGATTTAAATGAGAGTCATTAAAATTATCACCAAAAAAACTTGAGGGCCACAAATCGGTCACACCCGTTGGGCTAACCGATATATCCCGTTCTGTTGTCACTTTATAAGCACTCGCCGTCTTGAAAAATTTTGAGCCACCTGGGAATCGAATCGATAGAATCTGTATAAATCGCGATCACAATGTCCGCAGCGACTTTTCCTTCGCGTAGATATCGTCAGAACGCGACGTAGTAGGTGCAGATAAGGAATTACTACCATATACCGAGTGAAAAAGGTTTTCCCATGTTCCCTCAAATGGATTCTTACCAGGGATATGTCACCATATTTCTCGTGCTCCGTGCGACACCACACGAAAACGAATAGGTGCATTATGACGATTATATACGTTCGATTTACAAGCTACGAACTTTGGCGAAGTTTAAATTTTCACTTCGCGAAATTCACGTATTGTTCCGCGCGCATATATTTCATTCGTCATCCGTCCGCATTTGTCTCTCGTATTTCACATATCAAGGAGATTTCGTGTTTGCACAGTGCGTCAATATCCAAATTCACGTTTGTGAAATAGGTGTTTCTTACGAAGACTGTTTAATGCCGGATAATTACATTTTTGTGTAAATGTAGATCATATCGATTGCGGATGAGAAAAGTCTCACTATGTAAGGGGTGACAAGAGTAAAATTATTTAAGTAGGACATTAATTACTTACTAAGAAAGATTTAAGAATGACACGCGTTTCACACGTCTCATTGTAAAAAGCACGTTTTCGATATTTTCGGTAGCGCCAATCTTTCTATACTTTCGATTCTTCCATTACACCGAAGGTGCGCCGGTACCTTTCATGAATGGCTCACACTCTTTCGACGATATTTAATACCATCTCCCGCAAATCCTATCTTCCGTGAAGAAAAGTTGGTAGCTCGAGAGAGCTTCGGAGTGCTAATTGAAGGACGATTGCGAAGCACTTCGACTTCTTGGCGCGGCCAGCGTGATGCAACTCCGTCGTAAGTCACGAACTCCTATAAGACAGAGGCAAAGGGATATACCGGAGCGATGGATTTGTGTCTTACGGAAACTTTTGAGAATGTGAGGTGAAACATTGCGCGGAGCGATCTTTCTCTTTTGTTACCGCATGTATAAGCCCTTGATACTCTAGGGTATAATTTCTTTTGAGCAAAACATTCTCGTATATTTACACGCAAATAAAACTCATATTTCATCGGCATTTTCTTTCGACCACGAATTTAATATATATATTTTAGTAAATAATTTAAATGAAAGAAATGTCGAGAAATGTTGCTGTGGTCTAGTATTATAGATTGCACCATGTTGCAAGCTTTGACTTTCTCTGGACTCTCATATATCAGAGGAAGGACGGGAAATTAACATCATGTCTTGGAGGGCGTCCTTCACACGACCGAAAAGTTAAGTTGTATTTTCCAATTTCAATAAATAGATCGTAGTAAGACCCCGAAGAAAAGAAAACTGGTTGCGAACAAAGTTCCTATCGAGTTCGAGAACGAAAGTATAGCGGGTGTCCACTGAACTTCCTACTTCATCTTTAGGGACTTTGTTTCGAGGGTTACGGAAAAGAAGGGAAAGCTAAGTGGAAGGGCGATTAAACCAATATACCAGAAGCCCATGTTGTGTTCAAGTACGTTCTTCGTTTCCTTCATTTTCGTCGCTTTCACCTTCTTCTTTCTTATTCTCTCTTTCGTTCTCTCTCTCTTTCCCTCGTGACGCGTTATTAATGACTAATTGTGTAACTTTGTTTTCACCGTGAGAGATATTTCTTTTTGTCGATATAGCTTATAAATGCTGAAGAGCGCCGTCCTGAATTTTTTCGTTTTATCTAGGGCGCGATACAATTATCGAATTTAAAAGCCACGGTTGTAATTCAAACTGTCAGATTGCAACGAGATCTGGAGAATGTTATCTGCTTTACGACGCTCAATTTCCATATTTGTGTTACATGAATATTCAAATAAGTGGCGTACGCGTGCATTACACCAAGTGTGGGTGGTTACCTTTTTGATATATGCACTTCTATCGTAGCGCGCGATAAAACGACCGCGGCATCTGGTCGCTCCATGAATATCTATTATATGTTTATGCTTGTCCACCAGACATCGTCTAATATTCAATACGTATGCTAGTTCGTCATGAAGAGATATCGATCGCAGCATCCGCCGTTGTGATTTTTAGAATCGCAGCGTGCTTTATTTCCCGTCCAGAGGAAACTGCTGTGGTTGCTACATCCACATATTTTATAGTTAGAAAAGACAATTTATGTGATTTCAAGTTAAATAAATGTGACATTAAATATTTTTATATACAGTTATCTACACAGTCATCTATACATTTCTCATATTCAGTGTTCTTATAATACTTAATGTTCAGTATACATTCTCATGTATATAGTTGCTTCAACCGGAATATCGCCGTCTCTCTATTGTGGTTTGCAGAACAAATATCATGATGGTGAGATCTTCAGGGTTTGGTTACGCCATACATCACTGAGAATACCGCTCAAACACGTATAGACAGGCAGCAAACAAGAACAGTGTAGCATTTGCAGAATATTATGATTGCTACAATCATCTACAATTATCTATGCATGGGCAAAGAATAACATATTTATCTAAGTGATATCCTTAGTGTTTTCTCCATTTTCCCCTATTAAATGTTCTTGATCATTCACTTTTCTATAATAGAAAATTTACGATAGGATCTTCCCACACGCAATTGGCGAAATTGACGCTTCATCATTGCCATCCTTTTGGGCGAAAGGTTGGCTAAAAATATTTTTAACTCGTTCTTCGACACGCATCGACATTTATCGTAACAAAGCTCTCGGAACACGAAATGATCTCCGAAAGTCCGACACGAGTAAAGGCAATCGACATGCTATCATCGTACGGAAAAGCGCGGCCTTCTTTGGCCACTAACCACGTGAACACGTAGTTTTATGTCGCTTTACGTTTGCTCTCGCAAAGTAAAGCATCCGTTCGGATTTCTCCGCTTTAACGCGCGGTCAATTAAGCTTACCTCTTTTCGTTCGCTGCATGTGAAAGGACACAATTTTGGACCGAGTTCGAAGCCCGCCGCACACTCTCACGCATGAATCGGCAGCTAATAGTTTAATGTCTCCTCGATTTCGCGCTCGATCGTGCCTGTCTAACCATGAGAAACGTAATGTAACTAAGGAAGCCCGGCGAAGTTTGCGCGCTGCAGGTAAATGTTATGGAAACTCTTGCTTCCGGAAATAGACGGGATGGATCGTTTTTTTTTTTCACGTACAATTGCGAATTATCGGAGAAATAAACGAAGAAAATCGTTCATTTTCGAGGCACATTTGAAACGTGTTGAAAAAACGTCTCTTGCCTGAATTTTATTTATTGTTACATCGATTTTATTTTATTGTCACATTGATTCATATGCATCAATTGTTCTTGGCACTTTTCCTTGGGTTTGGGGTCCTGTCCGACATTCAGCAGATATTAAATCCAAAAGGGGAGAAAACCGAGTATACAGCGCTCATGTAAAACGAATCGATCGTTTCAGGAAAATTTAATTTCCCAATTTACTTTCATAATATAATTACTTTCCACATACGCGCCTCACTTATATAGATAATCTACATAGGTGTATGTACAGATTAATCTTTTTATTAGACACGAAAAAATGTCTAACGTTGCAATAGTAACGGTTCGTAGCTATTCTCCGCCCGCGCACATTTCGTATTTTTAACGTAAATAAATTTTCGCAACGCGGACCGGCGAGTCCCGCGTTAAACGTTCTTTCGTATTGTGGATGAACGAAATAAAACACACGCAGCTACGTATAGTACAGCTGTCTCGACTTACCTATACCGCTAACGCATACTCGCCATTTGTTTGCAAGTGAGGAATGCATCCACGATATTTTTTTCCGAAATAGTTCGCTCAACCGCAAAAAGAGCGCCGCGCAGTAATCGTTTTACAAAACTCGCTTTAATGACACACCTTCCTAAACGATATCAAAAATCCCGCCGTAAAACTTTCCGAGTCGAAATTTTAGTTTATTATACAAGCTATAGTGTACTATTTTGATACAATAAATAATTATTTCATATCATTTTCTCCATGTTAAATTATCTTAAGATAATTGTTTAATATATCCGATTTTCCCAATTCTATTTCACCTTTATTTTATCTTTATTCTTAATATTAATAGCAATAACAATAATAACGATAGTAATATTTTAATATTGTATTAATTAAATAACTTACTCAGCTGCAGGTACAGCATATCAGATAAGTAAATAACCTAACAAAAATCAAAGAGTAAATTAATGAATAAATAAAACGCAATAATTTTTGTTTCTTTATATAATTCCTAGATAAATTATTTTTTACTTTGATATATTATATATATATATATATATATATATATATATATATATATATATTTGGAAATATATATATTACGCATTGCTGTTCGCATTTTGGCATCCTCTATCCTCGTTTCCAGCATCCTGCTTCCCGTTATGGCTTCGAATATCAGTTCATAACATTAACATTCGATACGATCCGATCTGAAAAACATATAAATTAACGCGATGCCAAAGAGAATTCGGTGATATGTATTTCAAAACGTCGAAATATTTTGCGTGAAATATTTTGCGTGAAACATAATATAACAGTCACAGAAACGTATACAACACACGACAGTAATACAAACAATTTAACAAGAAACGTAAATTTATCCCTTTCCATCAATCATCAAACACCGCGTCTCGTTACTACATGCCAAGCGCGATCACAACAACCAAACATTCTAGACCTTCAAGGCAGTCAAACCTAAACATACCTTCACGCGTCGCATACTTTGTCAGACATTCAGTACGTATTGAGCCGGCGAGCAACACGCATATTGTGTGCGGACTATGTGTGCGTTATTTTTCTTGTGAAGTGATTAAAATATTTCATGGGATCTTTCGGTATACTTAATCAGGTCTCGTCGGTATCGCGTTATTTAACACGTCAGTGTATTTGTATCTACGCGAGTGTCAGTGTCAGTGCCATGATGGAGCAGCTAGAGTGCTGAAGCGGGGAACCAAAATAGAGGATGCAGGACGACGGGACAAGGGCAGCAATACATCATATATTTCTAAGGTATATATGCCACATTATTTATTACACAAATCTCCGTTTTTAATAAATGTTTGACGAACATGTCGAGAATAAAGAAATACCCGAGTCGAAATTCAAACCAGCATTCATAATCTGTCATCATTTAACAAATAATTATAGCTTCATGAATTTTCAATTTATCAATCTGTACCAATACTTATTACATTTTATGCAACGAAAACGTTCACCCAAACAACCAAATAGCGGCCCATGAATACAAATTTGTAATTTATTATGCTTTCAATCAAATATTGTAAACAATTTACAATTATAAATACCAACCTTAGCATGTAATGTAAATTTCTCATGTTTTAATTTATTCGTCTAATAATGTCCTTCAGATTGCAGTCCCATTTGGAAATTTGTTAACGCTATCTTTTCACTTCTGTTTACATCTGTCATTGTATTATACTAAATATAAATTTAAATAGCTATTGATAAACACAGCATTATTAGACACATAACTATTATTTTTAGCTTTCTAGCTTCATATCAGTTCTTTTAAAAGCTACAAATCTCATCGAACTTCCAATATAAAAAATGAAAAAAAAAAATTAGGAAGAAATGAGAACAAAGTGTATTTTTTTCTTTACCCATTTACTTACCAATCTTTATTTGATTGTTTAACATATACTCATTTCTTATGCTTTTTACAGTTAAATAAACATATAATTAATATGTTACTTTTTAAAAAAATGTTAAGGAGAACTATTAAATACATATATAATATTAAGATAATAAAATGATTCTGAAGACACTTGTAATATTTAGTATCGAGGTAAGACAATATTGTTATATATCGAAATTCTTCATTGGTCCTTCAAATTCGACGAAATTTGCAGGATAAATGTGGAACCAAAATTTCGACTCGGGTTGTCTCTCCCTCTCTCTCATATTGTATAACCTGCTATATAAATGTACCACACGAGCGTGCACAAAACTGCAAAGCGACGTGTACGAAACGCATTCTCTATATGACTGCAGATAAGCCATTGCATTCCTAAAGGGATGCATTTCGCTACACGGCAGCTCAACATCGCGCGAAGATCAGGATACATCTTGCCATAAGCTAGAAACTCACTGGCTGTTTCTGAAGTTGAATTACCGAAATTTCTAGGCGTGCCACACAATTTGTTTTGTTTCGGAGAGATGGAGAGAGAGAGAGAGAGAGAGAGAGAGAGAGAGAGAGAGAGAGGTGTATATATATTATGCTTTATACAAAACGGACATAGGGCGAACCACCCCCGGGTGGTAGCGCGCGTATTCCGCAGTTTATAATTTTCTCGGCACGGAGAACAAAAGGATGCGCGATTCCAGAGAGTCGGGGGAACCATTTAATTAACCGATGCGAGAACCGCTACGTGCAATCGCGCGCGCGCGCGGGAGAGAGGTGGACGGACGCATAAAACGGAAAAAGATGCGAATAATCCGTTTCGGAGCGAAAGCGGTGTGACAAATCTAGAACCGCCGGATGCACTCGTCATTCTGCGCGCTCGCTTCGATTACCCCGACATTCGTTAACAGGAACCAATACATGCCCATCCTCTTTTCACCCTTACTCGCCAAATTAGGCGACGTGACGCTTTGAATTTTAAGTACGTTCCATGACTCTTTCGCATCGCACGCGACGCGCAACTCTTATACCGTTATCTTGTAACGAAACTCCCGAATATGCTATTTACTCCTCGCGTTAAACTACCAATTACGTCGTCTATATATATCGTGTGTTATAACTTCTGAATTCGATAAAGCATGAATCGTTCATAGTATTATCAACAGATATAAATGTTAAAGAAAGTTGCAGCTGATAAATGCGTTATTATAGTAATGAGATTACATATTTATAAACATATTTTATTAATAATAAATAAATCGATAATGCGCACATCGTACATCAAACAACCTGTTAGTCGGATAGCAGTCGATTATCGGAAAGGGGTAATCAGGATGAGTACGGGTATGATTAAAAACCGATACGTTAAGGTGGCAAATGATAGATAGCGCTTATTTCACCTATGACAGTTCGAGCGCAGATGAATCGCGATATTAATGATGTGACAGCTCTGAATGACGTGCAATTTCCGTAATCTCAACCATCATCTTTATCTGTCAAGAACTGCCCGGTAATGGCCCTGCTCGCGCTTTGCTTCCACCTAAAAGAAAAAAGAGAAATGTGCGTTGAGCTTATTTAATTGGAATCATATTTCTATTACATAAGCTATATTCTGTTTTATCTTTATTTCTCTCAGGGCACCTCTCTTTTTCTCTTGTATATCTTTGCCATATTTTCGGAACTTTACGTTTTGAAATAATTGACGGATATCTATACGGAATTTTTCGAATATACGAAAGATGCAAGCTCTTAACACTGCCTCTGATAAATCTGTGTGCTTGTATAATTTACGGATCTTTGGCATCGTGCACGTATCGTAAGTACATTAAAATACACACATATACATCGCAATCTATATAGAATCTATATCTCACGATATCCTTCTCCAATTCTATATTGAGACTGAAAAATGGTAACGTGTATGACAGCTATTGTTTATTCTATACGTACCGAAAAAGTGAAGTCTATATACACATAAGTCGCGCTATTAATATATATTTCAGTTTACGTTGCTGCAACATATTTTCATCCACTGAAACGCGATATCATGATTTCTCATACATCCAGACGTAATGGTCACGGTATAATGCAAATGTAAAACATTTTATCAACAAATTGATAGATATTCGTCATCATAGTAACTATGTACGTTAACTGTACGCCGATCGTTAATCATAGAGGTTTACGCGACGTATATTCATCTGACAATTAAAATTATTACCCTTTCACTGTTCCATAATTACCGCGTAAAATTAGTGAAAGCATTTCATCAGACATATCACGAAAGTTGCGAACAATCCAATTTTCACGAGATGCGTCACACGATTCCCCGCGAGTGTCTGTATTTTGAAAAATTTATCAGAACGATCACTGGAAGAAAGTAGTAATTTGTCGCGGAGGATCGCGTTCTTTTTCCAAAGAAGACTGTAAGTTTCACCGTGAAATATAGGCGTCTGCTTTCGACCCGCCCTTATCTGTGGTAATAGGGTATAATATGCTCATCCCTCTCTACAACGGCAATAAATCTGACCAGCACATTTAATGACCCTCGTAATTTAATATGTCTAATTTCACGGGAGATCTACCAATTACCATGGGACAATACTCTACGTGGACGCATAAATCTCATCGATAATACTAAGGGATAAAGCGAGACTTATCTGGCGATAATTCACTACACATTGTATCACGTTTCACGCACGACGAGTCGCACAATCTCTGATAACGACATCATCCGGCATATCAACATCCTTTCCGCGCCCGACGTTTTCGCAAGTCTCGCGCGCGCGTCCCCCCGGATTAATTGAATTATTATCGTTCGGTCGCGATCGAACCGGGACAGGCTACCTACTGATCCTCGTGAACTCGTTGAGTCTATCGCTTCCAAACTCCGGGCAGCTGCAACGGAGCAAGTCAAATCGGGGAGGCGACGAGCCAGATTGAGAGACAGAGAGAGAAAGAGAGAGAGAGAGAGAGAGAGAGAGAGAAATAACGAGAGAGCGAGATGAAAAGTAGAATCTCCTTAATAATTAGTCGCTCCAGACGGAAGTCTCAAGACGTCGGATGAGGCCACTCTGTTCTTCCGTCTGAAGCAATCGTTCGTACTACGAGACATCAGAGGCCGCAACAAAAGATGGAATTAATTAGAATAGTACGATCGCCGGTTCGGTGAAATCCCGCTGGCAGCGGTCCAGTAAACAAGTAGGTATTGATTCAGATGGCACGACGGGGGTGTACGAGAGCGAGGGCGCGTAGCGGGCGCGGAGGAATCAGGGTGGGACTCGGCTCGCATTAACCGGCTGTCGTGCGTATTTATCCGCAAATTTATATCTTCGCGCATATGTGCCGCCATTTAAACACAGTGGCCGGCGCGATGAAAGTTGAACGCGTGAAATACAACGGGCGCACCTCGCATGTGTCAATTAGTATTCAATTTATGACTACCGCCCAAAAGCAACGGGGCGCGGATTCGCCGCCGCCGCCGCCGCCGCCGCCGCCACCAACGCCAGCGTCGTCGCCACACGCTGTATTGCTGTGTCCGTTTGTCGACGTGTACGCCCGCAACCTGGACCCTTCCGAAATAACGATAGGCCGGGGCAGTTACGCTTGAAATGAATATCGTCCGGCAAACGCGATGAAAGGTAAATACAGGGGCTCGCCGTCGCCCGTGTATCCGCGTGTATGTGCTCGGCGCATACGTCAATCCACGTGGACGATATTCCGGCAATGTGGATCCGATTCGCGTGCGACTTCGCGAATGCGATATATCTTGCGCGACATTTCTCTCCTCGAAATGCCGTTCAGACCTATCGGACTACTTTGTATCTTTCATCTGCGAAAAAGTACGGTTTGCGCGCACCGCGAAAAAGGACGGCGAGAAACGTGTAATCCTTTCCTTTCACGCGGTATTCTCGTCAAAAGGACGTGATTATCGTGCAAGTGATGTAAACGTGATCGTCGGAGTATAATACGAACGATACGACAACAAGCCTGTGTTAACGTGCGACTAGTGATGTTCAATTTCTACTTCGGAAGTCGATTCGGCTGCAACGATCTCGTGTAACAACGACGCTCCACATTCTCGAACTTTTGCGCAGTACGTGCGAAAGTACGGCATAAGGGCGCGGATTGCGACTGCAATGGTCCAGAAAACTGTCCTCCACCTCATTACCATAAGAGAATAAAAGCAATCGGATTTTGTGCAGAAATACCCGGCTGCAAGCTTGCTTTTATTATTCGAGAGAACGGATTGCCGAGCGATAAAGATAACGGCAACTTGACGCGCTTCAGCCCTTCTTTTGATAATTATCTTCAATCTTCGCCGGATCCGTCAGCCGACTTAAAAGATTTGAAATTTATCAATGAGAAAAAGGCAATAATAGAAACGGAAATATTAAGAAAAAATTGCAAAATACGTGAGGGATTCGGACTTACCGCTTTGCTCGTTGTTCTGATTTCGCCTCCTGTCAGAATTATTTAAGCACAAGTGAATAAAAAATCTCACATGGTGTATTATGATCCACGCATTTTATTTTTCCAGATAGAAGTAGAAGCGGCCTCGCGCTAACCTTGTTTTCGTAATGTAAAAATAACGAGCAGCCAGCAGGTATAATCCCGACGTAACAATGCAAGAAATTGTACCGCGATATCATTGTCTGTATTTTGGTCTGCGATGTTATTACTCTCGTGAAAATTATATAAAATCTTTGGACACTACGTAATATCAGCGTTAAACAAGAGATGCGCCATCACAGTGTACCAGGAATAGCGCGGTCTTAGGGGAAATAATATTTTCCTTCAGCGTGGGTATCCCAATTAAAATCATTTTCGCCGTTTCCTCTCTTCGCCGTTCTCTCTCTCTCTCTCTCTCTCTCTCTCTCTCTCTCTCTCTCTCTCTCTCTTTCTCTC
>NW_022639470.1:2298516-2304957 GCF_010583005.1 Odontomachus brunneus
CTCTCCCTCCCTCTCCCTCTCCCTCTCCCTCTCTCTCTCTCTCCTCCCAAGAAGCAATATACAGAGATATCTCAAGAATAAATAACCATGATTTTTGTCAATAGTAATTTATTTTTGTCGACTTGATAAAGTGAAACAAATTACCATTTAAAAAAATTATAGTATCTATTTACTTTTAAGACACATCAATACGTATAGAAATGCACGAGGAGAAGCTTAAACTGTTAGTAATTTTATGTTATACTGTTAGTAATTTTGATTCCTTGTTTATTTTATAAAGCCATTTAAGAACCGAGCGAAATTACATGGTCCGCGCGTCGTCGGGGTTAAGCGGGCTGCTTACGTGTGCCTTATATCACAAAGACCGACTTTCCGGTGCCATTAAAACCGCGTCTGGAGAAGCCACGCATCTTCGCGGGATTTCTTCCTGCCGCCGGGAGAGCATCTTCTTGGTGGCGCCCGGTATTGCAGTAGTGCAATGCAAGCCCATCCTGTACGACATCCTTCCATCCTCGACCTTTTTCTCCCTCCCTCCCTCCCTCTCTCTCTCTCTCTCTCTTTTCCTCTTTATCTTAGAGCACGTGTTCACGCTCGAGGACTTCTGCTTGTCCCTGTGGGGAACATTCCGTGGGCGACGTTGCCGACGTTAGTTCGTTTAAAAGAGTTTCGCGAGTTTGCGAGGCCAGCCGCAACGCTATACCGGCCGCGCTAAATTTCTCCAATGGCTCGCGACGTACGCGCGTCTCCTCCGTATTTTCTGAAATTTTCTTCCTTTTAGCGACTTGGACTCTGACCAAACTTCGTCCTCGAGTCGGAGCTCAGCCTAACTTCCGGCTCAGGGAGACGAATGATCCCGGCCCTCGTTCCTCCCCCGTCCGCCGCCACCCCGCGACAGCCCCTCTGCACGACTCCACCCCCGCCATTTCCAGCCCGACTTCCGCCCTTCTGCTTTTTCACCCTTAGTCGGGTGACCCGTCGTCGTCTCCCTGTCCTCATACCTCTCCCCGGTCGAATCCCACCCGCCCCGGAGTCGAAGTTACTTATAAGTTATGTTTTCGAGTGAACTTTGCTGGCACCGCGGAATTTCGAAACTTTGATATTCAATAACTCCGCCTCCGCGCACGGAATCCTCATTTTTCGCTCTTTCAACGGAAAAAGGCCACGTCCGTTCGTACGGGCGTTCCCGTCTCACTTCCACCCCCTAAGTCCGCGTGAGCCCCTGCAGTCCGATTCTCACGGCACCCACGATCGTCTCTTCCCCGTCATACCGCGCCGCGCCGTCGACGTTACTGCCGACGCCGACGCCAAGGTTGGATATCCAATCCTTGCGAGACGCTCTATCGCGTTTCTTCGGACACGAGCTCACGAAGAAATTAAATTTCGTCGGAGTGAAATTCCATCCAGTCGAACGCCCGTTGCCAACCATTGTGACGCGCTCTCGCCTCTCGTCAACCCGACGGCCCGTCCACAATAGTTCGTCAGCGTTCGCGGGCGCCGGGAGACCGCGCGCGAAAAGACATTTCTTTCCCGCTCCGTGGGGCGAAGGTAAGAAGCACCACAATCGCGCGATATTAGCGATGTAAAGGGCCCGCCCCCGCGGAGAGCACCGCCTGATTCGCATTTACGATCAGTCGTGAACGCGGTCCAACGAAGGGGGTGGCGGTGCGTGGGCTGATAACCTACGGCCCTTCTGCCCTCGAGCGTGGCCGTCGTACTTCATCGGCCCTCCATTCTCGGAACGCGTCCTCCGCTTCCGCTCGCGCGACCCTTCCTTCCGTTACTGAGTGTACATTCAGTCGGTCTCGTCAACTTCCGCTCCACCCTGCTGATGAACGGCGCCGAAAGCGGAACTTCCTGGGGAGTTATAGTCGGCGGCACGAACTCCTCGCGTTTTTCAGCGCATTTCGCCGCGATCGCCTTCTTATCTCTCCATCGAGTCGCCCCGTCTAACGTACACGGAAAAAACAATTAGTGTGATTGAATTTTCTGTTATTTGGGAACTAGGTGAAAAATTGTTTACTTGTGTAAACAGAGATATTCCTGCAGGAGGCACTTACCCAGCTGATCGCTCTCGGTTATCTCAGATAACTTTTAACACAGCTGAATAATCAGACGAATGTTTTCAGTTACAGAGTAACAGAGACATTATTTCTCGTTCGCGAATATTTTGATTTGGTTTACCATTCAGTTACCCGAGTTGGAATTTTCTTTTCTTTGTGGATATCGTTGAAGAATGATTGGCTCCACCAACGGCGAAGTGACTAATGGTACGTAAGAGTGATTGACCTCTCGAGCGCTAATGAGTCTTAAACTTGCGGCACTGTTACTTACGCGGCGGGTATTCGCTACGCCGCTGCACGAACTGCAATCGATCTTGAAGCAATAGCTTGATTACCTTTATTCCCTTATTCCTTCTTTCCTCCTCCTATCTGCCCCTCGAAGGCGCGCGAGCGATAATGAATTACGCTAACGGTACGTCAAATCGCTTTACATCCGCTGTCGCTCGTTAATTTCCCGAGGATTTATCGTACAGCTACATTCACTCGCGTTTGACCGATTCGTGTATCGAGACGGGCAGCGCGATTGTTCGCAAACTTAATTAAAGTCATACACACACATGCATAGTCACCTCGAGCGAATCGACTGAGAAAATCGGGAAAACCGGCCAATTTGCCTGCTATCTAGAGACGTTCGGCGAAAGGGAGGAAAAAATCGTAAGACCTGGCGCTTTGCGGGAAACTTTTCGGATTTATTTCCCTACTCTATTCCAATTTCCTCGTCAATTCCCCCGAGACGTTATTAAACGCGATAGATCCTCCTCTCCATCCTTCCCGGCCGGTGACGTCACGATTGTTTTTCACCCGCCGTCATTATTCACCGCGAATTTTCGGAGAGGACCGCCGGTCTTGACCGCCGTGCTTTCAATTTTCTAACCGTCCTTATTCCCCGGGCCATTGCGGCTCCGCGGACGAATTAGCTACTCGACTTGCCAAGAGGTCAAAGGGAGGCCACGACGAGACGGTCCCCTCGCGCGAAGCGGTGGATCCATAGTTAGCAAAGGAGGCTAGGCTGAGAGAGGTCGAGTAGAGTAGGATGTGAGAAAAGAATAGGTAGATGGAGACCCCAATTATCCGTGTAATCTCAACCAACGAGACAGTACCTCCGAGGTATAAGTCGGTTTCCTTTTTGCTCGATGAGACGAGGTTAAATATAGGAAGGTCGTAGTCCGCCCGTCTCTCGTGGGATGTTCCAAAAGAGAGTTGTATTAATGTGAAGTCTTATCAAATCGCGCTGCCTACCTCCTTTTTATTCATCGTGCTCCCCTTCCGCTCTCGCACCTCTCCCTTTCGCTTCTCCCGCGCTTCTCCGCGACCCCTTCTATATCTCTCCCTTCGCCCCTTCACCCCTCGCGTCTCTCTGTCTCCACAGTAGAGCAGATCCTCGCCGGAGAATTATCCTTTCTTCTCGACGAGGCAAATCCGAGCTTTATCGACTTTTCCGGCGGTGTACATAATTTAACGTTAATTATCATAATGACTGCAATTAAAATCAAGGAATGCACGCAGATGCGTGCGTGTGCGCGTTTACAATGAAATATCACGAAATATTTTTTGTAACAGCGACAACGAATCAAGTTACTCGCTCGTTATATTATTTATCTTTTATTTCATCTTGCGCAAAAGTACAGGCTTCAAGATTATATAGAGAGTTGTCTTTTCTCCTTTCTTTTTCATTTCTCTCTCTCTCTCTCTCTCTCTCTCTCTCTCTCTCTCTCACACACACACACACACACAAGTCTCTATAAAACATAAGAATTACGTGCCGGCATAGACGAAAATAACATTTCATAACACGGCTGAGACGCACGTCGGCAAATATGACAGCAAACGCAATACCGGATAGAGAATTATGCAGCTGTGTCTTCTAAGAACGTGAAGAGAATAGATGACATTCATTAAAGATTAAAAAAGATGGCCGTCAGAGGAAGAGAGAGAGAGAGAGAAGAGAGATAGCGGAGATTAAACCCTGTAACTTTTCAAAGACTCCGAGTTACTTGGTTTTATGATTTTAATTGCACGCGGAAATGAGAAACCAAGAAGAATTGGACAAAACGGATGATATTATGAGAGTCGTTAAATGCGGCAAAATATTTTTACTTGTCGTACGTTTAACATGAGAAGAATAGTCACAACAACGAGTAAACAAGCGGCGAGAAGGCAAGCGAGAGAAACCGGACTAATGAGTCATAACGGAAAGATCGCTGATTACGATGCGCAGTACAAAGCGCAACGGGCGCTGCACGTACAAAGCTAAGAGTTCACGTGATTGCCTGTCGATGAACATCGTCGCTAATAATCCATTATATCCAATTTAACGATTACAATGCCATTGCAAAACCTAATACATTGATATGCAAATGCAATAATATCTGATAATATGTTCGTTATAATTAATTTACTAATCATTACCATATAATTTATTTTTGAGCATCGACAAACAACACAGAACCACGTAATGAGATCGGTCATGAAAATCAGTGGTGTAGAGCTGAGATATTAATTTAAATGTGAGGAGAGCGAGGGCAAGTGCGATAAATTAACTACGTATAACAAATCTTCGAATATATGACGAAACTTTTGTAAATAATTTTTACGCATTGTCTACGTAATACGTGCCACTTTCCTGAATATTATAGAACGTGCGAAGCACGTGCACACATACGCACATACATGTCATATTTTGGTGAAACGTGTTTTGTCGTAAAGAACGAATACATGCGCGTGGTATGTTCACGCGTGTCGAAATCCGCAAGTAAACCCCAACTTGCCGCAAGCGACTCGCAATATACGTTCCAAAACGACATTCCACTTGCGCGAAGCGTTCATTCAAATAACAGCTACTTGCCGCGCCATAAACTCTTGCCGCGTCGCGTTTCGTTACATCCCGCCGCACTTCGCCGTTCATCACCGAGCGCACCTACGCGCCGTAAACACGGGAAGAAATTTCCTGCGTACATGCACGCGAAATTAGCTTCAGGATCGGCCTGCAATCAGTCAGCTGCCGACGATTCCGTGAATGGCTGACTAGCAAATTAACTCTTCCATCTTTGAGGGAAGCGTCGCAATTAAAACATTGCTCGGGAAGAAAACTAATATCAGTCTCTACGTGCTTGAAGCACCAATGGTTACGTTACGTCCAGCTGACGCGAAATGAAAGGAGTGTACTCGGGCGATCGTGAATGCGACGAATTCCCGTCGAAGAAGCGAGCGCGAAGAGACAAACGCACGGAAGAAAGCGACTGGGTAGAGGAGAAGAAAAGCGGACGTTCCGTCCTATGCGTCACCATGCGAATTTTCGCACGGTGGAGAGACTAAAGTCCTGTGTACGTTGCGAACGGAGTCGATCAATGGGGACGACGTGTCGTCGCTTCGTCCCAACGACGTGATCGCGTCTTCCTTGTCGCAGCGTGTCCTCCTCTTGCCTCGCCTTCACGTTTCCTAGCGAAACCGGCCGCCTGCCGCCCTCGACGACGACGTCGAGCGACTCTCTCACACTTGCATATCCGCGGACTATCTACGACTTTGCACAAAGTTGCGCAACTCGGCGTCAACAATATGTACACTTCCACGACGACGTCGTCGTTAGCACATCTATGTTTAGAGTGGTGGTCGTCTCGCTGTCGAGCAATTCTATGTGATTGAAGCGTGTACTATTGTGTGCGTATTGTGTGCACGCAATGAATCGCGTAATGGAATATCTTGGAATACCATTCTTCCTATGTTTTCACGGAAGAGAATTTCATGAAACTTCATCACGTGTAAGAATCATTTGCGGGTGGAAATGTCGCTGCTCATTCAGGTGCCGCTGTTTTTGTCAAAGTCCCACGGGGTCTCGTAGGTCGGTCGTCCCGTGATCAATTACCAATCACTAGAGTACCCGTTGTGCCCCACGTGTCGTCCAACCGAATGACGTCCGATGTGTGTTGGCCGAGACGTCAATAGCGCGCACGTGTGCCTCGTTTTGCGCCAAAGAAAAAGACGCGACCCACCGTGTCCCGTCAAACAGAAACGAGAGCTAAAGAGGGCAAGAGCGAAGGTCTTGGAATCATACTCGGCAGCTGATATATAGAGCTGACGATGAAACGAGTTCCGAGAGTTCCCCGTGTGTCCCGTGCGATACGTCGTCTTGTCAGAGAGCCGGCTCGTGCTATTGAGCGATTCTGTACTAGCTCGAAGCTACGAAGACATTAGATGCAGCAGAGTCTTTTCATTGGGGTTCGTTTCGAGAAACTAACAGTACCGCCACGTTAACGTTACGCTCCTTGCCGTGGCGCTCCTCGCTATCCTACCCTCAGTTTCCTTCTCGCCTTCCGATACCGAGGCACGTTTGCCTCCCTTAGTGCGCACATGAAAGAGAGAGAGAGAGAGAGAGAGAGAGAGA
>NW_022639470.1:2308067-2316884 GCF_010583005.1 Odontomachus brunneus
GAGAGAGAGAGAGAGAGAGAGAGAGAGAGAGAGAGAGAGAGAGAGAGAAGTTTCCCACCCTCGTTCCCTAAGACTAAGAAAGCGACTTCGTTATTCCGTCTAGGACGACTCAAGGACGTTGTGTACGAAACGTAATTCTCCGAGAAAATGGGGGAGAAAAGTGCCGAAAGTGAGACGAAAGACGCGGCTGAGTTCCAGACTGCGGCATTTACGTGCCTTACTTATGTATCTCGTCTTCAACAATAGGGTCTGAGAATTTAAGTGCACTCCGCACTAAATTCACCGGCACTCATGAATATCGGTCGGCACAAGCGAGGGGAATGCAAATTCTTACGTAAAACACAATTTTCAGACGGCTCTTTCTCTCTCTCTCTCGTTCTCTTGCGTTTTACATCGACTCGGCGATGGCTTCGGACGACTTTCGCTGTGGTATCCGCTACAACGAATTACAGGAAAATTCAGTGCAATGATACCGTACGCCTTGAAGCGATTTTTACATTTCGCGTAGCACTCGCAAAGAGAGAACGCGATATCAGCGAGATACGTTCTCGAAGCCACGTTAGGAACGAAACGGGCAGCTATTTCTCTCGGTAAAATTGCAAGCCCCGCATCTCCGCGAAGAGAAACATAATTGTGGAAATTTTCGAATTAGAAGCGTTTCTTTGTGTTTGCAAATTTAATTTTCGGAACGTGATACGACGTTTGGCGAATCTTACTTAGCGCGTGTGTAGTGCAGTTTTCTACGTTATACGCGGCTAATACGTATTGTTACTTATTTCCGTCGAAAAATATCGGCGAATCTCAAATAATAGCAGTCGGCACTAGGTGGCAAAGCTAAATGTAGGTCCCATATTAAGCTGCTTTTATATCACTTTTAGCTCGAGGCGAATATTTAGAGGATTGTCGATAAACGTAAATACGTTTGTATGGTTCGTGTGCCGTGTGAGCAATATTTCGCGCGTTAATCCGTTACTTTTTTACTCTCGGCTTAACTTCGTTGCTTTACTTCAGCCGTGGCACCGCGTATTTCAATACACAGATTATTCGACAAGCTCATTCGTCGTTAAATAATCTTCCCCTTTTCTCTGCCGAAATGCTGTTGAATTTCAGCACTATTAATCGACTTAGCATCGTTTAATTTAATGTTCTCACTTTCTGTCCTTTCTTTACCTCCTCTCTTCTCATTAATAAAATATTGTTCGAAAATTATAGCGAGTATCGTCGTGATTAATTTATAAGACCAACTCCGAGCGAGTTGTAAAACCTACTGTGCGTGCTGCACAATTTATAATCAGATATCGTTAATGCGTATAATTATTAATTTATATCGTGGACGATATAAATGATTTATTGCATTGCGCAATACGTAAGTTGCAGAGGGCGAAATAACGCAATAAAAAGTAACACGCGCGCAAAGCTGATAATGCCGCTCGATGTTGCGTTTAAAAAGCAAAAAGAAATTGATTTCGCGATACGATGCGAAAATTGGTATAATTTCCGTGGCATGGCAGCGCGCAATCCATAAAACGCGATGTCGTGAGGGTGGTGCGCAATTTGAACAAGTATATCAAATCGTGCCTAATCATTGATCCGCGCGTAAGTGGCGGCTCGAGGTGCGAATTAAATGCGGTTAAAATATGTGCATATATTAAATGCATCTGGATGGTAATACATACTTATGAAAGCTGAATATCGAGATCTTGAATATTGGAATTTTGAAGAGGCTCCGCGTCAGTGTTGAATCGTAATTACAATTTTAATTGGATTCCACCTGGCTCGTATCACGAGGCAAGACGCCCTCGCCGGGCGAAGAAAGTCGACGCAAATTCGCTCAGCTGTGCAGATACTCAAAATACAACCGTCTACGGCTGCGAAGCGACACGGCATGGTGTAATACCGGAAACGATAGTGCACCACTGTAGTGCGGCGCTTCTCCGGCGCCGCGCGCGTGTGACAATCCTTATATTTATACATTAGTCCCCAAAGTATGCGATACACAAATGGAATATACGGATGGAATAAAAAGAAAAAGACAGAGAGAGAGAGAGAGAGAGAGAGAGAGAGAGAGAGAGAGAGAAAGGCATTCGATTTCAAATCCAGCTGTATCGCGACGTGTCACTTTAGATTTATTGAAACGCCGCATGAAACCCGCTTATTTCGCGTATGATAAATCTTCGCTCGCAAGAAAGAGATGGAGAAACAAAGGAAGATAGAGAAGGAGAGGGAGAGAGAAGAAGCGCGTCTCGATAGCTTTTTTTCGGAAAAACCCGAATCGGAATATTCGCGGCTTGGCAAGTGAAAGAAACGAGAGTTCGTAAACTGGAAACTCGGTTTTAACTTCCACTCGTACTTGGAATCTTTCTCGGCGGACGATATTGATTATTCTCTCCGCGAACTGCTGAATTACCACACATCATGCGCTTGTTACGTTAAAAGCTGCATTATCGCGGTGCACGATGCGCAGGAACGCAGCCGCTAAATAATATCAGATCAGCGAGGTGATACGCGTCGCGGAGGCAAACACCGAAAACAATCCTGGAAACGTACGTCCAGCGGGAAACGTACGACCTTTCCTCACCACCGTGGCCAATTCCACTTTACGGCTACAGCTGACCGTAGTGGCTGTTCCGCGGGCCAACAGATTTAGTCCATTTTGAATATATTACACGCGCGTTACTCGCGATACAGCCTCAGGCCGCGTCGCGGCGAATTAACTAAAGCAGATTACGGGTACACGTCGCAGCCGCGTAGCAGCCCGCGCGGGATGGCCCGGGGAAAAATCGCCTTCCGCGGGAAATAACGGCGCACGGATGTACATAGCAGGTGGCCGTGCCGCTTCTTCGCGAAGGAGAGAAAGCTCACTCTCCTGGCTCAGAAGGCTCAGAGGGCTCACCGGGCCATTGTAAGAGCAACGAACCGACCAACCGGGGGTAAAGACGCCAGGCGCCTACTTGCTACTGCGATCCCACCAATCATTTGTGCATTCAAGCAGCTACACGGAAACTCCAGTGGTTCTCCGACGGTTCGCACGACCGACCTAATTCACCCCCGGCGGGGCAATCGAGCGATATTATTATTTCGGTGCCGTCGCCGGAACATCGGGTCGACGCTTCGAGGAATGTAATCATTGGCTCGAGTGCTTTTCGTCCGAGACGGGAATGCGTGCCGTCGGCAAACGGGAAACTTGGGTACACCCGCGTTTTGGTCTTATTCGAGAGCGCACTCTCTGTGGTGTGTCGGAAAATTGAGGGCCCCGCGAGCCTCTCATCGGGAGATATGTTTCCCGATAGGAATTATATATGAGGGATACCCGCGCGCATATAGACGGACGACCGTGCCGCGTAAATCCCGGAGCGAAGGTGTATCGCTCGTAAAAAAAGGAAGAGGGAAATTATACGCTGCTTTAGCAACGGCAGGTCGCGTGTTACGACATGCGGCCGTATGGAAACATTAATTTTATAACGACACAGCCAAGCAAATATTTACGAGAGGTAAAGGAGAAAAAACAGCCGGGAGATCGCGTGGGGCTGTGTCAAACATTGTACTTCGCGTTGCTTTGAACGTGAAATACTTATAACGATCGCAATCTGCTTTCGACTCTGCTTTTTAATTGTCATGCGGTTTTTAATAACGACGCGACGCACGAGGTAAAATAATCATAATAATGATTTTATCGGTGATCAGGAAGAGAAAGGAAAACCAGATAATAGCACAGAGAGAATTCTTGTAAAAGGATATGTCCAATAGGCGAGGCAACAATACATACTACATAGTAGTTACTGAAATTGACTTACCTGAAAACTAAAACTCAAGAAAAGAAAACTAAAACACGTGAAGCACGAATCGCTACACACAAAAATACACACTCAAGTACACGTTCAAGTTAACCTTACTTGTTTCAAGTACTTCATAAGTTTATATATCCACAAATCTATCTCTACGAAATAAAAGTTATTTTTGTGAACAAACTTTATATCGAAAAAATAAATGTTCAAGTACTTTTTCTCAGCGTATTTTTAAAAACTATTCTCAAGAAAATATTCTCTGTTGAAGGTAACTATTATACTTAAAAGAAGGAAAATAAGTAATGATATAATATTTTCCTTTATGCCTACCGAATTGCCTGTTGAACACTATCGGCAAAGGCTATCAACATCGAAAATCACTCACGACATCCCGCACAATGGATTTTTCTCAGATACTACAATCCGCCATGCGCGCTTGAATAAACGTGACATGTAATTATTTGATCCGCGGCCTGTTATTAATCAACACACGCTATGTACTCGCGTCACATTCGCGCCGAATGTGGGTTGCGCCGCGACGCTGTTCGTGCCAAGTCGCAAGTTGCGAAAATACACGTGTGACATTTGAATCGTCATCTTCTCCAGCATACGCGTGCGCGCACATAAACAAACCCGACACAACCCTTAGACGCGTAGCGCATAATGCACGCGAGAGCGGAGGGCAAGATGACGAATGAGTGGAGGTGAAGAATCGCAATCTTTCTGCGGGTAATGCATCACGCCGTTATAATTCATCAGGGTAACACTTACAAACCGGGTGCGGTGCGACCTCATCGTTTAATGCCGGGAAATGCAATGTTTCTCGCTGATCCACTTACCTCCGCTATCAGAATCTAGAAGATATATCGATGCGAAGAGACAATCGTTGCAAGTACCGTTGCTTAAGCGCGACAACTGCGATTTCAAGTCACTTGGAAACGGTTTTCGCGTGCACGACCACCCCCGCGTAAATTACATCACCGCGTTGTCTCGTCGTTTCCCAGTCTTCTGTCGTCTGCGTCGAGCGAACACTGAACGATAAAAGGGTCGCGAAATAAAATTACTCCGATGAAAAATAAACAAGAACGACGCGTCAAAAAGATCTATTTTTTTTAAACGTAACCAAGTACTCTTATAATCGGTGGAGCACGCTCGTACAGCGGCATTATCGCTAATTTGCGGTGATTTCTCCTAGCAATATTGTCATTACTAACGAAAATAACGAAAAATACAGTCTCTTAACGATAAAATGTTCCTCTCTCTTTTTCTCTCTCTCCCCCTTTATCACCCGATGCGACAATCTCATCGCGAGATTCACTCACGGCGCTCGGCGTTAATTTTTTTCCACGTGCTATCCTATATTTTTATTGCGACACTTTCAATTCGCTTTCATTTACTCTTCGCGTAATTAAAACCGCTTTCAAACGCGCCGATCATGCAACGCCGCTCGCGAGAGACGGCAAACATATCGAGACGTCGAAGCGTTCGAACGATTCCGGGCGTTCCGATTGCACGCCAGGCGTGTATGAATTAGATCGACGCGAATTCCCGGCTTCATTCTCGCGACGAATCCCTCCGCCGCCGTCGTCGCCGCCGCCACCGCCGACGGAAAGTGGAGCGGGGACTTTATTTTAATAATTGAGCGAACTGTCTATCGCGCTCGCCCAACTTCCCGGCGCCTAGCGCGTCGACTTTACGACCTCTTCATCCTGAATTGCGGCAACCGGCTAACGCGGGAGTGAATCGCTCGTTGTCGATCCGCGCGATTGATCCGTCACCCATTGGATCGGCCGACATAACGCTGACAAATATTGTCGCGCGGAAATATTATCTTGCGGTGAATAGCGATAAATTCGCTATCACGCGTGCGGCTCCAACGGCGACGGGACTTCATTAGGAAAGTTTAACCTTTTCGCGACGGCGGAGTTACTATTGTGACACGGAAAAGGGTTGTACGTGCGCAATACGAGGGACAAAGTCGTAACAGAATTTTGAACAGAAGTTATTACATCACGCAATTTTTACGGTGTTTTTGTATAAATTATTCGTAAAAATAGTTTCACGAAAAATATTATTGTACATGCAAAAAAATGATTTAGTAATATTAGTTAAACCGCGGTAGCTGATTCAAACTTAGTCAAAAGGCTAATCGTTTAGCTGTCATTATTAAGAATTGGCTATGACAGCTAAGACGCATTGCTATGAAATACAAATATATTAGGTGACATTAAAAATGCACATTATTTCAAGTAGCTAAGAAAATGGCAGTTATTCCTAAATTTCTTATCGTATGCATATTAAAGAAGTTTGCCGTACAGCTACAATCATTTGTTACAGTCATTTATTTCTAGCAACTAATATTTCTCGCTGTAGCGCCTAAATTTAACAGCGAATAAATTTAGCCTCGGTAGTATTGACATTAGCTGTCCCTATTTCAGTAACACATTTTATCTGCCACAGCTATTTTTTAGCTCTGGAAGCTAGTTCTTTTTTTGCGTGTACTGCTAAGAAAAGCGACTGCTTACTTCATTTTCTTTCTTTGAATTAATGGTCATCTTCAACAAAGAATATATTCTGTGTGTGATAATGTGTGTGGTATTGAAATATACTTATCATGAATTTTAGAAAAGTTTATTTTGTCATGCATTCAAAAGAAGAATTTATCCTCTTTACAAGAGCACTGTAAAATTTTATCGAAGAAAACGTTGGCTCGACTGTATGCATTAAGTAAAAATATGTTGCTTTTAATTTTGGTTTTAATTTAATATTCTTAATTTCGAAGCGCTAAACTTAGCAGGATTCGGAAAATATTTTGGACAAATTTAATGTGCTTGTGATGAATTTACAGCAGACCTGCAGATATATAAGCTTATGAAATATTTGAAACAAATAACATTTACTTAAATGTATTGTTTCTGTATGTAGTTATTCATTACAAAAGGATTAGATGTTCAGTCGACCGACTTTTGAGCCCCGGAGATGAGTCTCGCGATTGTGCGCGCAATTTATTTCAAAAATATGTCAGACTGTCACTTACGCCAGCATACGCGGGCGCTCTTCAAAGACGCGCGCGATGCGACGAAACGTGACGCGATGCCGCGGTCGAAGAACGCAAAAGCAGAGACGCTCGCTTTCGACCCTTCCGTATGCGTGCTCCAGCAGCGAGGGAAAAAATGTAAGGTCTCATTAAAAATAACTAGCGTGCCGCCAACAAAGCGCCAAAAGGAGAATTATTCGCGCGTGCAACGCGGCGAAATATCTTTTTTTTCCCCGACCATCGGATCTCACAATGACCTGGCCCAGATCGTTAACTCAGAACTCACGTGGCAAAGTTGCGCCGTAACGCGTGCGGCTTTATTGCCGGCGTAAAATTTCGTTTGTTCTGAAAATTTACAGCGGCATGAGAAGAGGATGCGTACGCGCGATCCTTTGAAAGCTCTATCGTTTAATCTGTTAGGTTGCAAAATTTCGTTGGATCGCGCGAGATTGTAAAAACAGCAAAGTCACATAAGCAATAACAATATCTGGTATCGCCGCTTGATGTCTAATGTGTGAGTAAATCGTACGAATTTCACGAAACTGTCTCATTAATCTCCCACACATATTGTATACACACTTCTAATTTACTCAACTTACTTCTTTGACTTACAAACTTTAACCAATAATTTCACGGAAAGTTATTAATATTTTTGCAATTATGGATATTTTTACGAAATTGTAAGTAATTGCATCACATATCACGCTCGCGTATATTCCATAACATTTTAAATATAATAATTTTATAAAAGCGTGTCGATGATAAATGGAACGTTTAAAAATATGCAAATATACGCCATATTTGTGTTTAAAATCAGTGTAATGTTTGAAGAGAATATTTCCCTTACAAAATTACAGAATTTTTTTTTAAATGTCGTAAATCATCCGTTGATAACCGTACGATAGCGTGACGGTAATCGTGTGACTACATTGTTAAAAAACTTTGTATTATATTTAATAACTGGGATGTGAAGTTTTTTTTACATAACTATGTTATAAAAAGTAACAGTAAAATCAATATTTAATAATAGTTATGAAAAATCATAATCAGCAATCAAAATCACAATATAGCGATGCACAACTTTTGCGATAGCATAAAGGAGAATCGATGAAGAGACTTCTGGATAACTCCGTTGAAATCTCGATAAAGGTCATGATGCTTTGCAAGCTGAATCTTTCAGGCCACGTGACCGAAACAGTCTCGTATTTATAATATATTAGAAAAATTATTCTAACATATCAGAACGTGTTATAATGTTTCATAATTTAATGTGGAATTTAATAAAAAAAAAAACATGGAATATAAGATAAAAAATATTAGATTTTATAAGAAATATGAAATATTATAACTAATTTATAATTAATAAATAAAAATGTTCACTATATTATTAATTTTAATATCAAATCCTTAAATTTACTTATAAAAATGCTATTATTTTTAAGAACTTTTCTAACAGTGTGTAAAATATTCTAATGCTCATTAGAAAACTCGTTAATAATAACATAGATAAATGTCATTTGATTGTACAAAGTATAGTATTTATGACGATAAGTATTTTTATATTAGTAAAATGAATAAATAAATTTTTATCTATTTTAATTGTATATGGTAGGGAGAAAATTCAGGAAAATTTATAAAAATTATGAAAAAAGTGCTAAAATAATAGGATTCTACACTGCATACATTAAGTGACAGAAAGAAATTTTCGGATGAATAACTACAAGATACGTCTGTCACACTTCATTACAAACTGGGGAGGCAAATACGACGTGGGTAAAAATTCTGTAATTTTATGAAAAGAGAGAAACAACTGTCAATAACTGTGCGGTGCAAATATACCGCATTGTTATTTTTACGAACGGAACAAAGTAAGACAATAAGTCATCATCCTGTATTTACTTCCATAAAACTACTTTCTATACGAGCATATTTTCAATGCATATATATATATATATATATATATATATATATATATATATATATATATAACACAAC
>NW_022639470.1:2316931-2338067 GCF_010583005.1 Odontomachus brunneus
ATATATATATATATATATATATATATATATATATATATATATATCGATAACACAACGCATTTCGGACGAATTAGGCCACGTTCGAGCGAGATCGTAAGAGAACGTCAAACGAGCAGAGCGTCGGGCACACAGTAATGTCGAAATTGCGATGAAAGATGATTTGGTCGCTGTTATTGCGTCGCTAACGTTACGCAGACATCACATTAACCGTGCAGTGAGTTTGTGCGATTTCGAGTAGTTGTGCATAATAATAAAAGGCAATTGCGGATAGAGTGACGCAATACGTGCGAATTGACGTGAACATACACATGCCTATGTACAATCTGACATAAACACGTACAGCGCGGCCAACAGAGGGCTATTTCGCGCGAATCAGAAACCGCTCTGGTTTTTACAAATTACCACGAGACTGGAGACGGAAAATGGCATTCGATACGTCGCACATCAAATTAAATCGCAAAAAAAGAAAAATTGGTTAGGTTAACCAAATATCTGGTAAAATGTGAACGAACCAGAATTCCGACTGAGAAGTTGCCAGAATTCTGTTTATGTTTCACCAGATATTTGGTTAATTCAGTCAAATTTTTTCTTTCTGTACTGAATTAAATATAATTAAATATTCGCGATCTCGCGCGTCCGCGCGTAATGAGACAATGAACGATGACGATAATACACGTAATGGAATTTTCCACGCACACACAACAGATGCGCCTACATTTACAACGAAAATTGGCCTATGAACGTTACATGCATGCTCCGCTAAGCCGTTCGCCGGTGTGGACTATTTTTTGCACGCGCGCTTTGCGTATCAAATAATAGGACGCACAGACACGCGAAAACGTGCGCGCATACATTGACGATAAACACGAATGTCCCAAATTAGCGGCGGCTCATTGAGTTGCTGTGGATTCGTAGGGCCCTTTCAGCCGCTGATCCACCGCAATGTCGGCGGCCCGACTCTGTCCGTGAATACGTCAGATACGCGCAGCTCCCGCTGCAACAATGTCGAGTCGCTTAAATCGAGGGTGGAGAACAGACAGGTCGACTTCGGACAGGACAGGTCGTGCTTTCGCGCGGCGCTGCAGCCGCACTGCTGTTCATACGGTCATCGCTGTGCTAGCTGCGGCCTGTATGGAGATTCGCGAAGTATCGTATAATTAACATCCGGCTGCGTCATTAGGCCGCGGCCGCGTCGCGTTTTAAGCACCGCGAGGCGTTAAAACGATGCTTCACGCTTACGACGGGCTCGTTTTGACGTGTAATACCGCGCAATCGCCTCTCGCCGGGCTTTAGCGCAGCGGAAAAATGTGACGTGACACACGGCGCTAGAGAACGCACGGGGAAATATTTAATCATCGTTTCCCTCTCGGCGTTCTGTAAATGTACTTTATTTTCGTTTGCGATACAAAGGGATTCGCACAGCATAGTCGCTAGATCCATGTTCTCTACTTGTTTTCAACGTTTCCGTGTCGAAATTTTGACTCCGAGTTGATCCTGCAAACTTTATCAAGTTTGAAGAATTAATGGAAAATCTCGAGGCACTATGCGGACTATTGTTATTTAATATTACAAATGTAATTAGTTAGCTGTTTTCTCCATATAGAGATTTAAACAAGAAATTATTTAAGAAGTACATTTAATATTCGATTATATATCTGAATATTCTAACTGAGCAAACAATTTTTATTTTTATTGCATTATTAGAAGGCATCGTTTTAATAATGCAGAATATGCATGAATATACAAGATTAGTAAATATTAAATAATTTAACGAAGATAATTATAACGGATATATACAATACATGAGAGAATTTTGCTTTTTATAATCTTTGTATTATTTTTTTTTTCGTTGACGTTGGAAAATATATAAGATATCTGACAGAACGCGTACAAACGCTAGTAAAGATCGTTTTGGATCTGCAACGTGAAGCGTCAGCTTTATGTTTTCGACTGGTACAAGGTACAATTTAAAGGAAAAGGAAAATAATAATGAAAACTGTACTATGGTTCTGATGTGCGCATAACAAGGAATCTTTTTCTTCAACGATCTATCGACGTACTATGCGGAAGCAACCGCGCGACGTGGCGGAAAATCACGGTCGTTCTTTTGTACTTGCGATCATTACTTACTCTTCGTGCATGTATTCGGCCTTCACGAAAAGTATAGATACTTTTATATATAATAATTTATCCATTATTCTCATCTACCTCTCTAAATCGTGCATTTACATATTTCCGCGGCAATGCCCGAAAGAGAGGGTAGCTCCAACGGGATTAAATTACATCACGATTGCGCGCGAAGTCGCGGAAAGGAGGCTAAAGGAGGGGGAGGATCGGGGGGAGGATATCGGTTATTGGTCGCAAAACGTGCAATCTCGAGGTCAGGACTGTAAATCTGCCGGAAAGTTTTGAAATTGAAAGCTTATCGATTTTGCATGGCAGTCCAGGAATTACAGCGATGAAATCGCTCGGCGGGCGCCCTAATGCACGGCGCCGCGCGCACATCGACGCGAAACGCGTCCTCACGTGGCGAGACCGAAGGGAGAGGGAGAGGGGAGGTAGGGGGCGTTTGTGCGTATTGTTATCGGGCCGCGTATAAAACGGCGGCCGCGGCAGCTAGCTACTCTCGTCGCCGCTGCTCGTCGGATCGCCAACTGACAAATGGGCCGCGAGTCGCGCGGAATGACAAATCGAAGTTCCAAATTCCAGAGTGTGTGCGCGTGCGCGCGCAAAATTACGCGCCGACCGACAGCTCCTTCCGGATCCACGTCGTAATACTTCCCCGTCGAGCGAAGTGAGCCGTTCGAGCGAACGTGGAATTTCTGCCGCGAAATCTGTCTTATCATTGGTGCGCATACGTTATTTCTCCGCAATCCGCGCCCTTGTCCCACGACGCGCGAACATCGGCCGTTCGGCAAAGTGACCCCGAATGTTTCGGAGAAGCGAAGCAGCGTGCGCTGCACTAACGTTGAAATTACTATCGTATACGCGACGCAATATTTATCTTTCGTCGAGCGATTCGCGCACGATCATACCGAGCATAGTTTCGACTGCCGCCGGGTGCAACAACGTACGAATACGCCCGCGCGCACATTATTTTTTTTCCTTGTTCCGCTAAAACAAATATTAATGGAGTGCTGGGAATATATATCGTTGAGAGACATCCCTGTGTATTTTCAGTAACGTTGATTGATTTTAAGTTGAAAGAAAATCGCCAGTAACAAAACAGCAAAGTGTTAATTCAGCGCATAGCTGAGTTACTCGATTTTACCGTCCGCGTTGCATGTAACCACATCATTATACAAAATAAAAATTACATATGAATGATGAACTGGCAATATTAATTTTTATATGCGTAACTGTGGCGGATATTCACTTTTTATCTGTCCACCTCGAATTGTTTACACTCGGTATACACGGTACGTGCAAACCGACATTTAACGTTTAGAATTCTGTATATGATTCTACTTCCTATTTTCAAAACCTGCTATCACTAAAAATGCACATTTTTTGGGACATTGGGGAAAAAAACATAAAACGCTCCAAAATGGAGTTTTTTAAATTTATCATTCATGTATTCACGAGGACGTGTTTTTTATTCGCCCGAGTCAGTTTACTTCAAAAATACTGTACTGCGCTGGATACTGTTTACTCTGAAATGCAGAAAGTGCATTATCAGTAAAGGTGAAACGCGGGAGTGTATGAGTTGTACACTGATGGTGAAAGACACGCGCAGACACGTTATTAAAATAATCACGGGCATCTGACGGAATTAAAGTCGGACTTTACAGCGCGGGGAAAAAACTGCAATGGCTTTGCACATATATAATAGAGGAGCGATTCTCAAAGATTTCACATTAACGTTTTGCGCGCGAGAGTCTCACGCGTCGTGAAAATTTCTCTCACGAGCTGTACTTTTTATTGCTAGTGTTCGCATTTGAAATCATGTTGCAAGAGACGATATAAAGAAGCGGTTGAAACTAATTAAAGTATCCGCGATTCTCCGGAGTTCGGTGTTTCGAAGCGGCTATCATCACCGTTTCGTGGGAGAAAAGCGAGCTCACTCCCGCCACCATAAATATCGTTCTTGAGTCTTCACACCTCTCGACAACGCGTTAAAAATAAAACGCAGTGTCGTTCCCCGCTGTCGCCGTAATTCGTCGTGCCGCGCGTAAAACCTCTTCGTCCCACGTAACAACGTCGGCTCCGGTTACCGCGGGTGAGGAAAAACCTCCGGCGCAATGAATCTTGGTTATAGGCCTATAGGTTGAAGGGGTGAGCCCGAGGTGTCACGAATCACAGTGGTCGACGTAGCGGTAAGCCGCGTCCACCGAGAAAGTAAAGAGCATCGCGGCGGCGGTGGACAGGAAGCAGGGAGTAAGGACGAAGGAAGATTGGAGGACAGGGTGGTCGGTTGCGAGAGGGCGATGAGGACGAGGACGGTAGGAAGGAGAAGATGAGCAAGCAAGAGAAGAGAGAGAGAGACAACCTCAAAATGTGTCCCTCTCGGCTTCCGCTCGGATAGAGTCTCGGAACTCGGCAAGTAAGGTAGGTGGCCGAAGTAACTTATCGCCTAATAAATTCCAGCCATTAGACTGCGGGGAGTAATGGATGTACCATTTGCACCCTCCAGTACGCCTCGCGGTAGAGTAGGTAGGTAACGACGCGCGGGAAGGGTGGAGAAGGGTTGCTACTGCTACCGCCTTCGCTGCTGCTACCGGTGTGCGCGAGCGGTACAGCTTCCGCTGTGCTCGTAGACGAATCCGGGATATCGATTTGAAGTTTAGCGTTATATATATGTGTATGTATATATGCATATACACACACACACACACACACACACACACACATATATATATATATATATATATATATATATATATATATATATACTCAAGCGAGGCGAACGTTCACGACGCGAAGACTCGATTAGGTGCCGCTTGCTTGACTCCCACGTCATCGAATCGCGCCTGGAATGACGACGGGATAGGTTAGAGGGTGGATTACGGTAATGCACATGCTTATTCGCGTGACAGGGCGCAAACGGTGGCTCGTGAACATTTTCGGACCGCTCCTCGAGAACGACGACGATGCGTAGACTCGATGGGACCTTTGACTTGCGGCGGATCGAACGAATGATCGCGGACATCGTCGTGCTCTGCGGCTTGGAGAACCGTACTAGGCAACGGCATGCGCGAAAGATCGGTTGTTTATTCGGATAACAATGGCAAAAGAAGTATCCCTCTTGACCTTATCAAGTTTGGAGGACGCTCCTCGATGTCGCCATAGGTCCCGATCGTCCCCGCAACTATGAAAGGCTCTCGAAAAAGTTGCGCCACCGACGATCTTCGCAAAGTATGATATAGACGGAAACTTCTTAGCTAATGATGCGACCTCTTCTCTGAACCTGAGTTGGGGTAAGAAGTAGAAAGTAGGCGAGTATATTCAGCCGCGAACTTCGCGAATGATTTACTTGAACGTCCACGCGAACTTTCTGCAGGCCGTTCGCGGACGTGGTTGTTAATCGTTGCGCTTAATGAACAATATGTACACGTTAAGTTGATACGCGAATGTATATGTATTAATCTCTAATTAATCTGCATTCTGTGTCTGTAATTAATCTAAATTCAGGCTAATTAATTGCTGAATTCCTCCCGCGCGATAGTAGTTTATTATTGCGCGCGTGTATGTCATGTTATGCGTATCCATAAATTTAATGAATTCTTCCCATTGATCACAATCGGCACTTCAATGGGATTTTCATTCGAAATTCGATTAACGTTAAACTTGGTTCTGCCAAGTATAACTATACAAACAATACAGTTATATCCGTAAATTCGTTTCGTTTCTTTTTTGTGCGAAAATGCCGACATTACTTCGTTTAATTAACATGCTTAATTAACGGAAACTAAGACGTTTGTATTTCACATTATTTTTATTAACTCCGTTAAAATAATCTCTCGCGAAATAGCAGCGCAAGTACACACAACGCCATACGTTAAAATTGTATTAAACTACGTAAAATTAATTGAAAAGAAAAAAATTATTTTACGTTCTCTTCTGCCCTGTCTTTCCGTCTAAAAGTGCACCGTGCACTGTGACACAATTATACAGTCTCTCGCTCGTCTTTCAAATGAAATAATCACATAAATCAGCACCGTTCATTAAAATGGTGTCATTAAAATAATATAGATGCCACAGCTTACAGGGCAGTTTGAATAATCCGCTTTATAATGATATCATATAATTAGCTTGATTAAAACAAAGTCCTTTTGGCGGGACAGTCCCCTCGACGAGAGATGTAATCGAATAACAGAAATATAATAACGAGCGTAGCACTTTGACAAGAACCGCGCAATTCCGTATTCCTAAATGAGCATTTAATAGCGTAATCGAAAGCGGCGTTAAGGGCATGCAGTGACAAATGACATGAGCCCATTGTAAACAAGGAGGACCTTCTCTCTCTCGAAGGGATATTCAAGGGATATGCACCTAACGAAACGGATAACGGGCCGTCGACAATTGAAAAGCCCAGAGGAGAACAAAATTTGCAACGATAAACATTTCCGCGCAAGTGTTTTACGTTCGTTTCTATGGACTGGTTTTACGGAATTCTCAGTCCGTGGAAATGTTTATACAAAAGAATTTCTGTGATACCCGCACGAGAACTCAACTTGCGAGCACATGTGTATACGTGCTTAGACACATACATACCTGACTCGTTTAATACATATATTGTGAAGGTGAAATAAACAAAAACAGTGGACTGCTCTTTCGAACGGTCTTCGACTATATTTGATAGCGACAACCCTACTTTTACATACGTATGCTGTGTCGACGTACAAAGTATACGAGTACAAACAAAGAGCCCATCAAAGAGCCCATCAACGAGTACATCAAAGAGCCCAAGTCGAAATTTTGATTCTACCTTCGACCTCATTATTCAATTTAACTCCTACTTTGATGCTCTGAAGCCTATACTTTCAGCCCCTTTTGACTCTATTTAACTTACCCTTTCAGCTTCGCCGACAGCATCTCTTTAGAGCTTACAACTGGCAATTTTGTGCATTTTCTACCATTTAAAATAGCTAACTAGGACTTCCATGTTTATAGTAAGTACACACTACTGCTTACATAAATACAGGATACATAAATGTTAGGAAATTCGGAGATAGAATTAAAATTCCAATTCAGAAGATCACGATTTTTGGAAAAGCGTGCATTCGCGCGATATCTTTGAGCTTCCAAGTCACTCGCGTGTAATTTGTATATAATGACACGCGATAGTCATTTGATAGGACAGCGATGCACGCGTGAGAAATTTAGATCACACTGTGTTAACCATGTTAGTCATGTTTTATAGTATGACATGCTGCCACCAATGGGTCATATCGCGTTCGATCTATTTATTCAGACAGCAAACATTCGACGGCCGTCCAATCATAACGGCTAAAATAAAACACGCGTGCTTTGCATGGAATTCCATTGTCGCATTTTTTCAAAATCCACGGCAGTTCATATAATCTATCGCCGGTCGCGCTATGAGAGTGGCACGCACCGCCATCCACCACCTTACGCGTCGCGTAACAGAAACGCGAGTTAAATCGCGATCGCAACGTCGACATTGATCGTACGAATTCAGCGCCTCGTGTCGATAACGGTGGAAATTTTAGCGCCTAGAATCCTAAAAATATCAAAAAGCAAACACGGGTATATTTTACCCAGCGCATTTTCATTTGCTTGCAACTGGAAATGATCGAAATTCAATTTTTTTCCTGATGAACCAATGAAGGAGACATTGAGGAACACGAATCTATGGATGTTTCTGCGATTCAACGAAGTCGAAAAAAGTTATAACGAAGGAACAAGACACATGTTTTTAAGAACGGTCACGTTTGAAAAGTTAGCCAGGGGTAAGCCATGTTCAGACTTCTAGGGTTAAGAAACGCGTAAAGTAAACACGACACACACGTGTATTCGCCAAACTAAAGATTTATTTGCCGAGAGAACCGCGACGTAGTAAACACCATCGAACTTCAAGCGGGACAGAACGATGATCTCGTCTCCCCGAATGCTCCATGGCAATCTTGGCCACCAATATCCACGTAATCCATTATCGCGACATTTAATCAACTTGCGCAGTGTATAACAAATACAAATAGCATGCTATACTACGACGCAACGGGCGTAGTTATGACGCCTCGACGGCCGATTCGGTGGTTGTTTGTTCACCGTCGCAAGTCACTATAATACAGAATCGAAATAGCGGGCGCGATACTTTAAAGGCGATCTGCTACACGTGTAGAGACGGTCACGTTAGGCTCTTCGCACCGTTCTCGCCAGTATCTCCTCATCGTACGTGCCGATAGCCGGGGCTCATGTGTGGGTATGTGCGCCTGTACATGTGCCAGGGTGCGAAATTGTCGAGTGCGATCGCGCACATACACACACATACACGCGCGCACACACACAAACACAGCAACATGCACACGTATACGTGTACACCGTCGAGCTGGATTTTACGGCGCAGGTTTTACGGTTATATTTATTGCGTCGGGCTTCTACGGGCTCGCGCGCGGAACGCTTTCCCTGGGAGCGATCGCGACGTAAGTAGTCGATAAAGCAATTCTCAATGAGCGCGGGAAACCCGTGTACAGCCCGGTTATATCCACCGACGCAAAACCTCGAGGAGAAGCCAGAGCCGGAAACAGGCACAGACTACGCCATCGGCGCAATCGGGAACGCGGGGAGTAATTCCATTATGTCGTCGTGGCGGCGGCGGCGATGGCGAACGAAGACGAAGACGACGTCGCCGTCGTCGTCGTCGACAACGACGCCGGTAAGCCTCTTCTTCCCAATTTGTCGCGCACGACGCTAAGGAGGAACGCCGCGCCACGGACTATCGCAAATCGTATCAGTGTCGATCGATCGCCTCCCGTCGCGCGTATCCCGACCACCGGCGGGTACTTCCCGGAGCATTCTGCGCGACGAGTTCTACACGGCCCGTGGGAGTCCTTCGAGATCCTGTATAGCTCGCGTACTTCGGAAGGCCGACCGGGCGGACCGAGCCATCCCCGGCGTCGCCGCGCAACATCACGTCTCCTCTTTGTACACATCGGCGCCGAGCATCTAAACAACAATAGTCTACGCGCGGAGTATCTAAATTGTCACCTCGTACGTGACCACCAAGTAGACACGCGATAAAAAGTAATCGTCTCTGTCCGCCGTCTACGTGTAGACGGAAAGTATATCCCCATGAAAATGTATTTCCGTCCGAGGCTGAGACATAGACCCGCTATGGTTCTTTTTATTTTTAAGATTCGCCGAATCTACATTTGTTCTCGAAAGAATGACGCTAATCGGTCGTTTCGTTTGTTTTTCTCTTTCGTAATTTTTTTCTTTTTTTGATTTAAAGAAATTACTAATAGATAGATAAGGACACTGTGGTTAATAAACATTCAAAAATTAATTCTCTAAAAACGTAAGTTACAAATAGGAATTGTTGTAATAATTTGGTAATATATAAGACCAAAAATAATATTTTTACGTAAATATATAGTGAGATTTCAGCCATGATTTATCTTGGTGTGAATGGTCCCAGATTACAAATATTTTGTTGCAATTTTTGCTATACTACCTGGTCCGTATATAGACAAGATAAACGTGATTGATATTATATTTATCGAGATATGTTACGTCAAAATAATAATTTATCCGATTACGGCAGATTTCTTCCGTGCTCGCTTTGATGGCAATCGAATAGTCCGCGACACGCGTATCCGATGTGCATTCCGAATTACGGCGATAAACTAACATGTTCGATGTCATTTTAGCGTTGGCTTGCGGTACGCAAAGCTCTTTATCGATGAGGGAGGGATTGTGAAGTAATTGGGGTATCGCGCGCGGACTAATAAAAGCAGTTTCCAACAGCTCACCGCCCTTTATCCCGGGACCTTCCTCGATGGCCCGCAATCGCCGGAATGTAGGGCGGTCGTTAGAATTTATAGTTGCGTAAATCACTAAGCGGGTTATCCGAAGAAAAGGACGTTCGCGACGCGCACAGACGCGACGATACGCTTTTACGGAAAATTTGAAATATCTCGGACATTACGAACCACCCCCCGCTCGCCTTCCTTCTTCCTTCTTCGCGCACCGCCGCTCCCGCGCCCACGCTAATACATTGTAGTCTACGTGGCATTTTTACTTTATCTTATATCGGACCTCTACTATCCGACTTTCGCCGATGTCAACGGTTATATCTGAGAAGATTGTAAATGGATACAAATAGTCTTATCAGCCTTAACCCCTTTGTGCTGAATTTGATTACGTTCAAAGACATCGCAAATTTAGCCAAAATCCTCGTTCAATTAAGCTGTCGGATTCTCTGCGTTTTTAGTATCGATTAACTCCCGTAGTTAAGTCTCGGTTTCATTCACGCCGGAGAAGTTATCGCCTCGCTCAATCCGTTGACGAGTGGCTAATACACGGAAGCGAAATCGTTTTTGTGCGTCCGACAAGCGCTTTCTCTCTTTCTCTCTTGCGCTCTCACGTCCATTTACAACTGCCGGGTTTCCGACTTTCTTGTCACATCCGCTTTTTCGCCGCATACCATTCAGATTGGCGCACCGTGTATCGCCGGTGTGTGAAATCCGGTGAAAATTTTATCGCGACTGCGGATCGGGGCAGCGGCGCGCGGTAATTCGCTGCCAAGTATCTCACAGCGGCGGTTCGGCTGATACAGCGGTAATTTCGTAATTTGTACGCCTCTCGTGTGAGCCGCGCGCGTGTTCGCTTCGAAAATCAAGGGAAACCACCAGGGATCACCTGTGTGTCCCAGTTTCTATTCTCTCGGTCCGGTAAGCTCTCCCGGGCTCCGCCGCAGAGTTCCTGAAAGCGCAGGCAGGCATCTCCAAGACTCGCCGCCCCTTCGAGCTAGATAAGTGGGTATTAGGCGAGTCGAGGGGCGAACAATAACGCGGATCGGTTAACTTAATAATGGACATTAGGGCGTTATACTGTGGGTGGGGTGCGCGGTAGCCGAGAGGTTGAAACTTGGCTGCCGTGATGTGGATGATTTGCTTCCAAGATTTTCTCGAAGCACTTCGAGAAGTCGAGCTTCCTCGAGACCGCGAGGACCTAACGGCCCCCGCTGGTATAGTAAAACACTTGTGCGACTATCGTCAAATTTGCTAACGCATGACGAAGAGCCGTCGTTTCCCTTTATACGCGAGCGCTATCGCTACGACGCTACGTGTAATCGCTGCAAGATGAGGTACTTGTCTCTCTTTCTCTCTCTCCCTCTCCTTATATCTCTCTGTCTCTTTCGCGATGAGAGAACATCTCGTTGACCATGACAATTTTTACACATCCCAAGATTTGATACTTACACAAATACATCCAACATACTGTCCGTGAACTAATCTATTGCGCGATTTTCTTTCCTGGCTTAGTGGAAAACACATAAAGAAATTTTCTCGTCAACTTTTTATCTATTTTTAGACTTTTAAACTCAGTCGCGTGAAGGTTCCACGGTGTTCTTTCAAATTTTCCCGAACGAAATGAGCATTCGTTCAGTACGTGCAAAATTGCAAAACTTTCACGCCGAGCGAATACTTCCACCGACAGCTCAGGACATCATTCTGAGATAAAAAGCGATAATTTCGAAAATTTGTCCTCATTTTCGTCATAAATTGTACACTATCCATCCACGCGCTCTTATTGCGTGTAGAGACTTTCGCACTTCTGCGCAACTAATACGAAGTGAAGTTTGCAGAGGGAAAAAACGCCGGTGTCTGTCGGTAGTTCCCAACTCCGACATCGCCTTAATAAACGAACGAACCTCACATATACGTAACGATCGATTCGGTTGGCCATTTGTTTTATTTAACGGATTTTCGTCTGACGAGCGCGCTGTTATTTTATTATAACAAGTGATATGTTTTCGAACGGAGTGTTATTTCAACGAGTGGAGATCGTTGCAAGTACCAGCGGCGGACGAATTCGGATCGATGCATAGAGCGAAAATTGCCTCGTCACTGTGTCCGCGGCGAGACCTTCCGCGTCATTCGTAGAATTTCTCATGATCGCAACCGCCGTGCACACGCAGAAAGATCCACGTTGCTCCGACTTTCGACACTTACGTTGAACGAACTAATTGTCGATCTTTTGATTGATTCTTGTGAGTCGCAGAAAGTCGTGAAGACCCGCTAAAATAGCTCTTTCTCTTTCTTTCATGTCTGTTGGATGTATCAGAATTACCTTTGGTACTATATGTGTATATATTTGCTTATCTTTCTTTTGTATATCTTTTTTATTCTATATTATTCTATATTGTTTTATATTATATTTTCTTTCATATTTTTTATATATTTCCTATATTTTCTTTCATATATTTAAAATTTGAATGTTTTCACGTTTGCATGTTAGCACACTTCATAGTGATACGCTGTGTATACATTCATATTCTGCAAATTCAAAAGTGTTTATTTTGACTGAATCTCTTTTTTTTCTTATTGTTTTAACTCACTTTATTTAATACATTTAAACATATCAAATTGTAACCCACACATTACACAAACATGTTAAACGATTTGATACCGCAAGAAACGTGTGAAAAGAGTTTTAGCTAAATTATACGTTTGTGCGTTTAAAAGTAACACAGTTGGATTTGCAGTGTACTGAGTTAGAACTTTGTTAAATCAATAGTTAACTTATATGATGTTTCGAGCGCGCGTTTGTGAGAGGATTATTAAAAAACGCTTAATAAACGTTGCTTCTCTTTTTCTCTCTTTCTCTCTCTCTTTCACTTCCACGCAGATTCGCGCGGATAGAAAAATTTGTGTACATTTCGCCTGGTACACGCATATAATTCACTCCCGCGCAATTATACGCGAGAGCGCGTAACGTGAACCGAGGGATCCGCGGCTTTATTACGTGCGAGTGTTATATAATTGTTACGCGATGAGTAAGATCGGTTTGCGCGCAGCGAAATCAGCGGGATACGTTGGCGCGCGATGTGCAAGATAAAACCGGCATAATTAACGCGGCGGCGACAGCGGTGGTGGTGGTGGTGATGGTGGTGGTGGCGGCGATAGTGGTGGTAGTAGTGGTCGTGTGGTGACGGCGACGACGCATCGGTGATAACGTAATCCGTGTTGCTCATTGACGGAGCGAAACGAGCCAGTGGAAGGAACGCAATCAGCTTAATTCGAGTTTTCATTAATATAATGCGTGCGTGCGGGGGGGAGGTCGCGCATTGGGGCCTCATAATGAGGTAAGTGTACCTTGTAGTCACGCGACACGCGTCGCCTGCCCACCCCCTCCCTCCACCTCCGTCCCACTCCCCGTTGTACATTTGGTCGCGTGACAGCCAGACAGTCCCTGATAAACCGGAAGCCGAGTTTCAGACGGCGAGCTGCTTTGCATGCCGGCGATAACGCTTTTTGCCCATTAACGTGATTAAACGTCGCGCAAGATTACCGCGCGCGGTCTTTTTCAAACACGCCCTCCGCCCGCCCGCCCGGAGACGATGAAGTCGCTCCCCTCCGCCGTTGCGTGGAACCCCACGGTTTCGCTAATGACAGGGAAATATGTATCCTTAGCCCGACGACGTTAAAGAGGTTAACGTCGCACGCCCATTTTAATTACAGCACGCACCAACGTCTCCCTCTCCTGTCCCGAGTACGTGAATTACACGCGACTCTGATTCCAATCTGTGATTGTACATCACGCCGGCACGACAGCGTTGAATACCATGGGGGTTGTCTCGCGTAATTTGATAATTACACGATAGAGCCGTCTAGACGCATCGTGTTTCTTCTCCTTTTCACCTTAACTGCGGTATTCTCAAAATAAACCCGACGGATATAAAAAATGAAAAAACGACATAGAGCAAAAGGATGAAATGCATCGAACACATACATGTGAAATTCTCGCGCTCGTCTTCTCGAGTCGCGTTTCGCGAAATATGCAGATCGCGTGGAAATATCGTGGTGAAAACGAATTATCGGTGGGAGGGGGGAGGGTGAATGAAGATAACAAACGGCGCTCGCTCTAAGAGCGTCTCGTCGAACTCTATAGCGTGTGTGCCTCTCGTTAGTAATAAGAGCGCGTTTGCAGAACGTCGGAGTAATGCATGCTGAAAATGATATTACTATACCGAAATGAAATCGCGGTTTATTATTGCGCGCACTATAACATAGAGTATCGCGCGCAGAAATTACGGTAACGTATATCGTTACCGCGCAATGATATTTTATTGTTTGTCAAGATGATACATCTGCGCGAAATTAACGATTAGTCTGCGGGGATTAGAATGCGGATGGTCGGTCGCTGTAATGTGTAATAGCGAATTTGCGTCGAGCGGTGCACGCACCAAATATATCCTGACATATAAATCTATAAAACCGATAACAAATTCTACGTCGAAGAATAACGTGTGATTCCGTATCTAGCGAAATATTATCGATGCGCAATAATAGATACGCGCGTGTTGCGCCAAAAGAGGATAGATTTTAACGTAAAATACTACGAGATGCGTTTATCTTTTACAATACGATGCCCAACGATACGCGTAATTTACGTTGTGAACAGACGTAGGAAAATATAAATGTAGGAAGGCTGACCAATAAATATTTGCCATTGCATGTTGAACGACGCAATGTTAAGTGAAATATTGAGCCGTGCGTTATTTGATAGGCGAATTTTTTTTAACCGAAGACGGGAAATCTCGTGCGCGAAAAACACGCGAAAATTAAACGCTGTGAGCACGTAGCAAAATATCTCGCAATGATAGCACAATGATACTGTACACTTTACACAGTTCTAGCTCGATTTAGCGGAAATTAATTTTGGGCACCAACAATCTATTTGTGCAGCTTATCATCACAGGCTGCATCATGCACACAGGGACGTTTACAGCCACGCGAATTGGTCGATATATATACTTCAGAGACATCCTGTATTTTCAAATTCTGATGTGTGTCATGCGTATTGATAGTCTTGAAATGTACATATGAATATCAAACATTGTGTAGTGAATCGAGCCCATATACCGCGTCCATATGTCATGATATATCACAAGGAATCAAAATTCAAATTTAAAAATGAATTAAATCAAATTGCGCACGGAAAAGGGCAAAAAAGGGAAAAGTATCTTTATTAATTTATATCGTATCAACACAAATTTCTCTGAGTTTCGTAAATTTCTGCAGATAATAGGTTCATATGCATATGAGAATTGCAGATGTTAGTCGATTGTTTTCTTGAAATATCCATCTCGTTCGAGTGTCTTTGTCTTTTTTCCCGGTATTTCCTATAGTTGCAACAGTTAAAAATTTTAAAACTTTAATGACATTATGCGCGATAGAATAGCGGTATCAACCGCAATTTTGCAGATGTCTACGTTGTTTCGTAAAATCCAACGGTAAACTGATAACGGAAGGCGGAAAGGCGTGTTGGATTGTAGGTCTTTAAATAATCGCGATTGAACCCAATGAATTTGATAACAACGTCGGCGCGTGTCCGGGTGTCACCCAGTTAAATAATGTCCGAGCGCGCACTGACAGCTACGTCTATCTTACATGAAATCGATGGGCGAGACTCTGCCCTCTTTAACAAGTAAACTCACGGTTTCCTTTCTTTCTCTCGTTATTGCAAACTCGTTATTACATCTCCTCAGTATTTGACTTACTCAAGAGAATGCGCGAAATGTTGTTCATTGTTCAGAGGATTTTTCAAATGCACTTTTGGAAAGTATGTCACAGAAATATAATTAACCCTAGGTATACACTCTTATTTTTCGCATACGTAGATGCTACACTGGGGTTTGAAGGACCCCAACTACTTTTTTTATTATAACTCCGGTAAAAATCACCGGTATTTTGACTTTTTTTCCCCAACTGTTAATAGACTGATAAACACATATATTTATTAAGAGTTAGAATTAAATCATAATAAGTATCACATAATAAAGACATGTTGAAATATTAAAATTGCTCATAAATGCAATGAAAACCGTCATGTTACCGTAATAGCTTGAAAAATGTATCTTTTTTGATAATAGAGAAAATCGAAAAAAGTTTTCAGATTTTGAAAGGGCATATTTCAAGGTACAAAGAAAAAAAATCGTCGCTTAAATATTGGGATATTATTATGAAAATTACAAGGCTCCAAGATTGACGATTTTTCATATTTCTATTTTCTGGCGGTTTTGCAGACAGGTATAAGAGTTAGGATTTTTGTTAAAAAATACAAACTCAATAACTTGTAATGCATGTAACAGAAACAGAAAAAGGAAAACGTCAATAATTTAAAAATAATTTTCACCCAACAAGGCAGTATCATTTTGGGCATTTAGTCCGTGTGTTTCTGTCTGCCAATAAAAATTAGTTTTTTTTTTTTTACATTACTTATCTAACATTTTTTAGAATATATATTTACACTATGAACTCGAATAAAATTAATTATAAAATATATTTATTTGCAAAAAAAAGTTGCATGAAGTACATACTGGGGTATCGAAGACCTCGAGCTTATTTTACGTGTAAATTACCACAAAACTGACAATTGACTGCTCCGACAGTTGCTATCTACAGAGAAGACTTCAAATTTTTTTGAAGACGAAAAAAACTTACTTTGTATTCTCCTTACTTATTCTCTCTACTAATACTAGAGTTTCAAATTTTATAAATAAATAAAATGTAATTAATACAACTAATAATTAATAGAGTCGATCGAGGTAGTTAAACGCCTCATGTATGGAGAAGTATAAATTTAAAAGTCCGATATCAATCCTCTATCGATTCGTACGTGTAACTTATGACGTGCTATTCTTACTGATCGCGCCTCTCCAAGCGATTTCTTTCGTCAATGTCTGCGTATTGACGAAAAGGGATATCGAATGCGCGATAGGCTTAGAAGTTGACCGTTCGCGGTAAGTATCCCCGTGCACCGACCCTCGCGAAGTCGTTCTAGAACTCTTCGTTTCAGAAATTTCATTTCCTGGATATATCTCCGGAGACAGATCGATCGTTCCGGAAATCCCCGTACAAGCTGCGAGAGATTCACTTTGACACGTCTGGCGGGATCGGTGTGGACCGCGCGTGTCTTTATCCCTTTCCTTATAACCACCCTCGATTTCAATCCCGTGAGCTCCTTTTCCTCGCGTGTTATTCTCGCGCGAAAGGAACAGCGCGAAGGGAATTCTGTTTCGAGATGTGACGCACGAGTTACCATCGAGTTGTCAAAATTTAAATCAGTATACTAACGTGCACCTGTTTACAACATATGAAATGGATAAAAAAAAACGAAAAAATCTCCGGGGTCACGATATTATAATTAGAGATTACAAAGTCAGGAGTCGCTTTCAAAGTTTATTATTAATCTGACTGCATCTCCCGCGAGCAGAGAAACTTGCGCGACGGATGTTAAAAGTAATCTAACAACGAACGAAGCAATTCGTCCAACTTAAATATCACGAACACAGTAGCTCGTGGACGGCGTGAAACTTTATCGGTACGGAATTCACGTCAATTGACAATATTCTCACGTTACTGTCATGACTGTCCTGCTTCCCGCAGGTCAATCGACAGAGAGCTCCCCCGACTTCCATCCGGTGGTTGTTTGTGGTTTGTTAGAAGGACGTAACAAATAAGGTAATCTTCCACACATATAGTCGGCTTGTTGAAGCTGGATGCCGCGTTGACTCTAAAATAGCGCAGTCGGAAACCCTCCTTTTCCCGTTTTGCTCCTCTTTCATCCGCGCGTGAGAGGAAGACAGTAGCAAAGAAAAGAGAAGAGTCTCGCGCTCAGGGTGAGGGTGGAGGACGCTCGCTTCCGAGACTGTCTCTGCGATAGTATGCGCGCGTGCGTGTGTAGTAGAGGAGACCGGGTCTGGTTGTCGCAGTTTTTGTATATTGTTTTAAAAAAAGATGTATGCAGTATTTTTTTAATATTGGACACATTTCCATACAAGTACAACCTTTAGATAAGAGAAAAAAATATATTATCCTTATACAATATTTATATATACAAAAGTTATTAAGTTGTAAGCAAAGTCGTGCAAGTATGACTACCTACTCCATACCTATATTCCATAGTTGTCATATGTCTTTCATGTAGAGGAAACAAGAGAAATTATTTCTGTTTTAAAATTTTGTTTTTTTACTGTGTGAAGTTAATGATATTTTATAATCGCAGATACAATAAACAATCATTAATCTAAGATAATAATCTTTATAAATTTTGTAATAATAACTTTGATCTTCCCCCTTGCATTACACAAACTCACTATTATGACATGAATAATATAATACATATTGCGTATGCTTCTAAATTTTTACATAAGTCACGTCATGACTACGTGACAGACTCGCAACTATCGCGTGACAACTATCCCCACTTAATCAACTTAACCTGAACGATCATTTAGGGAATAAAAAGGATTATAGATCATGTTGCGGTATCTATTAACTAAATGTAGAAAATATTAGCTAAACTCATAAAATTTCTGATAGCTAAAGAGAGATTGCAACAAGTATAATTCCAAAATCAATTAATCGATAAAAATACAGACAAGATAAAATTTATTCATCGCGTTCAATTTTGAGAAAGTACTTGTATCACATGTGTATATGTACATGTCATACATGCGATGTCTCTGTCATAAACCATTTCGTACACCCAACTAACATGATACAAAGCAATCTATAGTATAGAGAAGAACATGGTTCTCCATTTATTACGTGAGATATAAGCTTTGTGACAACTGACCCGTGTGACTTCTAGACCCGGTCTCCCCTACATCGTACACGTGCACGGAATAGCGCAGGTGTATGCACGCGTACGGGTGTGTACATGAACGCAGAAAGGGAAAAACACAACGGGCGAGGAATAGGGCTGGGGCTGAGAGTGGGAGGCGATTTTCGAAACTACAGCTTTATAACGGTATACACTGCAATGTACATCGCGTATGTGTACGGAGTGACGTTTAGGTGTGTAGATGCGTGCGAATATATGTGCAAGCGCGGCAGGAGAATACGTACACGTGCGATACAACGGAATACGGAGAATAGGAACTGTGGTCGCGAGTGAATACGACTTTTAACGTTACTCGGTACAATGGTGTGCGCGTGTAATACACGTATGCGCGATCGTAGCAACGGACGAGTATACGTGCGAAGGCGTTTAGGAAGCACGCGCGAAATAGTGGCTGAAGAATGGAACGTGTTGCGACAAGGAGGCGGAATACGCGCGGAAGGCAGAGAGAGAGAGAGAGAGAGAGAGAGAGAGAGAACCGTAGAAAAATGGCGAGAGACGAGGGAAGAAACTCTGCGCGAGCAAGGGGAAGCGGCGAGTTCACGCATGCAGAATACCGGCGGCTTTACGTGGCTGGAAAGCGCAAGACATCGGCCGACTATATTCTGGATTTTCTTCATTACTGGGTCACACGCGTCGCAGACAGTAAACAGAGTTATTTATGCGGCGAGATATGTGCGCGCGCTTTCATTAGGCCGGAACGAATCTTCATGCATGATTATCCACGGATAACCGCGCTCAAGTAAACAATTATTTTCTTTCTTCTTAGAAAAGTTGTAAGAGTTTTTAGGAGATTAAATAGGCGCGGGAGTCTTACGAGTCTATATTATATTTGCCAATTTAATTAAGAGAAGGCAATTGCAGCTCCGTGACGCAAGAACTCATAAGCTAAACAAGTAAAAACTGCTGAGTTGTTTAGCTGTGAGTTTACGCATATACGAATGACGGAAATATGCCTGTTTCGAAAATTGTTCCTCCCAATTCGTTGTAATTCTGCAAAATGTACTTTTTTGTGACGTATCATCATAACTTTATTATTGTCAAGAAGCTAATTATTTTCATTGTTCGGTTTAATTAGCGCATTGCGAGTATTGCGTAACTGGCATATCCGAGGTACGATAAGCTAGCACGGTTGTTCGCGCCAATTATAAAGGTCTCATGATAATAACAAATGAATGTGTCTCTCAAAATCTCTCATTAGTACATGCACATGCACGCGTAGATACGTGTGTTCAGCTGCCCGTAATTAAGAATAAAACGAACGTTATTATTCGATTAATTTATTAAATTTATCATCCTTTTTATTAACATAAAGAAACTATCTCTCTTTTTCTTTTTCTCCCTCGCCGCCCTTACTTTTCCTCTATCTGAGTATTACTTCTTTCAATAACTTAACGTAGCAGTAGTCACAGGCTTGACGGACATTTCTCAAGATGCCTCGTCAAAGCCCAACGAAGATATCGAGCTGCAGAACACCGCGGCTTCCGCACCGCGGAAGGCAATTTCGTCGTTTGCTCTTAAATTAATTACGAAACTAGAATTTTCACGAAACCTTTGAACCTACTCGTTAGCCACTCGTTGGGTACCACGCAAACACTGACTCTTAAATGGCGGCAGGTCCTCGCGACTTGGAAAACTGAAACGACGATGTATAGTTACGGTTAATGCTTCGTTAAATACTGTATTATATTTGAATGGAGGAAGAAGGTATTTCTCGTGGCATTTACGGTAAATCGCCGGATATTGGCATATTACGAACCGTCAGCCACCGGAACCTCTGTTCCTCTTACTCGTGCTTGTCTCTTGTAAATCTACAAGCTGACAGATATACATATTTTATCATCCCCTTTGCGAAACGCACGTCTGCATGAGACGTTTGCCTCTGGAGAATATGCCTTGCGAATCCACAAAATTTCGAAAGTCCGCGTCGTGATATCGATTTACATACACTCCATATCGAGATACGAGCCGCTCGCGTCACTTCCGAAGAACAAACGGCGGTAATGGCTCGAGCCGTCGTCGTCGATGTGACTGCTACATTAAGTCCTAATATATATCAACATTATCGAACAATACCGTCAGCGCCTGCCTACCGCGGCACTTTCGCCCGCGCGAATTAACAGCGTTAAAGTGCGATTTGCCACCCCGCAGCGGTACGTGAACGCGTGGGATCGGTCCTGAAAATGCAGTCAATCGCAGAAATCGCAGTAATCGCAGAAATCTACCGAAATCCGCTCATATCCATCCATTGCGGCCTATCCGCGACACACACATACTCTCTCTCTCTCTCTCTCTCTCTCTCTCTCTCTCTCTCTCTCTC
>NW_022639470.1:2340166-2351566 GCF_010583005.1 Odontomachus brunneus
CTCTCTCTCTCTCTCTCTCTCTCTCTCTCTCTCTCTCTCTCCCCCTCCCTCTCTCTCTCTCTCTCACTCACTCACTCACTCACTCACTCACTCACTCACTCACTCACTCACTCACTCACTCACTTACTCACACACACACACACACACACACACACACACACACTATACAAGTGGAAATTATTGTCGTTCAGGAAGGATAACCACACGCTTAACGGTTCGAGCGTGCATTACCCCCGATTATTTCGTTACGCCTCCGCGCCCCGTAAATAGTCGCGGCTCGTTAGAAATCCGCAGTCAAGCCCGCTACGTGCGAATTTCCCTCGCAAAAGTGAGAACGCACGGCGAAGAGTTCTCCAACGAGCGTGTAACGCTATCCCACCGAACTCTAATATGTCTATGTAGAGCGAGTGCTAGACGGGTCTCAATTATATCACCCCTTTCGAAGAAGAGCCGACGCGGCATCTACGATATCGCGGATTTAAACGAGTACCTTGGATTTCGACGATGACTCCGTCAAACATACTAGGGACCAAAATCGAGAGAGTGAGACATGGATCTCCGGACGCGCAATCGCGTTCACGTGTAGGTTGTCCTTTTCACGAAGGATTGAACGGCTGGTGGTTCTCCGCCGCCGTCGCCTCGATTCGCCGCGACGTTTTCATGTTAGAAAGGGCGGCATCGCGTTCGAAGGACGCGCTCTATCTCGTCTCCTTAACGTTCTGAAACGTGTCCTCGTTAGAGGACGTTTATTTTCACTTCAATCACGGCCAGAGGCACACACGTCTCTCCGGCGCCGTATTTATCTTATTTTCTCGTTAGCGTGCCCACCACGCATTAATATTTATGCCGCGAGGAGTAATGTATTCGTGTCCTCCGCAAAACACACTCATGTCTTACGACCCCGTTTATATAGCGCGCAATGATTTTTACCCCCGTGTCGTATACTTGCCGTAGTCTTGTCACGCATACACGCGACATATATGCGCAAAGACTGCTATACGTGTGTGTGTGTGTGTGTGTGTGCGCGCGCGCGCGCGCGCCCACACGCGCCTTCATATGTATGCGTTGTTTTTATGAAGATGCGCAAATCTGAATTTTTAATATCAACGCGAGTAAGTAAATAAGAGCGGAAAGGAAGGAATGCACTACACTCGATGTCCACACTTTATCAATCGGATTACATATTTTTCTCTCTTCGCGCAAGACGAAGTGCACTGTGTAACTGCATTACTCGGTAGCATGTTGCATTAAACCGCGCTTCATGACAATCTTCATAGTCACATGTAATGTAATTGCGTAGCTTGTTGAAACGGCGTGTGTCACGCGAGGTAAACGGTACACTGCACTACGGGTGGCTTGCTCTGTAAAATTAAATTTTCTGCACGGACTAGAGTGAACTTCTGGCAGAGGTATTGTCAATAACATTTGTTAGCGAGAATTAATATTGACGCGTGTGTTTATCGTGGAAAGTTGATGATTGTTTTTTTCTCTCTTTTTTCCTCCTGTACGTAGAGTACGTAGACGTTTTGCATAGTAGCAAGTGTAAATTTCAGAATAAATAAAAACTGTTTGCAGAAAATACCGGGGAGAATGAAGAGAAACGGAATAAATTGCATATTTTCGCGGGTGAGGAAGACCCGTGAAATCGAGACTTAACATCATCGCTCAAGTTCAATAGCAGACAAAGCGATTTCATTGTTAACACATTACAAATATACTTTCCGCGAAAGATATTGTGACATGTAAGACGCTTACTTAGCCGCCCGGTAAAATCCTCAAACTCTCTTGTTTATGTCGCGACACGTTATATCATCGATACTCTATGTCCACCGGCAAATTATCTCGTGAAATCTTATTCGACAAAACGCTACATTTTATTCGCATTCGCGCGTCTTTGTCGGAAACGCACGACTCTGGCAGCTCGATAGTTCAGATTTATCGAAAAGCAATCAGTCAGACACGTTTAGCCGTAGCTGCGGTACTGAGTAGTGGGAGAAAGAGAGAAAGAAAGAGAGAGAAAGAGAGACACTATTTGATGAAAATTTTTATTGAAATTTGGTAAGGCATTCCTCATCCAGCCCCTGGATCGAACCTCCCACGCGCCTTAATCCCGAGCGCGCCGAAAAATTGTATTTTCACCTGCCATACGCCGTGCAACCCTCCGACGGCGCGCTCAACTTCGAGACCTTCATTTCCATACAAGAATACGAGCCACAATATACATATTTCACGCAAAGAATTCCACCATCGGCACCGGCAAGCCGATACCGCCGACTGAGTGGATGTATTCAAATGGCTGCATTGACTAGAGGCGCAATTCATACGGAGACAAAGAGAGCAGGGCGATAATAAATACGCTGTGAATTCCAGGCGAACAAAGTCCATGCGGTTAGCGGCGGCGACGCGTTGCCTTAACGCGTGAGAAAATTCTCATCGATAAGGAAGTGACGCGCCAGCAAGTGACAGAGGGTAGCTGGAGACCATCTCGACGGGAAACCGAGCGATTCGATCGCGTCCGTGGCTCTTCGTCGAAGACTTTGCCGAATCTGATGAATGATGCACGATCGCGCGTGTAATTTCAGCGACTTGTCTATGTGTATGTAAGCATGGGCGCGTAATTTGATGTGGAACAACACAGAACTGTAAATTCATCAACAGGGACATTAACAGGGAACTTTTAAGAAAAGTTGACAATGTACCAATCGCAGTTAAATCGGGATCCATTTTCCAAGTGGAAGTTCCGATTCACTCCAATTGAAACTACCGTGAAGAACCATTTCGATCAGAAAGTTCTAACTGCTCTCCAGCAAATCGCAGAAACATTGACATCGTTAGGCAATGACTTCCGCGTCCACCATAGTTCGAAAATCGTTAACTCGGCTGAGAATTTGCGAACGAAGTCACTGCCACGAAACCAACGCGCTTCTTCTGTTCCTGACGATGACTTTCGGTTCCCCGGCGCTATGACGCGAATGCCCTGGCAAAAACTTGCGCGAAACTTCCGGCGACGTCTTAAATCACTCAAATTGTCTATCAAGGAAGCGCGTCCCGAACTTAGTTACAAGCTACAGACCAAACTTTATAATGTTAGAAGCCATCTTATTTGGATATCGCGAGATCTATATAATTAACGGAAAAAACGCTCGCGAGGTGTGCGTTTAATGGACCAACGAATTATTCATATCGCCCTTGTGAGTGATTACGCAAGAAAATAGCAAATAAGTTTCGAATATATCTAATTATATTTCTTTTCTTTGGAGGCTACACCATACCATTTTCACAAATTGTTAAAAGCTACAATTATCGCTGCGACACACCTCGACCCCCGTCCCTCTTTTAAGATTTCAATAATGTACAATTTAATTATCAGGGAATAATTGCCGCGGCGACAGATAAGTATTTCATTCCGGTAGAAATACACAACTCAGCCGGGCGTTCGACCAGGGAAACGGAGGAAGACAGTGTCCATTCTCTCGATTATCTCCGGAAATAATTAGCGCGGTCGATCACCGTGTCCGTTCGTCGGGTGAGAAACAAGTAAACCTATAAAAATACCATTAACCGGGGTGGCGCGCAAGTGCAGCGGTTCGCACACCGCACGACCGACAAAATGAGACGACGCCAGGCAAAAAGGTGGGAGAGAGAGAGAGAGAAGGATAGAAGAGACGGAGGTCGTGGAAGAGGATAGAGGAGAAGACGGAGAAAGGAGAGGACAGAAGGTAAGGGGCAAGGTCCGTTAATGAATTTCGAAGCTGGGAGCGCTTCGTTCCCTATATCCTGGAGACTCTCATTACGTGAGAAGCTTTAAGAATTCCTGGTACTCGTAATTCACTGCGATTCTGGAAGGCCGGAAGGTTGCTGGAACAGTGGCGGCGTATCCGCGACGCCATTAGAATGCTCGTTCGCCTCCCAGTGTCTTTCCGAGCATGGTGATAATCCACTAATTCAACGGGCCAAAGCGACGTCGTTCGGATTCACTCCCGTTCCATCGGCCTCGCGAATTCTCGCGCGTCCGACTGGCTCTCGATGCGAGCGCGCTCACGGATAATTTCGAAACGCCGCGAACTTGAAGAGTTCTGAAGTATCTACTCTTTCTTCTCCCCGCGCGACGGGGAGGAGGCAGCTGTAAGGTGCGCGAGCGATTAAAAGGAACTTCGAATCGCGCGATTACTCTCTTTCTCTCGCTCCCTCTCGACGGTGTTGGTTCGCAAACTGATGTATTAGTTAAGTGTTGGCGATCGGGATAATTTACGTAAACACGAATCTTTCTCGGCAAACGGGAGGAACAATCCGCGCGAGGAACTTTATTGGTACAGACTGCGAAGTGTAAACGCAGAGATAATTCGATTATTACTCGGATTTCTAGGCTCCCGTCTTTTATATCTAAGACGCGATCGAACATCCACTCAGCGGATGCTCGCTCGGGCTACGATCGGATGTTCAAACGGCGCTGTTATTAGTAAAAACATGCTCGTTACTGAGTTTGCATCGTTATAATATCAGCTTTCTATCAGTTTAAATCGGAGAACTCGAGAGAGAGGGAGAGAGAGATAGAGAGAGAGAGAGAGAGAGAGAGAGAGAAAGAGAGAGAGAGAGAAATACAAAAGCAATATCTCGCATATAAGAGATACATTTACCAACGTAAACTATCGTGTTTATAAAGGAAAAGGAAGCTCTTTCTTCCTCTCTTTTTCTTTCATAAGCATATCTTAAACATAGCGTATCACGCTTACATTAGACGATTTTAAGACCTTTCATTTTAAGTAATTCGATACGCAGTAAACACGAGTCAGAGCCTGGACGTGACTTTTTATTTACTTAACGAACGCACACAAGTCCGTGGTAAAAAGCACGCGCCAGTTATGCTAATTACCAAAAAGTGCTCATATATACACGCATCCACGAGCATACGTAATTGCTCGTCGTCACACGCCGCGGATGATATAGTAATAATTTCGACACGCGCACCGGGGTGTCGGTAAGAGATAAAGCGATCGTTCGTAAACGAGCCGTGAAATTTCGTTTCACGTTTGGTCTGCCGCGATCCAAACGCCAACGCGACTCGTGCATTCGTATATACACGCGTATGTGTGCGCGTATGCACGTACGCACTCGCGTACGCACACACACAGAGTAGGAAGACAATACGAGACATGGTGTTCACCCGATGCGTGAATTCCCGTGCGAACTAGCGTCAATCGGACGTCCATACGCTCGCACGCTCTGCAAAAATGTGGGGAACTCATAACGAAGCAGCGATTGTAAGGTAAATATTATTCCGGAAACTCCGCTCGATCTTCCTCCACTTCCTCCGGCTGCTCCTCTTCGCCCAGCCTTCCCCATTTACGCACCAGCAAATGGGAATATTTCTATAGATATGCAATTCAGCTCGCGATCATTGTTGATCATACATGTATGCAGACCGGTGCGCAGTTTGCGTATACCGATGCCGTTTCGTAATTTAATGCACATAAATAGAGCTCAACGTTCGTACTGACATGCCTTATTATCGTGCACGGTATCTCGGTTAAAAATCTCGCCGACGACGGCGACTGCGTACGCATGAGGGTGGCTGCGCGAGAAGCGCGCGGATCAGACTGCAATGCGAGAAATTATACGTTATGTACGTAGCGAAGAACAAACAATACACTCTGTCCAAACAACTTTTCAATTTAGGTCAATTAGCTGACCTATAACTAATGACCTCCTCGCCACTTGCGCGCATGGCGCAGTCATCGGCGACATACACGAGTTCTCTGATACAGAAATGTGCCATACATATATGTAGCATCCATGTATGTGATTTCAGTCGCAATATCCGGCAACAAATTACGACGGGTTCAAACATTTTCACCCCGGTGGAGGGCAAATAAAGTAGCTCGAGTATTTAGATAGCAAACACTTCTTTCCAGGCGATCTCGCTTGCCTTTCACAATAGGGGAGGCCATACGATATTCTCCGCTATGTTCTTGGCTTTCCTTTATTTTCACAATCCTTCGCGCGTCCTCCCCTTTGCTGTCATTTATATCTGAATGCGTTAAAGTCGACACAGTCGCGTAGTGTTCCGTCGCGAGTCCAATTTTAGTCGTAAAACGAGTCCTTCCTGAAGCATATAATAAACATTGCTCTTATCTTCCCTCCGTTTGTCCCCTCTCCTCTCCATTTGTCTTTTTGTCTTTTTTATCCATGCTGCCTCCGACGCTCCTTCATAAGTAATGTCCCTAACGTTGCACTTTTTTTGTTCTTGTCCAGAAAGCAAGGAGGAAAGGTAACGGAATGTGAAAATAAGCTAAATATTTAGCGGACAAATACATCCGGGCGCGATTGTGTGGTTTATGAATGTCAGCTGGCATGATTCCTCCCGGGGATTCCCTCTCGTCTTTCCCTTCACCGCTCCGGGCGATGGCGGGAATGGTCGAACGGACGGCCGCGGCCCCGATTCGTTACTAGGACGACGGTAATTGATGTCTCCGAGAAAAGGGAATTCTTGCGCACATCTACCCTTTCTGGTTTATGAAGGGACACCCTCGGAATAAACGAGACGCCCCGGGAATTTAATCCTACAACACGCAAGCAAGTCCACGCGGACTGCTTATTAAGATTACTTACGCTGCGTGTGTGTAACGTTCACTTAAGAGAAGACAAAATCTCAAAATGGCGTAAGTAAAATTACGCTTGTTTGTCTTCCAGATGCGGAGACAAATTATAGAAATAACGCTTGTTTACCGCGTAAATTGTCCTCGTCAGTTTCTCATTGTTTCATCTCGTATGCATACGTATCGTAGAATTTTCACTTTACCACGGCTCCTATTATTTCCTTTTTGTCAAGCAGTACGTAAAGTTGATTCTTTCCGCGAGAGATCATTAACTTCTTCTTAGCTTTCGATCGAAAAAGTACCGCGAGAGAAATGCACCATATTTGTAAAGTAAGAAAATCGAGCGTGTCGTGCATTAATACCGTATAAAACGCTGATATCCTCTTTGTACTTTTCCGGCTTTTCCATAAAGGATTACGCGCCTCAGGAAGAGCTCTGAAATTTTGCGTGAGTTTTATAAGAAAAGGTATTTTCAGGTTATAAAGATAAGAAGTCTTTAAGATGTACGATAAAACTAGAAAGTGGTCCGAAAATTCGATTGTGATATAAAGCGCGCTATATTGGAAAGCATCAATTTATAAAAGTCGCGTAAAAACAAAGTTACCGATTCGAATCGTATTTTATCTGCTTTCTCACGGGAGAAGGAGTCTCTCAGTTCTACTTAGCAACATTATTAGAGAAGCGGTTTATTACAATATTTATATTTACTTATAAAAAAGATACTCCCGATTGAAATTTTATAAAAATGGCAGATAAACACACACACCCATACGAAGCATGTTAGCCACGCGAGGCGTCTCGCGTTCTCTCTGTACTTTCTTTCAATCAGACAATTGGAACTCTCTTTTTATTTGAGCTATTTAATCTTGAAGAGGGATCAAGTTCCTTTACGGAAGAAACTCTCCAAATGCGCTCATGTGAAATCCTTCGAGGTACATGACGTGGGCATATCTCCGCATTGACACGTTCGACTGTCAGCAAAATAGACATAAAATGTCACGAACGCGTTACATTATTATTGAGTAATCTTTCTGAAAGCGTTACCGGGTGACGTGAACGAAAGGAAATCGTAATCGATTTAACGAATACGACCTATTTTCATTGGAGAGCTTGCCAAAGCAAAGCAATTCGAAGATCGGCGAATGCAGTCTGCGCCACCGCGATGTTATTCTATCCAGTAATCAGTTGCTATTCTATCTTGAAACCCGCGTGTAGATCGTTGTATCTGTGATCAGTTAGGAGCGTTTACGATAGCGAATTCAGCATTTAGCATATCCTCGGCCGATGAATATTCCAGCATATTACTCCTGTAATGGAGTATATATACGTGCCGCGAGAGCTTCATCCTCCTCTTATTATTGCATCGTTTCTATCCCGACGTTCGCCGGGATTTACTAATACGAATCCTAGGCACTCGCGTCCGTAGTAGATATTCCGTAGGATTCTAATTCGTGTAATTGTCGCTTCTGAGCGACGCGTCGCGCAAGGCTCGACAAAGTTCCTGGCACACCCGCGAATTATTCCGAAGCTTTTGTGTCTCATAGACGGGCGACGCCGTCGTGTTCCCTCGCGTGCGAATCCTCCGATTCGTATCGAGGATTTCATACGCGAGGCATTACGCGTTAAGTGGCAATGAAATTACACACGTCGCGCAGCGGCCTGCAGATATTTGCGTAATGAGGCTACATGTACGTACATTCTGACGCCACTGTCTCCGATTTCGCTGAACGTGTGTATATCTGCGACACGTGTATCGCGCGTGTGAGTCTATCCTTGCGCATGATATTGAAACACACAGAAAAAAGAACCGCTAGGATTAAGACGGCAATTAAACGCGTTTTGGTTGGAGGGAACAGAATGTCTGGTCTTCAACAACTCAATTTGATTTATGAGAACCAGAAATTCTGTTTCTTTTGACCAAAACGCATTTAATTGTATCAGGTAAAAACGTTTGGTTAGATTAACTAGATTTCTGGTAAAAATACAAACAAACCAAAAAATTCTTTTTGCAGTTTTCTCTTCAAGAAAATTCTCTTTCCAGAATTCTCTTTAAGTTAGCCAGGAATTTTATTAACTTGAACAGAATTCTGGAATTTAACCGAAATTCCTGGTTTGTTCATATTTCATTAGAAACTTGGTCAATCCGATCAAGCTTTTTTCTCCGTGCTTTGTTAAATTAAATTAAACAATTTTTCTTCTCTGTGTGATGAAGACGAGTCTTTGAAGTAGTAAAATCCATTAGGCAAAAGATTGATTCCGAATTAATCGAGGAATTCGACTACGGAGCGCACATGCGAAAATTTCTCGTTACTCCACAAAACGAGGATGGTGATTAGATTTCAAACGGCAGCGCGAAAAAGACGAGGCGCCACAACAGAGTAGACCTCATGTGCGCGGTTTAACCGACGAACTCGACAACTGTGGCCCCCGGTCGCAGATTCGACGGAAGTTACGGCGAGGAACTCTTTTCGCCATAACACGAGGCTCAGTAGCGTGGACCTCTCGACCTGCCCGGAAGCCCGAAAGAGCGGCGGCCTCCAGCCCGGAAGCAACAAATTGCCTCGTCTAACATAACAAACAGGTTGCAGGGCCGGCGGTGTCGGCCGTGTAATGCTCTGGGGTGTTACTGTCGCGGTGGGACAAAAAATTATCACTTCAAGTGGCAATCCCGCGACTGTGCACCATGTCATGCGGGTGTACGTAGAAATATATATATATATATATATATATATATATATATATATATATATATATATATATATATAGAGGTGGAGAAAGGGAGAGAGGGAAAGAGAGATACGTACACATACGCACACGTACTTGTACACAAAGGCGTGCACGCGGGGTAACTCACGTTCGCCGGCGACATGTGTATTGTATCTCATGGACCCGACCCGATGCGCGTTGCACGTCAGCAATGGCCATTTGTCGTTGGAGCGGGCTCGGAACGGACGATTCGCTTAACATCGAGTCAACAGCAGATAAAACTAGGATCGATCGTCGTCGTATAAATGGCCGATCGGAGTCCAATCTCGCGTAACCCCGCATTAGCTTTTTGCCCTTAACGAAGGGTGACCGCCCTTTGCTCCTCGGAAAAGCGCGCCGCGCTCTCGGTCGCAAGCTCGTTTATTTTTTCCTCTTTGCTCGTCTCGTCTCCGTTTTCTTCCTACTCTTTTTCTTTCTCTCTCTCTCTCTCTCTCTCTCTCTCTCTCTCTCTCTTTCTTTCATACACTCTCCGTCGGCGCTAAAAAGAAGGGCGAAGGAGCGGAATCGCTGAGTACAATCACGGAGTTTTGTGAAAGGGAAAGATACGCTGGCAAAGACGACGACGGCGACGGAAAGAGAGGAGAAACAGCGGCGCGAGTTACGATCATTACAAACAGCACTATAAATATTCAGAGCAAGAAGCATCATCGAAAAATCGAGAGGCGACGGAACGTTCCCGCTGCTTGAGAGGTAAAAGCTCGGTCTTTCCCGGCTGAACCCATGAATAATGAAGGAGAGCAGCTTGTTTCGATAAACGCCTACTTTCTTCAGCGAGAATAATTTTTAATACCCGATGGCGAGCGAAACTTTTGACGTTGTTCCCGAGGCAATGGCGACGAACGTGCTCCGTTGAATTTTGCATTCTCGATTTTAGGAGTGAAAGAGTCCCTACCCCCGGGCGGAACCAACGTCGAGAGTTTCTGGACCGGAATCGCGGCGGTTCTATATTTCCGCTATTGTCCGAAAATATCGTAGAAATAATAAAAGGATTGTTATATCGTAAACGGCCGGTCCGGAGATATCGTGAAAGCTCGCCGAAAGCTCCCTTCTCCGGATCTCCGTCTGGACGACGCGATAAAAGGAAAAGTAAAAGAGACCATCAGACCTATCCCTTATCTCTTCTTCGGTACGCGACACTGTGGTACGTCTTTATTACGGAAAGACACGTCTACGACGAACCGTGAATACGAACTGCCTCATGCTAAAAACTCCTCTCTCACTCTTTCTCTTCCTCATTTTTTCTTTTTTCTTCCTTTTGATTTACGTCCGACAGTGCAACGCAGAATCTAACTTGTGTGAAATTAGCACACAAATATTTAAAAATGCGACATTTTTTTTAAAGTTCTGATACTCTCTTGAAAAGTTCTAGAGCTCTATGTAACAATTTCAAATAGTTCCGGTCATTAAATACAAAAAAATAGACTTTTAAAAAAAGGTGCGCTAAGTTCTCGCAGCACACCTAATCAGTAAAATCAACTATTTCTTTAGAACTATTGTTATATATGATATAGAACCCTAGAAGTATTGTAAAACAAACCGGAACTCTAAAGAAATAGTTAATTTAAATAGTTTTTTGGATTAGGTGCGCTGCGAGAACTTAGCGCATCTTTTTTTGAAAGTCTATTTTTTTGTATTTAATGACCGGAACTATTTAAAATTGTTGCATAGAGCTCTAGAACTTTTCAAGAGAGTATCAGAACTCTAAAAAAATGTCACATTTTTGAATATGGTGTGCCAAGTTCACACAAGACTTGGCATACCATATTTCAAAATGTGACATTTTTTTTAGAGTTTTGGTACTCTCTTGAAAAGTTCTAAAGCTCTTTGCAACAATTTTAAATAGTTCCGGTCATTAAATACAAAAAAATAGACTTTTAAAAAAAGGTGCGCTAAGTTCTCGCAGCACACCTAATCAGTAAAATCAACTATTTCTTTAGAACTATTGTTATATATGATATAGAACCCTAGAAGTATTGTAAAACAAACCGGAACTCTAAAGAAATAGTTAATGTAAATAGTTTTTTTGATTAGGTGCGCT
>NW_022639470.1:2351796-2375861 GCF_010583005.1 Odontomachus brunneus
TGACCGGAACTATTTAAAATTGTTGCAAAGAGCTCTAGAACTTTTCAAGAGAGTATCAGAACTGCAAAAAAAATGTCACATTTTTAAATATAGTGTGCCAAGTTCACACAAATCAGAATCTACGATAGGAAGTCGGCTACACGAAACAAAACAATACATAGGGCGGAACAAACCCCGCCCTCGGCTCCAACCACTTGCGATTGCAGACAGGACGGCGAAAATGGCACGGAAGTGACACTCTCGCTCTTGTTTTATTTCTCGTGCGGTTACGTAGCTACTTCCGCGTGCGCGAGGGACTGTCTACTTCCAGCCAGGGGTTGCACGCGCGAACCACATTCATGCCGAGAATAGGATACGAGTTCATCGAAAAAGAACGTACGAAATAACATCTTGGCACAAGGCTCGAAAATCGACTCACAATTGGGATGGGGTGGGGGGGAGAGTGAGAGAAGAGAAATGAAAGAGGGAGAAAGAGAGATAGAGAGGCGAAGGAAGCCACGCGGTCTCTTATCGCCTGCGTAAGGAAGTCATATTTTGTAATTTGTCGCGTTGATATCTTCCTCAGGAAGCAAAACTCACTTGACGGGAGGTATGGATAGGCGATAACAAAAAAAAAGAATTGATATTAGGATTCTATTAAACAACAAATCTATTCTGAATGAATAACACACGCGGTCCTGCAATTTTTGCCAGGCCGCCGTAGGTATAGTTTACAGAGACGGGGCTGTGTGTTCCCGATAGCTCATAAAATTCGTTGCATCGGTAAATCAAAAATTCGATGTATCGATATTTTCACCGAGAAAAGTAGGCACCAAATTGTTTCGGAAGCGCTTGCAAATTTCAACACGTCATTTCGGCAAAAACCTGTGCATGCGTCAAACGTATGTAATAGAAAAAGTTAAAATGAACGAATTTCGATTTCAGAATATTGATTCCCGCGATATTGTCGGGGAACGAAAACAGGCGTGTGCCGTTGCCGCGACGTAGCGATTGGCGCGTCTAGCGCGACCGAATGTGGACGCACCGCCGATGAGGAAGACAAGTTCGTAGGCGAGATCGCCTTTTTGCACAGTGTAGGTTATGTTTTAGCGTTCCTCTCCCTTTATACTCGCTCGGCAAACTTTCCATCATCTCGCTGCAAAGACTTTAATGCTCTCAGCGCGAGGAATATCGCTTGTCGACTCTCGAGGACGACGAACGCGCGTTTGAAATCGCGGTCGCGCGACCGAACGAAGACGCTAGGCGAATCGAATAAAATATAGAGCACGTTCCCGCATTCTGCCCGCCGCTCTTATTTTCGCGCGCGTTTGAAGTTCCGAGTTCTTCCCGCAACTTTATACGAGCTCGTTACGCCGTACTCAAAATTATGGTTACAGCCTTGACGACATTCTGAATATACTTCTTAGACGTTCTCACTGAGAAACGTACCCGATTGAGAATCTTACAATACGCGAAATCGGTTAATATCCCAAGTCGAACTCCTGTCGTAATCCTGCAAATTTCACCGAACGTGAAGGAGCAATGAAAAATGTTGAGATGTAACGTCATGCAGATTATTAGCTTATTGTCGTTTGATCCAGGTTGAGACTTAAAGACAGATATATCTGAAAATAACATATTTATTATCTCTCAATATTCATTTAATATTTATTTAAAAATATTAATTAAATACTACGAATAAAATTTCCAATAGAATAATAATATTTATTTTATTAAAAACCATTAACATTATAAAATTAAAGTCTAATAAATTTTGATGTAATATATATACTATACATCACAATTTATCAGACATCAATTTTATAATATTAGTGGCTTTTAATAAAATAAACATTATTATTATTCTATTGGAAATTTTATTCGTAGTATTTGATTTTATATATATATATATATATATATATATATATATATATATATATATATATATATATATATACACATACACTATCTTAATAACACTCTGATTTTCCTCTCGCACAGGGTAACGCCTTGTCGTGGCGTGCGGGCTGAGTAATCTCTAATTAGTGGAGGTGAAACCAAGTTACCTACTCCGTAAAAAATTCAGAAGATTTTAGAAGCACTTACAAACCAACATAATGAGAATCGGACACAAAGATAGTTTAATTCTGTGTATAAATATAGTTATACATTATAGTTATACTCGGATACATTCATTAGTATCTATAAAGAGAAGAAAAAACTTTGTCTTCCTTCGGGATGTTTTGAAAACATTGATTGATACGATCATTCGATGTCTCCTGACAAGTGAAAACAATGAATGGAAGGAGATGGCTTTGCTTTACCCATTGTTGTGGTACTCTCGTACGTCGCATCCTTCACCCTAACCGACTCATCGCGTCTCAAGCCGACGAGCATCTCAACCCGACGAACGACATACATACTACGACACGGAGCACATGAATCGGTACGTGAGTTATATAATTTTACTGAGTAATTGAGATATATTTTATCAATTCTTGAAATATTTAACTGAGCTCGTCGCCATCGCGTTTATTAACGCGTACGCGTTTCTCCGACCGAGTTATGTATACGCGAGTGTCAGTGCCAGTGCCAGTGCCAGTATCAATACCAGAATGATACGTCCAGAGCAGACAGGACTAGCATGCTGGATCGGAAAGCCAGGACACAGGACAACAGGCAGCGATACATCGTATATCTCCAGGTGTGCCAAATCAATTATTATATAGGAAATGTCCAATTTTAACGGACATTTGACGAACTTTGTAACAGAAAGGAGATACTCGAGTCGAAATTTAGGCTGGTTTTCATAGACTGTCATTATTTGACAGATAATTATAATTTTCTGAGTCTCTGATTATTCATTAACTTGTAGTTCTTTTTTCGTACAAGAAATATTAATCCATGTAGCTAAATGATGACTTATGTGAATACGAAATTATAACCAATCTCATTCAAAAATTCTAAATAATTTATAACTATGAATATTAGCCTTAGAATATAATATGAACCTCGAAAGTGTTGATGTTCACGTCTAACAATGCTTCTTGCTCCGTGGATCCCAACTTGTTGATATCTTAGTTGTTGACAGCCAATATGCATTTTTGCTTTCAATTGTTATTGATAAACAGCATTATTAGACACATAACTGTCATTTTAATTTTTCCAGCTATCTCAGTTTTTTAAGAGCTACAAATCTCATCAAAACTTACATTGAAAAAAAAATCAAACAAAAAGAAAGAAAAATGAGAAATTAGGAAGAGATGAGATTAAGACTTGTTCTTTTACTCACAATCCCCAGACACACATTAATTCTTATTAAATAATTTAACATCCGCTTATTTATAAAAATTTCGTCCGAATATAGCCATACTTCGCCAATTGCCAATCGCGTATGTGTGAGTTTGAAGAGGGGCAGCAAGAAGGGTGTTTAATAATTAATTGATTTGAACAGTTCGATGGCCGAAGATTTTCACCTTTTCCGAGTTCCACACAATTTTCCGGCCGAGCAGTATAATTATCGTGAATGGCAATTGGCAAATGATTTTCATGCATCAAATGTACTCGTGTAATTTTTGCGACATTTCCTTCATGGACGCAGATGCATCGAGGGAGTTCTCTTAAGGTGCTAAGGCAGATAATAAGGACGTTGCTAGTGCAATTCATGTTTTGATCTCGTTCCTGGTTGAAAAATCAATCATCGAATAATAAAGTTTTCCAGTCGGACAGGCCGATTATTGCGATTGACAGTATTGCAGTCGATGCGTTCGCGTGTTTAACTTTTTGGACATTTTCTTTGCAGAATACAGGCTTTGATCGTGCGCGTCGTACGTTTCTAAACTTCGTCATTTTGTTCGGAAGCATCTCGAAGTAAACATTCGAATCTCGAATCTTCATTGTCGAATCGCGGCGAATTTCAAGCGGCCTGTATATACAGAAAAATGTCATTTTAAGGACAACAGATTACTCACTTTATTTTCCTTTTTTTAAGTTATCTTCAACAAAATATATTCTCTTGATAATCTTCTTAAAATATACTCATCACAAATTCCAAAAAAGCTCATTAGTATGTAGTAAAAAAAATGTATTCCCTTCACAAGAATATTATGAAGCTTTATCGAGAACAAAGTTGTTTCGACTTTACGTAATAAGCAATCCAAATTTTTCTTTTAATATCCTTGATAGAAATAGTAAATTGAGTAGGATTCACAGAATGTATTTTAAATAAATTTGATGTTTATAATAAATTTTCTTGGGATAGATTTATGAATATATAAATTTGTAAAATACTTAAAACATTTACTTGAATGCAGTATAAATTTTTCTGTGTGCGGCTTAAACGTGAAATTCTATTAAAATATATTGAGATTATATCGAATATTAATAAAAAAAAATAATTATAAACAAAGAAAAGTTTTTAGATATTAAATAATTCTTGAACGAGAACTTCTTCCAGCTTTCTCAACATACGAAAAACGTCAGTAAACGGCAGCATCAAATAGTTTGTACATTTCTAGATTCTTCATTGACTCTTCAGGTTCGACAGAATTTACAGAGTCAATATAGAATAAAAATTTCGACTCGAGTTATCCTTGATATAATTGGACGACCAATAGCCTTTATTCAGATGTCTAATTAACCTTTTCAAGGATATATATGGTTTAGATATGTTCAATGTTTCATTCTTAATTCGATCATTGTGTGTGTCAACAAGATTTAATAAACATTATTGTAAATAAATATTCACAAACGAAAGAAAGAGAAAATTGTATCTTATATAATTGATAGATTTTATATATACATTTATTTTTCACTTCGTCTTGCTGTCGAGTGGTCCGCGATCTAAGGGTTTAAATTAAATCAGTTTCTTTTGACTTTAAATTCATCCCTAAAGAGGTTAAACTTGTTATTGCGAGTGCTTCAGTTGTGTTGCTGCGGAAGCATCAATGCGCAAAATACACAGATGCTCTACGTACAAATATTTACTCGCTATTTTAGTATTCCTCGCGGCATTGACTTAGCTCTCTGCAAAGATGAAACATAGAACGCAGAGGAACGATATAATATTAACACGTTCGCTACCAGCGTCACATATGCGTGACACACTGATCTCTAACTTTAGGCTCATTCTTTACTCAAAATTTTCAATTTCGCTTGATATTCATTATCAATGTCACATTGGTGTATGACCACGACGATTTCCTTTGTATATCGGCATAGAAACCAACCAAGTATATTTTACACAATTACATGAAGACAAATTTAATATGGTCTGTAGAAAGAATTCGTCTAATAAATCTTGATAGCGAACATTTTTAGTAATGTTCAACATGCATTCATCGAATGCTTAGTACCAACTGAAGGCGAAATGTTGCTTCTTTAATGAGTATTAAAACTAATAAGTTGCACCACTTGGAACGAACTTCGCGTAATTTTAGTCAAATATTTGATACCATGAGAGCGCGAGAAAACTTGACTTCACACAAATCTTTGTGATCTTTGTGTGCACCGATACGCGTTGCAAAGTTCACCGCTCTTTTCATTTCCGCGTAACCGTCAGTTTCTATGTATATGTGTGAGAACGAGTTATATATAATCTTTTATAAAAGTGACGACGCGCACTCTATGCCTTCGTGATCGTATCTCCGCGTTTGAAAAGCGTGCGAATTAATATTTGCTTTTTCAGCTGCACGACACCATAATCGCGATTAAAAGCGCTACGTCGACGCGTATTTCACTATAAGAGCGAAAAATGGGATGACAATGCGTCGCTTGCGATACTAATGTCCAACTAGAACTTTCATTAAACTCGCACAATACGTAGCGCGACCATTACCCTGTGTTCGATAACGTTTTCTATTTACAAAAATATCGGCGGCAGACAGTGCGTTAATCGGTTGACGTTATGATTGGATGTTTGTCGTACTTACGAGGCCACTTTGTTCGTTATTAAAGAGCACACTGGACTGACGTCTATCGATCATCGTTCTTGACCAGAAATGACGGCGGGGCAAGAAATAGAAACGTAAACGACGGCTTGTAAGTGCGCGGCAGCCGTGTGCCCCGACGAAAGATTTATTAGAGGGCAAGCACAGTCGATCGATAGTGCGAAAGAAACGAAGTGTTTCATGTTACTTCGCAGCGCGTATTATACGACCCCGATGAATGATTATTGACACTTATATAACTATTGATTATTTTGTCGTTGCATTTATTTCGCAACGGGTCGCGCGCAGATTTGTTACCGACTCTACGGCTACAACGCGATACTTTTGGCTGCACGGTCACGAGGGAGTGTTTACCGGTATATAAATTATTTCATTAACAGAAACGCACGCTACTATCGTATATATTCGCACTGAAAAACCCGTAACATTATGTTTGTTTAAAAAAAAAAAAAAGAAGAGAGAGAAAGGGCGGAAAGGGGCAGAGGAAGAAAGATGGACGGGGGCATGGGAAGAGAGAGATCGCAGTAATTAGCAAGCTGCGCTAATACCTCGTAGCGTGAAACGGCGTCGCGCCAAGCCGCTTTTGTACGCAGTGGTACGTGTTTTTTCTCGCTACAACTTCCGTGTATTACGAAATATCCTATTTTCATTTACGTACATCCGTTTTGTGCGGTAAAAAATTCCGCTTAGACGTCGAATCGAATAAGGAACGAAGGGACTTGCCGAAATGCACGCGCGCGGATTTATTATATAAGAGCCTAAAAGCCTAAAAGAAGGTTGATGAAGACGGGAGGCGATGAGAGAGGAAAGAAAGGGGAGGTAGGCAAACGAGAAATATTTACCACGCGATATTTAATTAGCAGGCTACATTCACAGTCTCACTATGTAACGAGTCGTTTAGTGAAGCGAAAAAAGAAACTGCGACACTTACGCGAAGGATCGGGGTGGTATGAATCTCTCTTTTTGCATTTAGCAATGTTGCTCTCAAGCAACGTCGATGTCTCATAAGCAAGATGTAAGCGCGATAGATGTAAACGCATTTATTTAATATTGTTGTTCTGGAGCAACACCTGATTATCTGTTCTGTTGGTCGGTGTCTCGGTAGTCTCGATTTTTGTCATTAAATAACAATGTGCATCTTTTATGTGCATCTTTATTATAAATTAAAAAATATTCTTGAAACGCTACTACACTTAGATCTAATTTACTTCATGTCTGAAGCTTTTTCCTTAAATTTTTAAAAAAACTGCCAAATAAAGAGTCCAACAGCGAGCCCAGAGGAATCGCCGGTTTTCTCGGCTCGAGTTAACTTCGTCGCGTGGCGTATGGAAGCCTAACTTCTTTAATTCGCGCCGCGCGATCCACAAACGATATACGCGCGCTGATCGAAGCCCGACCGTTTATCCGCAACTTCCACTTTCCGCCAGGGATTTTAACGAGTCGCCTACGCTAATCTCACATCTCTTTCTCTTTCTCTCTCCCTCTGCCTCTCCCTCTTTCTCTTTCTCCCTCGTTCGTTCACCACACGCGCCGTTTGAAAGTTCGCCCTCCGTTAAATATTTCGGCGGCTGTCGAAAAAACGCCGCTTTGAGAAAGTTGAAGTAAACGACGTGGAGTGAGAGGTCGCTCCAGGGGTTGCAGGCAAAACGGATGGAAAAAGTTTCCAGCTGGGCCTGATTAACGGGAAATATGTCGCGGTCGGGAATCGTCGTTCGGGAAGCGAAAACCAATTAAATGCGGTAAGTGAGCCTTAGCTAATTTGTCACCTAGCGAGGAATTCTCGCGCATCGAGCACTTTGAATTATCACGGTCCGCATAATGAGGTTATTCTAGTCGGTTGTGGCCGATCGATTAATTAAATAACGAGCGATTTGCCGGCGTTACCACCAAGTTGCACGCGCGTGAGAGCTCCCGCATATTTTGTTACATTTGGCGAGCCCTTGTTTCGACTTGCGCGAGCTCTTGTTTCAGCAAAAATTTCTTTGTCTTTGCTCGCAGCGTTAACAACCGGACGCATCCAGAGATTACCGGTGTCGCAAAAATAGCTTCTATTAATGGACGACTTTATCGCGGATAGAGAGTACGTGTACTCTTATAAATTACAGATTTAATCACGTCAAGTGGGGGGATATCTTCGCTATTGCGACGCAAGAACGTTCTAATGTGCCGAGAATTTACGACTTTCGCCGATGCGCGTTCACGCCCTTGGAGATACAGCTACGGCGTTAAGTCCGGAAGCTTAACAACGCAAAAATCAACACCGCCATTGGTTAAAAGGATTTGCACGACTCGGTATGTGTTTATAATTTATTTAGTACGAAAATTGTGATTAAAGAAGAATTTAAAGAAAACTAATGCAGACTAATGTAGATTGCAGAGGTGTAAGTCAAGAATAATCACCATTAATCTTGTTATTCTCGCACCCGTCAATTGTCGTTACCACAAAGCAGACTGCCGCATTTCTTACCGCAGTTTGCTGATTAATCCAAGTGAAATTATCAATATAATAAAGGTATTGCGTAGTTGTTTCGCAGAACTTCTATTTCTACGAGGCAACAACGATGACGTGACGACGTGACTGTAAGATTTCTAGATTCGGGTGATGAATTCCTCATCTAGAGGCTTAGCCAAACGATCTCATTTATTTATACAGCCCATATCGATCATTGTACGTCATTTTAAGTACCTTGCCTTCCTATATGGATGATGAACGATGACAAGTGAAGTTCACCTTAAACTATGCCCAAAGCTGAAATTAGGCGATAGCCTCTTAACGCCTCAATCGAAACGCATTAATCACTTAGCGATCCATGTAGCTTGCAAAATTCAGTTTCAAATAATAAACGCGATTGGCTTTTACATAGCATCGCTCTTTTAAATACAGGATAACGTAATTGATAATACGAAAGCGAACTGTATGGAAATCGAATGAAAGGATTTTATTTCAATATGTAACAACGCGTATTTGGTTGTAACTTATTACGTTACCGGGCCACACCGGGATTATCTTACAAAAAGTAATTAATTCCGTGTCGCGCAGCGTATTGCGCTTTCGTTTGAAATTTACCGCTTTATCTGTTGGGCGCAGAGTCACGTGTCAATAAGCGCGCGACACACACTGCCCGAAATAAAATAAATAAATGCCCGGGACAAAAGTAGTATGCGCGGACACGCAGTCATTTACAAAGTAACTACTGCTCACAGCAGTCTAATTTACGGAGCGAAACATATCGGTACAGTTTACATACTACATAGACACGCGCGACACACACGACACACAAGCGTACATACACACCGACGCACGACGAGTGTGTGAGTTATGTTTTGTACACGTGACACTCGAGACGATAATGGGAAGGAGTCTTTGAATAATTAAACTTCGCTTCTCGGCAAACTCCGTTTCCCGCTTTGACTGCATGTGAACATCTCTCGATGCTGCCTGCTGTGCGGAGTCAAAGTTAGTCAACGAATGCCCAGAGTCGGTCATTGTCGTTGTAGTCGTAGTCGTCGCCGTCAAAGAGTCTTTCGCTCGTCTATACAATACGGAGTCGGAAAAGTCTACGCGGGCGAGAGGGGGGAGGAGGGGATATGAGGGTAAAAGGCGAGCCCGCGTTTACATATTCATGCGATAACGACACGCATCGCCGCGGACATTTATGCGCGTTTATTGCGCGTTTATCGCGCGGCGTCACACTGGCACGCTCCGCGAATAAAATTCCCGCTAAATCCCGCGAAACGTGCACGTGACCTCGTAATTAAAGGCGCGCATTGTGCGGCGTCGCGCGCGCCCACGGAGGGAATCGCTAAGAGAAGGATATTACTCCACCGTTGAAATATCTATTAAGCATACGGCTCTGACACACGGGTCGTCCCTGTTCTCTTTCTCTTCCTCTCTACCTATCCCACCCTCTCTCTTATTTTTTCTCCCCTTCTTTTTTTATTCTTTTGAGCCACGGCGAAGAGGCTTTATTTGATTCCTCCCGGTACCGGGCGGGCTTAACAGCGCCCATTGAATTTCTGTCCTTCCAAAGAAATCGCGCGAACAGCTACATGCGGAAAAATATTGCAGCACAGCGGTGCTGCATTAGCGCGGCTATATCGCCTAGCCGGATTCGCGCCTTCTCCCTCTCCCCCTCTCTCGCGCGCGCACAGCAAGTCGAGTAGAAATATTGCTTAACCAAACGCAATTACGATAACCCCGTTCGCGAACTCTTTCACCTTTTTCCAGCGTCCTCCAACCGCGGTCTCGCTCGTACACTCGGCACCGCCTCAAGAAACCGCGGGGAAATTAGGAACCACTCGACTAGCAAGAATCGAGTCGCGCGAGGGTGTCGCGCGTTTTGCGAACGTCTCCTGCAGCCGGTGCAGCGCAGCACGGCTCGCAAGAACGCAGGCAGGTGCGCGCGGCGGTGAAACGCGGGTGCGAAAAGTACCGACAGGTAGATTGCGAAAGTTTTTCGTGGGTCCGACGATAAAACGGATCTTCCGTCTCCTTGTTGCCTTGTGACGTAGCGCGGCGTGATTATTATTTGCGCCGCGTTCAAACCCGCGTAGGACGACGCCCGGAGCACGAAGCGTTGTTTATAACGCGACACGTAAATCGGCGTTCATTTAGAATTTCCATTATGTCGCATTATCCCGTTGAATAAATAGCTGCGGCCGTATCGCGCCAGAAACACCTCAATACGCGATATTCCCCGCGCTAATATATCGGGCGAGCGTGCGCGCGCGCCGTAATTACGTAGATTGTCAATTACGGCGGAGTGTATTTAACGTGGTTGTCGTTAGACTTTTGTCGAAATGATGTTTAATTAGTTCGTGGCGCGACGCTCACGGTCGATCATACGGTATTATTGATAACTGATTGTCCGACGGGAGTTAGTAATTCCCCCCTTTCCTCCTCCCTCCAAATCATGCGTGCCACGTGCTGCAGAAGAGTCGCGCGCTGTCATCATTCGATTTGCCACACACGGTGTTTTTTATACTTTATCCGCACACGGATAAATTAACACTCGCGCTACACATCTGATTACAGCGCGAATGATTGTTTCTACAATCATTTCTACATGAAGCCATACTAAAAATTGCAAGTGCTTTCTCACATACGAGAAAAGAAATCGAAGAGGAATATGAATTCAAATTTTTGAATGATATTTCGGGGGGACACATAAAGCGGAAATTTAATAAAAAAATAATTTCAATCATAGTCTGCAACGTCAGTTTCTATCGGAAGAAACAAAGACAGAGATTTGTCGTCTAATTTTGTGAAGCATCACGCTTTTGTTGCTCACTCCGCAAGGTGAATCGCACGTTTGTTTCAATTATATATTACCTTGCGTAAAGGATACTCCGTGTGCAGCAATTGTAAATAAAAAAGTAAGAGAGAATAAAATAATAACCGCGTGTAAAAGCATACGGATCAAGATTAAGTATTTACCTGCGAATCAGCGGGAGTTTCGGAAGTATGGTTGCGTTCTTCGATCTTTGTTTCATGCAGTTTTAGCGAGAGCGATCGATTTGCGGCGGGTTCTCCATTAAGAGCTCGAGATATTTGCACAGGGGTTATACATAACGGAGATATGCTTAAAAGATTTATTTTCGAAAAAAAGATTGCCCCTGCGAAAAAACGCGCAGCGTCACCTGAGCCACGTGAGAGAGAATCAATAGCGTCGTGTTAACAGAACCACGTTGCAAATCGTCGACGAAAAGGACTCCACGCTGTTTCGTAGTACAGAAAACGCTGACAAAGCGGAAACAAAACGGATCACGTCGGTTCACTTTTGTAACTCGAAGCTGGCTCCCACTCAAGTGACCCTCGCCTCGCATCGAGAAGCCCGCAGGCGTCAAATGTCGTCCTACTCGAACGGCGTTTGCGCCTTTAAACGGTTTAAGCCGTTTGCGCGGGCTAGACAGACGGACGTGAAAGAAGGCCGGTCCTTGTTAATTTTTAGTGCGTTTACGTATTCCGTAAACGGTGTCGTTCCGCCATTCCTCGTTTCGCGTGCCGTGATTAGCGGAAACTATTTACGAGCGCGTATGTATGTCTGTGTGTGTATGTGTGTGACTTTAGAGAAAGAAAACGCGAGGACGGCGAGCGCGGAACTTATTTAATTCCGTCGCACAGTGTCGGACGTGAAATAATAATTTTTAAGAGGCGAAACTCTCTCTTTCTCTCTCTCTCTCTCTCTCTCTCTCTCTCTCTCTCTCTCTCTCTTTTCTGTTTGCTCGCGATATCTTTATATTGATTTTCTTTGTAAAATTTTTTTTTCTTATTTAATAATCTTTGTAGTTTGCTATGTTAATTGCATTCTACTAGCTGTCAAACATTTACTGAGATATCTGTAAGCTCGAAGGGGTTTTTATATTCCAGGGCATTAATAAACTCTCTTTCTCTCTCTCTCTCTCTCTCTCTCTCTCTCTCTCTCTCGCTCGCTCGCTCTCTTTCTTTCTCTCTCTCTCTCTCTTTCTCTCTATCTCGCGGTCGACCCAAATTCCCGCCGGGGAAAGGCACAAGAAAAGAAACATCTCTGATGTCATTGTCGTATAACTAACATTATTTTTGTGCTTTTGCAACTTTATATGACAATTTTCAACTGTATTAAAAGCTCAACGAAGCAGTCAATGGAGAAACAGATGCAAACGCACACACATACATATACAACGAATTCGTGACATAGTTTCGCGTTAAATTTATCCACCGCGCTGGACATGATCCATTTAAAGATCTTGCATATAGCACCCGCGTAATTTATACGCCCGCGGACGTTTCGCTGAAGCACATGTGCCGACATTGCATTCGATTCCAATTCGACATAAATTACAATGCCGCCTTGCTTATTTGCACGTTTCGCCAGCCGCCATTGCGATTGCCGCATTTTAAATCCGAATTTGGTTGTTTTGCATATTGCAAAATTATCGAAACAACAACGATCAACATTAAATTTGACGAACAGATGCGACAGGAGGAATTTTGCAAAGATAGAATCGCTAGTATTGTTTGCTAACTTTTAAGTTTCTCTAGTCAGAGTTATGATGATTCCAGATTAGTCCGCATCCTCTCCGCCATTTTTAGGAGTGACGTGAGTGGGAGAAAGAGAGACTTGTCACTTGTCTCATGTCAAATACTTAGGTCCAAATGCTTCTGTCAAATTATACTATAATTATAGTATAATATATGTGATATATGTGATATGTGATATGTATAATTGCGGTTCACAACTGGAAAACTTTATCATCTAACTGGAAAACTTTATCATCTAACTTTGAACTCAAATCTGGATCACACTGAAGAGGATTTTCAAGTAACGACTATTAATACGAGCCTATGATTGAAATGACACGCTGCAGCTTCTCTCTCTCTCTCTCTCTCACTCGCTCACTTCCTACAAATGGCAGACGGTATCCTGACTCTGGCTTGAGAAACTGTAGCTAACTCAATCTACAACACGCGGTGTCAAAATGCTCTTTACGTAGAAAGAGTCGGAGAGTTTATAACTCACATTATGGCAACATCTTACGCGTCGCAGCTCGTGCGGCAACACTTTCCACCCCCATCAAAGCGACATATTTAACAAATCTCGCGCTCAGCGCAACATTTTTTCTCAAAGAGCTCCTTTGTTTACCAATTTGATTGCACAGTGTTCCCGTCGGACGAGGTCGTTACGCTGCGGTACACACTGTTACCGTGAGCGTGCGTATTTATTAAATGCAAATTTCAGGCGATATACGGAGAATTTCGTCGGCACGAGCTATAGCCGGGATGTATGAAAAAGCTAATGTGTGAAAGGGAATTTCGTCCGGCACAAATGAGCACGCGACGCGCTCGCGGACAAAGCGACCATAACGATGTCATCGCACAGGCGTCTCCGTGGCACGGGCGCATACATCTCGTTGTGGTTCGGGTACGGTGCGAGAAGAAATCAAGGGAAATCTCATTTCGCGCGTCGGGAACGCTCGCATCGCTCGCCGCGGTGCGCAAAGTGTGTGCATGTGTGCGAGGGTGAGTGTGTGTACCTAAACGAGACCTGCGCGAAATCCTTCGGGAACAGCGTGACTCGGATGCACCGATATCCCAGCATCGTTCTTTACCCTCGTGAGCCGGCAAGGGCGCGAAGTTTACCGAGCGGTCCCCGAAACTTCGAGAGCCTGCTCGAGAGGTTTTCGCGTTTCGCGAGAATACGCGATTCTACGCGAAGTGAAGAGAAAAAATCGGAGTAGCATGCGATTACGTGCGCGTCGAGCGATCCTCGTGGACTGCAGCGTGGATCGCGAAGTGCTCCGTGGTAATGAGGCGATTACTTCTAGTGATTTCGCGTCTGAGCAGCCGCGAGCCGACAAGCCGGTCGCGAAAACGATCGATGCGTGTCTCCTAACATTTCCAAATATTTCTTTCTTTCATGGCTTTGCGTACAATCATGCAATATTTCTTTTTTTATTATGCTATTCTAATACGGCCGTCGCTCGCTGCGTGGATCTATTCCATATTGTACATTTTTTTGTATATCTGTTGAATCTTACAAGGTGAAATGGAAACTCTACTCTAACAGTATTGTCGACCAAAACGCAAAATAGATGATCCTTTTTAAGTATGTTGTTCGTATGTTTGTTTTTTTTGCATATGATTAGTTTATAATAAAGTGATGAAGAATGGCGGTGAAAAAAATGTGATTTGTTAAGTTCCGTCTGTAATTATAAAAGTCAAGACAAACTTTCAAGCTGCAAAAAATGTCGCGTTCTCTCATGATTCTCCTTCATGATTCTCCCTCTTCTTACGCTAATTCGCGCTATTTTATACACAATTATGTTTGTACGGCTACGAAATTATGTAAACCTTCGTGTATTCCGCCGAGATAGCGTCGCGGTTTCCGTACGACTGAGAGTTCAACTCCCATGACACGAATTGATTAAGATAGAGAGAGCCCAAATATCGTCCACTTAAGTCGTGCTGCATTTAGATGATAAATTATGTAAGATGCCGAGCAATGTGTTAGTGACGTACTGATGTGCACTTTAGATAGCGTGGTATCACGTACGAGGAAGTCTATTTCTGCGCGCATTGCACAGTCTAAGATGCGTTTTTTTGCATGCGCGCTGAATGAGAAAAAATATTCCGAATAGTAATTAGATTTTCGGCTGTTTCTTGGGTAACCGAATATTAACGGTGTCAATATCACTACCGCTCTTTGCACGAGTGACGACTACGGAGGACGAAGTAATTGAATGTTTAGGACCCAATTACGGCGGCTCCCTTTATGGTAGGAAAATTTAATGGCTACATATTTCAATTTCTACGACCTGCGAATGCTTGGGGAGACATAATTGAAGGTTAGTGCGCTATTAACAGCACGATGGTAGACATTCTTTACCGTACACTCAGTTAATTGTTGGAGAAAATGCCACTTTCGCACGAAGAGACGTGTTTCTAACGACAGGTTTTTGGCTCGGAAGTTTGCCTTTCATACTTAGACAGAATTTAACAAGTGAAATTCTTCATTCCATTATCAAATGACATCAAGTTGGACAAACATATGAGATCATATATTCATCAATGAACTTCGAAAATGTCGTCATTTCCCTTATTTTGCCAATCCTGGTAAAAAAATTCCCTGAAACACATGTCGCTACAATGTTCATGCGAAAGATATGAAAATTGCGAAAGCTGGTTTTCAAACGTGATTATCGTTGTTGCGTTCATCTTTCTACATTGTGTCGTGAATAATGTGTCGTAGATGGATTTTTCCTTTCCTCTCTCTTACTTAGATAATGAAATTAACGTTTGCTGATTTACAAGGACTCATTGGATTTAATGATCCGTCCCCATCTCTGCACTATCGGAAAGTGAATTCCTTCATGTGCAACACCCAAGAGCACTTTGAGAATCGGGCATGCGGAATTCACGCTGATTACAGACGTGCGTTCGTTTGTGACCGGCGCTAAATTATCATAGTATGTGCGCATTCCGGAGCAACGCACCTAATTAGTACACGCCGATGTTGGCGCGAGCGGAGCCCACCAAAAGTGAAAATTATCGCTGGGAGTAAATATTTCATCGGTAGGCTTTATTTTCTCTCAATTTGCAGCCAATATCGCGCATAATTTAACGAGAAACTTGCTCGCGGCAGTGTTTAACATCCACAAATCTCGAAGGTCGCATCGATTTCCATTTTGAAATAAACTGCAAATTAACTTGGTCTCGCGAGAAGTTCAATTCAAGAGACGTGCTGTACTAAAATATATTCTATATCGGCGATTATAAAAAGTAGTGTGAAGAGCTGTGGTGAATGTTGCCCAAAAGAAAGTTGGACGACTGAATGATTACGAGACAATCCACACATTAGCGACGTCTCCGGGTGTCTCTAATTCACAGCGTTTGTTTAATGTATTATTATGGAATAAATGGTGATAGATATAGCAGCACGTGCGAATAGACGCGACAAGAGAAAGCGATGTATTCTTTCATACTGGCAAAACGGACAGTGATAGATCTACTGTATAAAACTATCCGCGTAGATCTGAAGAAATTTGAAAAATGGAACGTTAATTTCGCGATAGTCGCGCGAATATGATGAATGTGCCGGACGTTGAATAGTCACACATAGCAGATTTTTGTTAGTTTTATTAAGCATACACGTACGCTCTTCTCAGTCAATCGCATCAAGTAAGGTCCAAACTTGGACGTTTCTGCCAATAGTTTCTGGTGAAAGTTGAGAAAAGTAAGGAGAAAACGTTTAACAGAAATCGTTCGATTTAGTTGGAGCGCGCGAATATAACTTGTAACTGATTTCAAACTAAAACTCGAACGTCCTCTTTGAACCCTTGAGCGCATCGTTGAGGCAATACATCATAATTTCCTCTGATTCATAGCTCGCGCAGCACATCGCTATGAATATTTTCCTATTCTCAGACGAAATCGTGCAAATAATGGACGCGACATCGCGTACGAATCGGAGATCAAGGAACGACGAAGATCGCGTCTAATCGTGTGAATCCTATCTCGTTGATACGCAAAACGCTCTCGACGTTTGGTATAAGCCCCGCACAACGTGCACCGGTAAAATTTTCTGGCGCGATGTCAAGAGCGTCTTATCTCGACGGGCCTCTCGGGAATCCGCGATAGGGAGGTCCTAATAGTTACAAAACGGTGGGTGTTCGTGAGCGCGCGGCGAACGACGAAAAAATCGATCCGAATCTTATTTCGTCCCGTCGAAAGCGACCCGTTTTATGAATATACGTGTATTAGAGCTCGCCACGAGCCCGCCGGGAATATTGTGATTCGGATTCAACGATCCTCGCACACTCTTTCCATACGTGTGTGACGAAATGAAGTTTGCGGAACAGTCCCCAGACTTTCGGGCTTTCGCGGCTTCCGAGTGTCCGCCCGGTGGGACCTCACGGTTTTCCGTTGTACGGAAAAACGCCGGACTAACATTCCGGCGGAAGGGGCGATCCAAATAAACGTCGACTTAACTTGGACGTAAAATCGAAATCCCGAAGTCGAGTCACTCTGGGAATGATTGCGATAGTACATTTCCGGCGTCTCCGATGGTGCGCGCGTATCTCGCAAAAGGAAAGGTCGAGCTGAGCGTGGAAGAAACGAAACAACTTCCGCTCACGTGGAATTCACGGGTCTACGAATGAGAGACGCGAGATCCCTTCGATAATGCGAACTTTGCGAAAGAACGCAATGATTGGAGACGTGATATTGGCCCTTTGAGTGGCAAAGAGCGCGCTTCTCATGAGACAAGTGAAAAGTGCCACGGCGCCACGCCAAGTGCCATAGCATTTCTTAGAACTCGATAAAAGTGCATGTATCTGTCGGTAGACTAATCGAGTCAATTGCAATACTGCTACGTGTTTACATGCATGCATCATAATAAACATTAATAATGGATGCTTGTTTATTATTAAGGGGATGAATTACTCTTTCAGGTCAAGAGAAGTAACAATATACGGGAATTTATTTGAAAAATCTACTGAACAAATGAATTTTATTTTGTTCCTGAGAAACTATATACATATAACTATAAGAAATTTTATAAGAAATTTCTTTTGTTTTCTTCATGGGACTATTATGTAAACCAGGAAGATGCGAAAACTGCAGGCAAAGAATACTGTAACATTATTTGCGCCCAAAGAAAAATGATTATAAATTATTTTTTTAATATAAATATTAATTACATGTATAAAATCCAATACTATTCACTTAGTAGTTTTCTCTAAATAAATTTGCGAATATTATTGTTTCTTTTGGTTTGAAAAAATAATTCGCCCCCTTAAGGGAAATAATAGTTTTTGTATTGCAAAATGCTACGTGCCCTCTATTTCCGAAACCCTTCGTTTTCACAAGAACATCTCCAGTACTTTTAATAGAACCATTAGAAATCAAGAATCACTAAAACTCTAAGGATCAATGAGAACAGCGTGAGAGCGAGTTTAAATTCGAATGAGAATGCGTCTTCGAGTCTCTTGGCCGGAAAAGCTTTTGCGCGGGATCTCGTATCATTTATTTGATGTCACGCGTTTACGGCAACGATCGTGAAAAAATCTAAAGACCGTAAACAATAGCAGCCGCGTCGCGGGTGTCGAGAACGAGCTAACATTTCAGTGTCACAAGCGTATCGTCGGTATTTTGCGAACGACACACCGACCGACCGATGTTGTCGCAACGTCAAATTCGGCGTTAGCTCCCTTTTTTCTCAGATTTGTTCGCGTAACATCGATCACGTGAAATTGTCACAAAACAACCGCGCGACATGCATATTCATGCCGCACCCACGGCAACGTGCGAAGCGCGCACGTCACGTTCTTATTCCCCTGTCGACTTCCCCCCTCCTCCTCTGTCGTTGTCGTGTTATTAACGTGAACACATTTGCCGCGTACCAAGAAAATCGCGCGGCGTTTAAAATTATTACATCACGGCCAGTCTCTTACACATTTGACAGCTACCTGCGGAGGGTAGTTGTATCAACAAGCAGCGGCTCCTCTCCCAATCCCGATACGTATGTATTGTTTTACGAGTTATCCGCACATCCGTTGGAACCGCACGGAAACTCGCTCATCTTTATATAAGTCATTCCGCGGGTAAATATAAAGAAACCGGGTGGAACGAGACCCTGGAATGAAAAGCTGGGAGGGTCTCACGGCGGGACGACACGAAGCGAAAGGGTTTACGCCCGGCGTTATACGTTGTCCACCCTCCGTTTATAGAGCGGCAGCAAATTGGCCGGGCTGTTCTGTCGGCTGCGCAAAGTGTGCGATTCACGATACCAACACACAAAAACACACACACATGCACGCCCGCACACGGACGGACGCACGGTCGGTCGGCACCATCGACACGCGGGGGACACGCTTCCGTGGTGCCTTGCCAAATTGAAAAAATTACGCTTTCGCGGCCGCATTTCAATGGCGGGAGGGGAGCAGGGCCGCGAGGAGGCGGGTGGCGGAGGAAATGAGGCCGAAGAGCTTGAAATTGATGTAACGGCGGTGGCTCGGAACGACTCGCGTTTCGTTGCGTCTAGTCGCTTTATAGCTCGTAAAAGAAAAAAAAAAGGAGAGAGAAAGAAAAGAGGGGAACGCGGACCCTGGGCGCGCACACGGACTACCCATGAAAATAAATGCATCAGCGACGGGGCACGTAGGAAGGAAACAGGATGGGTTAATTGTGCGCGGTGCGCGCGCGCGCCCCCGGTGCTTCGTAATTACCTAACGTGACCGTTGTCGTCGATTGATGAACGTCGGAAAGCGCGCCGAGCACGGAATGTCGTGTCCCGGAGGGCAAAAGAGAGCGGTGGAGGGCGGCAGAGAGGGAACGGCGGCAATTCCCGACGTACGGGAATATTTTTCCAGGATAAACTCCTGCGATCCGGTTGCCGCGGGAGTTTTTCGCGCAGTCAGCTCGGAAGGACCGACTCCGCGTGATAATACCTGGTTTTCCCATTCGTCCAGGCCGCGCGGCTCGATTGCCGGCTCGCGATGGACAGTAGTCCTGAGTGAAAATTCGCGAAATGCCGAGCGCGACTTTTATCCATTTATATCGTCCGCGTAAGTTAGTTATATTTTATTTAACACACACACAACGCGCGGGGGCCAACAATTTCGCATCTGAAAGGAGTGGCGCGACGGCATAAAAAACGACGATTTTCCGTCTCGCCCATAGAAATTTGTCTCTGCAAATTTAATCTGGCTGCCGAACAATTTCGACGGTCGAAAATATTTTCCGTCACAGCGGAGAGAATGATAACGAGTAAGGTACCGCTTTTTGCGGCACCTGCTGCGCACGTTGCGTTTGAAGCATTCGGCGCGGACTCTACGTTTGTCATTCCTTTTTTTCCATTCCGCTGCCGCACACGGGAGTAATGGAAAGTCAATCGCTACGTCACGACCGCATCGCGAGGCACCCGACGTCCCTCCGATTCCTCGGACGCTCGTGAGCGGCAGTGATCGATGGAAAAAAAAAAACGCGCGCGCGCGGTTTCTTTCAAGAGGAATATCTCCGGATTGATCGGCGTGAATCGTTTGAGATGGGGCATGAGGAGAGGGGGATCGAGGCGATGCAAAGATAATGAGAATCGGCAATGAAAGATTTAAATGCCCGGTTTAAGGATGCTCTGCCTCTCCCGATACGGAACTTTCCATTAACTACTTTATTCAATGAATTATGTAAGTTCATTTCCGGAATTTACGAAACTTCGCGCGCGACTCAACGGTAGCGCCGGTAGCAATCGCGGCGTTCGCTGCGATGTGTTATTTAATGGACGGGGAAAATATTATAGTAAAAATTACGACGAAATTTTTCTAATTTCCAGAATTACGGCCACAATTTCTATATGCCTGCACAAAAATATTACGCACATTTGACTTTTTACTAGAAAATTATTATAAATATTTGAATTATTTTTTTTTTATGTTGTTCATCAGAGAACTAAATTCATTATTTCCAGGGTAATTTACAGTATATAATTTCAGTACAATCCAGCTTTGTAAAAAGCATTGTAAAAAGAAACAACGTAATTTCAACGTAATTTTTACTACATTTTCTCCGTGTGCACAACGGAAATGAGGAACACCGTCTCCCTTTCTCTTTTGTTTCATACAGTGCCATTACAAATTCCGAAAAAGAATGACGTCGGAGATACGTTACTTTCCCAGTCGAAAGTGGCGGAAAATCCGTCGCTGTCGTTGCGTCATGATTACATTACGGTTGTAATTCGCGATGCTGATTGTTCCGTTGTCATATCCTTGCGCGTCGGCGGCCAGATGGCGTAAAAAGAATGGCTTCCTTCAAGAGGAATATCGAGACAGAGCAAGGTCGAAATGCTGAATCGAATGAGAGTAATGTGAGAGTAATGAGAGACCGTAATGAAAAAATTAAACGCTCGATTTAAGAACGTTTTTTATCGCTAACGAACTTTCCGTTAACTTCTCCGTTCAATTAATTATGTAAGTTTCATTTATCGGTGCTTATATATACCGGATCTGTTGAGAATTAATGGCTCATCGGTGAAGGGATCTGTCGACAAAAGAGAGCGCTTCACACGTAACAACAATTGGTAATTGTAAAAGCATTTGTAACGGAGCGTGTGAGAAATGAACGTAGCAATCAGTAGCGAATCTTCAAACGTGTTCGGAATTCAAGCTCGCCGTAGAAAATAGCTTGCCCCGCCGCCTATCCTGACCAGCAAAACTCATGTTTTCTTTATCAATCACTGTTATGATTCTTCTCGCGGGAGCTACAAAATAATAAGACGCCGCTGCGCGTGCGCACGTCTAACAATATTTCCCCGGAGCTCACTTTCGTTGTTATTCCACTATCATTATGCCAGTTTCTTATGCATCGCCCAAATCCCGACTCGCTCTCCGCGCTGTTTTCCTCGAGCGGTAGAAAACCCCGTTTTAACGCGCGTCCCGTTTATCTCCATCGGTGAGTAACCGTTTTTGTAAAAGCTCTGTCGGAGCATCGCGATAACTACGAGAAATTATCCCAGGGCGCGCCAACGCCGAGCTTTTCGAACGCCATTTCGGCCGTGTTTCAGATTCAGCCCTGGATAAAGTGTCCATTCATTTTCGCGTAACCGGCTCCAGAAAGTATGTAAGGGATAAAAAAAGGAAGAGAGAAAGAGAGAGGAAGAAGAGAAGAAAAGAGGGTGGCAGCGCGAGAAACACATCTGCGCGCGTGAGTAGCGATCGCAAGGGCCCGTAGTTCCTTATCGGCGTGCGTTTCCTTTCGATATCTCGGGGATAGGATCTCGTTTCTCCTGCGAGCGCCGCCGAAGAACGCTGGGCGAGGGGTGGAGGGCGGAACTACGACGAATCCGCGGCACGTTTCCTGATTTTTATCGCCGATCGCAATTTACGAGGGAGACAGAGGGAGAAAACGAGAAGGGAAAGAGCGTAATTTTATATGGTCGTGATGACGTAAGCGTGACGTCCGCCACGAGCATACTCGCGAATTGTTGTTTTGCCGCGCTGGACCGACGCGTGCACGTCGCGCACGTGCGCTCGCTCCAATGATGAAGCTGGAGCGCTGCTGAATCCGGCAACCTGCTGTTCAAATCGTACTCGCAAACACCGGAGGTAGCTCCGGCATATGAAAATAACTCGGAAAAATCCAGAGAGATGACACCTGGGATTTGAGAACGGGTCCACTAAGTTGGGATAGCCGGCCTCTTATCCCGCGAGATCAACTGGTACAGCGGGCTGCTATGTGAGTTTTCCGAGTTTTCATAGTGCAATTACGTGGTATCTCCCGGATATCGCAAAAGACAAACCGATTTCGGCTCATGTCTCGGCTTTATCGTCTCGGTGGCAAACTTTAGCAACTTGACTTGGTAGACTCAAAAAAATTAAGCTACAGCTGCATCTTAGTGATTGGCGCGTGCTAGGGAACTACAAAATTAGCGCGCTGCAGGAAATCTAGTTGAATGCTGATTGAAATCCCAAAAATTAAAAAGCTACGTGAACTTTAACTACCCAATGTGCATCTTCTTTTGCTCATAACTTTCGGAATAATTATTGAAATTTAACGTTTCTTTTTAAATCCGAGTAGAAATCGTTGTGGAATATGATTCCATTAATATGCTGCGATTCAATAAAGTTGAAAAAAGTTGTAACGAAAAATTGAATATATATTTTTAGGAAACGTAAGATTTTCGAAGATTTGATTTGGCTAAGCTTTCCCCATACTATATTTAGAGGTTCTCTAGAATTAATAGTAAATTTTTATCATTTTACTTATGACACACAAACACATACATACACACACAAAATTTAACGTTGATCCCTTCCTGTCTCTTTTTCCCTTGTTCAATTATATACATGTAGTATATTTATTGTTTGCCAAAAATTTTCCATCCGTCTAGCTCCAGATCGAGTCTAGAGTTCTGCCGAATTTCATTTAAAAAAAGCCGGATGTTTTTAAAAGTGATTCTCCATTAACCGCGAAATACCGCGGCTGAGGAATTTCGTAGCTGTTAATTTGCAACGCGCAGAGAGTAGCATTCCGTTACTCCGCGCATACTATCGCGGAATACCGGTCCGCCGTCGATTCGGCGGCGCGAAAACATGAAACGCATTACCGTCGGGCGCGAGCGCAAAACGATGAAACGCGCTTTGCATTATGAGCGCCAAGGAGTTGTTCTTATGCACCGGGGGTGCATCGATCTCCGCGGCGAATACGTAGCAAACGGCAATAGCGTAATGGGCCGATGATTTAAGGATGCAATTAAGCAAAGTGGCGGACTCCGTTAGGGAGCGTTAAGTGTCTCCAGCGTGAGCATCCGGGTGTTTTCGCGCATACGCTAATTACCCTCCTCCATCGTCCACGGGCGTCCTCCGCGTTTCTTTCTTTCGTCGCGTCGGCAACCCATTCCGATCGATTTCCGAAAGCGAAGCAGTTTGCTAACACGCTCTCCGTCGTGAAATCCTGCCACGATGGGATAGCCTCCTTCTCGGAAGCCACTCACATTTCTTCAGCCGGAAACCTTGTCCTGGTCATCTTCACCTCGCCGGCGGCGTCGAGGAAGCGGGGCTTCGCCGGCACTAGCGCGGCAAAGAGTTAAATAGGGTCAACGGGGGGTGGTATAGGTCGGTAACGAGGAGAGAGAGAGAGAGAGAGAGAGAGAGAGAGAGAGAGAGAGA
>NW_022639470.1:2375987-2387716 GCF_010583005.1 Odontomachus brunneus
AGAGAGAGAGAGAGAGAGAGAGAGAGAGAGAGAGAGAATACACGTTAAGCGGCTAACGGATAGCCAAAGGACTGCAGGCAAAAGACGGGGAAGAAACGTCGGGTTTAGGAGCAGGGTCGCAGATGGGGATGTCGGGAACGGTAGCCCGAGGTCTTTTTTTCCGGGTATACGCAGAGAGAGATACGCGCGGGGGCAGCAACACGTCGCTCGTTGTACGCTTGCGAATACCGACCCTCGCGCGATTAATCACTGCCATCCGCGCGCGCTACGCCACGGGAAAAGGTATGCGAAGTCCCGCGCGGAGAGGAGAGAAGCCGGTCGAGAGGGTTGCGAAAGAGAAGCGAAAGAAAGAAAGAGAGGAGGATGAGGCGGCAGGTTTGAGTGTGTTCCGACTGCTGCTGTACCGTTGTCGCTTCGAGCGAGAAACGCTTCATTGTCGATCGAACGGGACTCGGACGTATTTTCACGCCGATCGAGCCGATACACCGCGGGCACTTGTCGCTTCGTTCCGAGGTAAAAAGGCGCAGGGAGCAAGTTTGCCGGAGTTGACTTCCCGGATGACTTGACAGCGACGATTGAACCCTTCGCGATCTCTGAGCCGAGCCATTCGCGTTACTTACTTTGTAAGTTTAACTCTCACAGCCGCGAAGGCTTAAAGCCACGCGAGCGCAGAGACGAGCGACGACAATCTGCGCTACCAAAGCGGAAAATGAAGTTTCGCGTACTACATTGTCGCGTAGCTATAACACGGGGAAAAAGAAATCGAGTGTATATATCGAGTGTATGTGTGTGTATATATATGGATGTGGGTGTGTGGGAAAGGCGTGGCGGACTGTAAAAGCGTGACGAAACAATTTTCGGAATGAGACGCGGGACGATAAATCGCCGTTGCGGCGCGCGGAAGAAGACCATAGCGAGAAAACGGTCTCCCGAGCATTTGTTATTCCGGCGTCGTGCGCGCAGTATGTCTATAAAGCTGCGTATATCGAGCTAGAACGCCACTTTCGAAACTGTTGTCGCCATGACTTCAGCCTGCCGTAACGCTGGAAATTCGCGTGCGCGCACGGACGCATTCAATATCTCTCTTTTTTCTCGCGCGAAAACTCCAGCTCTCCTGGGCGATCGTTAGGCAGCGCCGAGGAATCGCTCGTTGCACTTTTTCCGAGTGTGACGTACGGCGTGATAAGAAATTCCCCATACCCGATAAATCACCCTCAGATCGAACTCGGAGATATTTTATTACTGCGCGAATGTGTTTTCAGGGGAGAAAATAGTCAATTTCGTCGGGACAATAAATTTTTTTTACATTCTTCTCTTATTCTCCCCCGAATAAATTCTTAGTATCCGAAGATTTCGTTTTCTCTTGGACGGCTCTTATCGTCGCCAGATTATGTTCATTGAAGCTTATAACGTACGCGGAACATTGAAAGCTCTTCGTTGCGTAGGGCCAAAGTTCGCTCGCAATCCCCCCCAAAAAAACGTGCAAAATTTTTCATTAGAAATAAATCCAATAATATATACCCTTTTAATAGGCCGGTGGAAGTGGGGTGGAAGGCAGGAGTTATAGAGGAGAGCAAGGAAACTAATTGGCGAGAGGAAAAATCGGAAAAGCCGTCAATAACTCCGAATCTCCGCTGTTTGCCGAACCAATCCTATCTCCCGCGTACTGTCTGCTAGCCGTTAATTTCTTGTTTTTTTTTTTTTTCAACAAAATGTAAGAATAATACGCGCGTGTTATCCTCTTGTCCGTGCGCGAGCGAGCGCACGAAGACGCACGGATCCAATATTTACCCCCGGCGAAACGTATCGTTTAAAGCGTGCATACTTTTAATTTAACCGCGAATGATCGTCGAGCACGGCTCGTATTTTTTACGTCGCCGCGTATCCCGCGTTTATCAATTCTCCATAAACAGGAAAGTTTCTCTCGCCGGCATCCCCCGGGCGCTCAGTGCGAAGTTTGTATGGAAGATTTTCGCGGCTGTGATACAATCTCTTTCGCGTCGCGCCGCCCGGCGTCGAGGGCGGACAAACGGCTGAAATCCAGGAGCAAAATACATTGCGCGGAAAAAGGAAGAACGAGGGAAACAAAAAAAAAAAACAAAAGGGAACGCGCGGCAAGGCCGTGCTTCGATGGTCGCCGAAGAGTGCGTGGCGCGTCATCCAATATTTCTAGCGGGACACGATGTGCGTTGCGGCTCTTTTTTTCCTTCTCTCTCTTTTTTTTTTACATATCTCCCTGTCTCCTCCCGACCGACTCCATTCCCGATATCTCTCGGGTGGACCGCGCGGCGTGGGCGAAACGCATAACTTTCATCCTCCGGTTCGTAGGTAACGCATACATTTTCGGTGCCGGCAACCAACAACGCGGGACACATAGCGGGCTCCGAGACTCTCGCGGCCAGGGACGGTTTTAGATAGTAGATCAACGCGATCGGCGTGTTTTTTTCGGGGGAAGATACAAGAAGGGATGGAGAAATGCGTGTGGCATTTCTAACAAGCACGCACACGCATGTGACACACAGAATATATACGTATACTTTCCAATTAGCGCGCTTACGACACTACTTATTCAGTTAGCACTCGTCAGAGAAACGGTCAAGGGATCTTGCGTCCAATTGGAGGTGTGAAGAGGAAAGAGTCGAGAGAAAAAGCGAGAGGGTAGTTCTAATTATATATAAACGTGATTCTTCACAGAGACAGAGAGAGAGAGAGAGAGGGGGGGGATATGTATTCTCCTCTAACTTCTTACGATTCTCCTACGTCTCCCTCGCAGTTCAAGGTAACGGCGCGTCCGCGCGACGATGCCCAGCCCTGGGTTTCGTACATGTGCGCGCATCCGAGGTAAAGAACGATATATAGAAAGAAGAAATAACTCCGCGCGATAATTCAGGGGTCTCGGCCCTCCGCCTCGGTGCTCTTCCTGTCCTCGTGAGAGTAATGCCGGCGGGCCCGGGCGCGACCGAAAAAAGCGTCCTGTTTTCTCCCTCGCCTTGCGCACCGTTCTTTTTCTTTCCTCTCTCTCCCCCTCTTTCTCACTCTTCTTCTCTCTTCCGCATCTCACTCGCGCCGTCCTATTAAAGCGCGATCTTACGAATCTCGAGCGCTCGACCATTCGGCCATCGACCAATTGTCGCTTCGACAGTCAGGTCTGGTCCGCAGCAGGTCGCGTCGTTGTGCTGCCGTCATGAATGAGGATGGCAGACGGTTTTATGCGGTCATAAGGAGGGTGGCGATACGGATAAACGCGGTGGGTAACGAATGATGTCTTCGTGATATTTCAACCGTCTTTTCCCGACCGCGGCGCTTTTCTCCCTTTCGCACCCTGTTTCTGTCTCGACTCTCGCGCACTCTTCCTCCGCCGTGCTGCTTCCGGGGTCAAGATTCGCGGGACGAGGGAGGACGGCGACAGGGGAGCCGGGACGAAGGCGAGAAAAGAAAAGCGACAAAGGGAAAGACAGGGCGTGCGCGCGCAGGGGGCAAAAGATAAATTGCGGGCGTAGATGTGCCGCTATAAAGAGTGTGCTGACCGGTCCATGACGCTCCCGCGGTGACTCTATGTTTAAGCAGCAAATCGCACATCGGAGATTCATGAGCGAGCGCAATGCGCAGCGTCAAGGTTGCTTTGATACATGCCCGCTAGTGAAGACGAATAGGATTTTTATTCCATCACGCGGAGGTCAGTGATGGGTAAGATACATTTAAAATGTATTTAGATACAGATACATGTAAAAAATGTAAAAAAGTGTATCTAGATACAAATACAGATACATAAGTTAAAATGTATCTAGATACAGATACTCAGATACTTTAAAAGTATCTCAGGTACATTCAGATACTTTTAATTATATTTTATCGTAATAATGATATAAAATATATATAAAATATATATAAAATATATTGAACTCTTTTACTTTTTATTAATATTGTTTGTTTATATAAAAATTATATAAGTTACTCTGTAGTTTTACATATCAAAAATGCCTCAAACATATCGTTACTTAATCTATTTCGCTGCGGTACTAAAATTTGATCATCAACGCTACAGTCCGCTCTGTAGTCATAACATATGTGACGTTTCGGCGCTTACGGTGCCCACGATTGGAAAATGGGTCATCATGAGCATCGTAAATGCGATATTCGAATCAAACCGGCTGAGGACGCCTTGAGCATCGTGAGCGCTGTGAATGTTTCGGAGCGCAGCTTAGTGGAATATGTGACGCCAGTAAGGCCATAGACAAATAAAAAAGGAACAAACTTTTTTCCACTACAGATAAAAAATACGAAAAATGAAAATAAAAATATATCTGAAAAGTCGTTGAGATACTATGTTTTGTATCTAGATACAGATACTTTAATTCGATTCGTATCTCAGGTACAGATACAGGTTTAAATACACAAAATGTATCTAGATACTGTATCTAGATACTACCCAACACTACTGGAGGTGCATTCGCACTTCAATGCAATCGCACTTCGATGCGTCTTTACGCTGCGATGTTCGACTCATCAGCTTTCGCTTCATGATATCCGCGGGGTCTTCTCGTGTCCGTACACAGTCGGACATAATAGCCTTAACACGCAATGCAACTAAGTTATCAGGATTTTCTAATCGTACGCGCGTTATTAATTTATTGTCTTTTGATTATTCAAAGGAACAGGAATAATACAAATAGTTTAACGTTCAATTAATATGAAACCATGACACAGTGAATCGTATATATCACCGTAATAGTTTCACATTAATATCAAAAAACAAAATGTGTACGATTGGAAAATATTAATTTAATTATGCTGCGCGTTGGAGTCATTAAACCGAAGGATATATATATTCGGTTGTAGAACGATTTAGAGGCAATGAAATTGAGAAAGCATGGCAAACTGTCGAAATTGAGAGTCGAAATTGAGAGTTATTATCAAAGAGTTCGCGCAGTAATAATTAAATTGATAATTATAAATAATAATAATTAGTAATATAATTATTGCACAAGCCCGTCGATAATAACTCGAATTTGGTAGTGTATGTGTGTATGTTTGGCGGAATTTCAATTCCATTCTGTCTAAAGCGTTTTGCAACTCAAGTTCTTATCCCGAATATTCTTTTGTCGATTAAAGTGCCTCTAGATATAACTTACAAACCTTCCAATTGACTCATAAGCACCTTTATAAAGGCGCTTTTATCGATAAAAGAGAAGTTCGAGTAAGAGAATACTTATACGTACATCAATTACTTGGACGTTCTGGAGATAAAAGCAAAGAAAAGAAAGCAGACACAGCATTGGTGAAGATGATCGTTAGAACGAATTCATAGTTAGTTTGCCTCGTATCGTTGCGCTCGTTCGATACTCGGTCTCGTACGTTTCTCCCGACCAGCTCGATGCGATTATTGCGCGAACATAAACAAGAGTTTTACTTGACATAAGGAGGAATATTACTTTCCTCAACTTTTGTGCGTATCGTTACTCCCGAATCTTGGCGCGATCGGTGCCAGTCTCTAAACAACCGGGAACTTCCCGCAGCCGTACAGTTGCGCGGAAATTTGCACGCGGGCACGCGTAAATCCGAACAAAACTATCTGCTGTGATCTAAAGCCTTACATAGCCGAAACTTCCGAATCTCTTCGCCCACGAGGCATTCGACGAAACTTTGACTGCATCTAAGAATAGTCGCGCGCCAATTAATCCGCGAGTACATTTTAGACGTTTGCACTTCATTAAACGCGCAATCGCGCGATTAATGAGATATACGAGATACCGCGGTGCGAATTGCGGCCAAGTTTCGCGGGGTTAATTGAGCTGTTAATTCTGAAAGTGGCGTAAGTCAAGTTTTGAAGCGCCGTAGATTAAGACGCGACCGCGGTCGCAAATTGATGATACACTTATTTTAATGAAAATCTTGGAGACCCGCGCGGGCCTCGCACGCGAGGCAATGTGTGCGCATGTTAGTTGAAATCAAGCGGACGCAATTTAGCAGCGCGCGCACAAACAACAACATCGTCGTTTCGCCGTCGAGCGAATTCAGCAACTGCGAGTTCGCAGCGCGTTTTTAATTATTTCCTTTTTCTTTTTGTGTTTTTCACGAGCGAGCTGCCGCGGAATGCGCGACAATAAAGTCGCTACGAGATTGAAATGCGCCGCGAGAAGAAACAGCGCTTAATATCCGTTGTTTGAACGGCATTTCCTGACAAAACTTCATCGCTTGGGCGAGAAGGTGTGCACCCCGAGATCCTGAGAACAACCGAAAGTTCAACTGCGTTTGAAACAATTACCGCAGGATTAATGCGAACAGACGGGAAATACACAGTAATGTATATCTCCTCCGTATATACATATACATATATATATATATATATATATATATATATATATATGTGTGTGTGTGTGTGTGTGTTTGTTTGTGTGCGTGTATCATGTCCCAGAATTTCGCGCGATGCTTTAAACGTCGCTGGTCGATGTAATATGTTCAACTGATTGAAGAATGAAATACTTGAGAGATGAAGCTCGTAACAGTCCGGCCCGCGCGCTATTGTGTGTTGAAATATCGACTCATTCCTAACTACAATCGTGGGAGTGGCACAAAGCGCCGGCCACGCCGTTATATGTGAACCCTCCAACGCTATATGTATACCAATATAAGGTCTTATCGTTTTTATCATACTTTCTTGATAGTATGTCTTACACATCGCTCGCGTTGGAACTAATCGCCTCTTCTTATCCGTAATTCACCATCGACATTATGTGACTCCGAACTTCACCCACGAAAGTGGCCGGGCAGCTGTAACAAATTAAGAGGAATCGCTTTAGATAGTAGTACTCGATAAAACGGTGACATTAATAATAATAACTTTATAGTGCGCGCAATCAGTGTATAAATAGAGCTCATGAAGAAAACTGAGATAACCAGACAAAGAAAAACGATGAAAACGCACGCGAAAGGTGTGTAAGGGTTGTAAAAGTTTGTAAAGGGTTGTAAAAGCATTGCTCGTGAGTGCTTCATATGGAACTCGAATTTCTGTCATACAGAATGACGAAATAGAAGTATGAAAGGAATTTGAAAAAAATTATCAAAATTTTCTCAGAGCCATATGTGAAATGTGATATGAAAATCTCTGAGTGCAACTCTCAGTGAATTTCTTGCTGCATGAATATAACACGGAAATTTACATTATTGTATAATGTAAATTTAATAATTAATTCATCACAGAATACACGAGAGAGGATATTATAGTTTTTTGTTCATACAAATTCTTTTTCAGTTTTATTATGTTTCCAGTATTCCTGAAATATAAATAACACGTGTATAAAACGTAATACATTACTGTAGAATCTTGATCTGTTTCTCTGTTACTGTAAAATTCTGCAACAGTTTTCACTGTAAAACTCTCTCTATATATATTTGCTTCATAAGTATAATTAGAACGATTACTGAATTTTCATCATCGATTGCCTCATGCGTCGTGATAATCGTGAAAGTCTGTCTGAATACAAAGCCCATCTTGAAATAACGTAGCAACTTTGCTGCAAATAATGACGCGAGCGATCGAACTGAATTATTTAACGGCGGATTCGCGCGATTGTCGAATATCATAACAGCACTGTCGGCATGATGTTAATTGCACTATGCTATTTTCAATATACGGCTTTGACGCGATTCGGCCATTCGGTGCGTGCCCATGGCCCCCGGTATTGGCTATATTATGCCGATTTGGTCCGCTTTGTGCGTATACAATACTACTGTTGTACCTCCAAATCGCGGTCTCTGAGCAAACGATCGGCATAACATGCATCGCCACGCAATTCCACAGAACAACGCCTGCGGCCGACGCAATCTACGTCGGGAGCATCTGCGAGAACGGTCCACCTTCTGGGTGTGAAGGAACCTCCTGGAAGACGCGTGTTTTTTGCGGTGTACCACGCGTGGCGATGTCGCATGTACGACGACCGCGGCTACCTGGGGTGACCGTATCTTTGTCCACGCGACTAGTACACAATAGAGGACGCAAAAAGTGGGACGTTGAAATTAAAAAAAAAAGAGGGCAAAAACTGGGATGTTTATTGGGATCTTTTCTCTCTCTTTTCCTCGCACTTTTTGTTGTAAAAATCATTTTATTGTTAATCGAGGTCGTACGTGAATTATAGAGTTACGTGCGGTGACCCGGATATTATTAACCCTGAAGAGGTCGCGTAGTCGACGCGTGCCCCATCACCTTCGCTCCAATATCTGACCCCGATGATGAAATCCGCAATTTAAGCAGGTTCCCCAAGGAGATTTCGCGTTTCGATGAAAGTATCAGTTCGACCGTTCAGCTACTTCTCAAGGGTCAGCGATGATCGGTTGGTGGAGCAAAATAAACCGTGGAATCGAACGGGGTACCTCCTAGATTCGTGCTCGTGTACCGTGAACTCGCGACTTTAAGACGAAAAGAAGCAAATTGGAAATGACGATGTGAAAGGAACGAGACGTTTGCGGCTATATTCTTGACGTATATTTGAACGCCTTTCTGATTCTCAAGATAAACTTGAGAACTTTATACGAGACGCTCATGTAAGGAAAACGGGATTTGGAATAAAAAGGGCGTACTCTTAACGTTCGAATTAAGAACGCGATCCCTGATCGTCTGGGGTGCGTAACGAGTGGCGCACGCAGGGTTCGCGCGGTCACGCGACCGCCAGTCGAGGTCGGTGGCGAGGAGCGCGGTGCGCGTCGACAATCGTCTTAATGCCGGCTGAACGATGACACGTAACAAACCGCATTCAAGAAAAAAACTTTCGACAAATTGAATCCGAAGGGCTCGAAATTGCCGGTGGCCCCTACCCCCGCGGGAAGGGGATGTCTGGAATAAGATCACGCGCGGCTTTCAGGCCGTGTGGATGCGTGCCGAGGGGTGCGGGCCGCTCGTGGCGGCGGCGGCGGTGGCACGGGAACGTTTGGTAAGCGAGCGTCCGGAAGAAAGAGAGGACGAGAGAGGAGTAGGACACGGGGGGAATCGGCCGTAGTAGGAACGAGACAACTCGGCGAGAGCGTGATACGGAGGAAGAGCGAAGGAGCGAAGGTGGTGGTGGTGGCAGTGGAGGTGATAGAGGAGGAAGAGGAGGGGGGAGGAGAGGATAGCGGAAGGGAGAAGCGGCGAGATGGTGTGGTGGGGATGAAAGGGCGGCCGACGCAAGCGCGACTCGCGACAGAACGGCTTCGCGCGGCGACGCTCAGTCTCGTCCGTCGCAATCCAGTGCAGATATACGTGCAATTACCTTGTCAACAGTGCTTAAAATCTCCGTTCGTGCTCTGGTGGCCGCGCTCCTTGGCACGCGGTGATCGATAACACACACCGTCGATCGCGATCACCGTCTATCGCGACGCGATCCCGACGCGAAGGAGAGAATAATATTAAAAAAAAAAACAGATTGAGGTGAAAAGAAACACACACGTAGGCAAAACACACACCCTACAAAGGAGTGGGAAAAGGGGTAGTAGCGAGCGAGGGAGATCGCGGCGAACAGCACGGAGGGTAAGTTGGAGGCGCACGGACGTAAATCCGAGCGTTTCCGGCACGGCGATTTTGAATCGAGCGCTCTCTCGGTGCGTCGCGTGAGAAGCGTAGAGACCGGCGAGGGTGAAAAGTCTGACAGCTCCCCAGTGAACGGCGTGTCGCCCGGTGGCGCGTCTCATTTCGACAACGTGCGTCGAGTGGTAACGTCGAGTGTATCCCGCGTCGCGGGTGTGCGACGACAACGACGGTGACGTCGACAAGAAAGACGACGACGGCGACGACGACGGCGGCGGTGACGAGGACTCGTCGAAACGGTGACAGTAAACGACGAGACAAAAGAGCATCAGTAACGAAGCAGATGTGGTGCCGGGTAGTTCTGCCTAGTTCTGTTTGCGCGACCTAACTGCCGCGGAGGATTCGCGCGAGTATACAGTGTCAGTGCGCGTCTGTGAACCCGGGACCCGCTCTCGTGAGCAAGGAGGATCCTTCCATCCCGAGGAATTCGCACGGCGCTATCGAGATGAAGACTCGCCACCTGTGGCTAGAAGCAACCGTCGTTCTCATCGCAATGACAGGTAAGCGGTCGCGTGCGACCCGTCCATCGGCCTGAGATTCTCCTCGAACGTTCTCGAGAAAACCAAAAAAACGTGGCCGCCGCGCGGATGTTCTGTGCTCGGGTGGATGGGGTGTGTGTATATATATGCTGTGTGCTCGCTGGAGGTGCGCCTAGTCGCGCATAATGCCGCAGAGCATCGCGAAAGGGGCCGATGTGTTTTTCCTTTGAACGAACGTGCATAATTTCGGATCGTGGGATCCTCGAGTCGATTCGCGCCGAAATTACGACATCCGTTATCGTATTCCTGTCGTGTGGTATCATCGGCGCGGTGTGTCTGCAGTGGTAAAACGATTTTCCTTTTTTGCGCTGGAATTCAGCGCAATATGGCGCGAAGCTAAATATCTAAATAACATTTCGTTATCTCTTATTGCGCCACCGTCCTTGCGGCATGCGCTTAAAATAAATTTCACGAGACGATAAGAACTTTCCTCGCTACGCGCGGCAACATGAATTTCTCTTAAACGAGTTCTGTAAATGTACCTCGTGTTGGTTTCTCTCTCTTTCGGATGGAGAATATAAAATTATATCTATGACAGAAATATCGCTATTAATATCGTAGGTAAATCATTAATAGGCGATCGGTGATTGTGTTAAATGGAATATTGAACGTGAATAAGTTTTTCTGTATTTCGGTGAGCATTTGGTTCCACACAAGAGTCTTACCATTCGACAAACCGATAGTTCAAAATTTTCCAGGAGTTACACTCGTTTTTGACTACACGTTTCTCACCACTCTTAATTAATATAGAAACACGTTCCCGGTTTCTGGATTAATCAACAGTAAGAAATGCATATAGCTAAAAACAAGTATGATTGGTCGAAAATGTATAGCAACTATACTGAGAAAAAATGCTTGAAAAAATATAAAAATTAATGAAAATTGTTTATTCTGTGGATATTAATATCTACTGAAATCTAAATTTCTTTATTTAAGTAGAATAAACAATTGCTTTAAAAAACAACGAAGGTTCTAAAAAAGTGTATATTATATGAAAAAAATATTTTATATCAATGTAAATAAATATATCCTATTAATATCTACTGAATAATTCTTTATTTTTTAGATGCTTTTTTCTCTCGGTGCATCAAGCTGTCAATGGTAAAAACTTATGTGAAATTCAGGAAACACCCTTTGCTAATAGATCGACGCTACCTACCAAGATTCTGCGTCACGCGTCATATTATCTCTGTATCCCTTTAGTTACCATTGCATTTCTAATTCCCGATTAATAAATCCGGCGATCGTCCGGTTCTACTTGTGAGTCGATGGCGATAGCAAGTGTAAGGAACGTTAACTCGGTACGTCGCGACAAGCATTAATTATACATTCCGAAAAATGACGAGATTGTTTACTAATAACGCTCTCACGATACGTCTCGACAATCCTACATCCCTATTTTTTATTCTCTCGATACTTACTTCCGCGCGAGACTCACTTTCGTCAAACTGACGCATAGAACGCCAAGCAATGTCGATTGATATATTAATAGGGATTGGTCGATGGAAAAAGATCAAAGATAAGCACACCATTGCTCACGTACTCCGACAATTGCCGCCACGAACGTTGTGACGCTCCTACACTACGCATTCCTTACATTCCCGCACCCCTCTTCTCTCTCTCTCTCTCTC
>NW_022639470.1:2387856-2408747 GCF_010583005.1 Odontomachus brunneus
CCCTCCCTCCCTCCCTCCCTCTCGCTCGCTCGCTCGCTCGCTCGCGCGCGCGCTACAGACCGACGCTACTTCCCGAGATTCGACGTCGCGAATGTGCCAGACGTCGTCTTTTACTCTGATTATCACCAAATTTCTCACTCCTGACAAATAAATTCGACGAATAAATGCGTCCGATTCTACTCGAATGAATCAACGATGATAACAGTTATGAGAGAGACGCCGTCTCGACACTCGTCGCACTCGACGTCTCGACAAGCACCACTTATGTGTATCAAGAAAGGAGGAGATTACTTACAAATAATGTCCTCACGATATGCCCCGACGATCGTACATCGCTACTTTCGACACTCCCGACAGTTATTTTCGCGTAGGACTCACTTTCGACAGACAAAAGACGCATAAAAAACGGAGCGATGTAGATCGATGTGCCCATGGCGGTTGTTCGATGCAAGAAGATCGAGGATGCGCGCGCAATTGATGACGTACGTTGTAAACTCGCACCGCGTCGGAAACTTTGCCGCGCTGCTATCACCACGCTATCTGTGTGCTTAGACAGAATCAACTTCATTCGATAGATCGGTAGTTACCAGATCAGTCGCTAGTTACTTTCGACCAGCGATGTTTGTTTCTAAGCAGGCGTTTGTCATCACTGTTTGTTAATGCAAGCGTACTTACGTAAGTGCGTGATCACTTTTGTTCTTTTCGCGCTAAGCAGCCACTATTGACACATCGATCGACATCACTGCGCATCTTTTATCCGTCAAAAGTAAGTCTCGTGCACAGATAAGTAGCGGGAGTGCCGAAAATAGCGCTATGCGAGCGTCAGGACGTATTGTGAGTACATTATTAGGCGTGTAATCTCTTTATTTCTCGGTATAACGACTGCTTGTCGCGACGACGTTTACACTTGTTCACGACAAAAGACGAATTCAGTTCGGACAACTGAATGGTGACTAGATGAAAAACTCGCTGAAATAATATCTCTGTTACTGCGACTGAAAACATTCGTCTGAACGGTTCAGCTACATTAAAACTCGACTGAGATAACTGAGAGCAATTGGCTGAGTAGAAACCTCCTACAGGAATCTCTCTGTTGCTACAACCGAGGTGAGGTGAGTTTTTCATCTGGTCCTCAAGTAACAGAAAACTCAGTTACATTAACGGAGCTGTTCTTTCCGTGTTGTTAACCTTTCCAGTAACAATGAAATCGGACGATTGTCGGATTTGTTAACTGGAAATTAAAAATGCAGTGGTAATCAGAGGAATAAATAAATAACGTGACGTGAGATATATTTTTCAAGTATACGCGAACATAACCGTATTTCATTTTATTAGCGCATAGCTTGGTGAATTAAAATGTAAATTTCTCTTAGTCACGAAAACGTCGAAATGGCAACGCGATGCTCGAGTTTCAAGTGACCTAAAGTAAACAGCCTTTCGGGAATTAAATTTGTAAGTTTGCAAATAAGTAAGAGGACCTCGTTCTTCGCTTAATTTTTGACGTAATTTATTAATTACGGCTTCTCATATTCTACGGAATAGCCGGGGAAGACGGAGAAATGGAAAAACGTTACCACGCGCGGCACGACCTACTCCATTCTCGCTAACGAAAGAATACGTCGAAATCAGTCGGAAAATTCCTCAAAGAAATGTCGTTAAAATTCGACATTGCGAAGACGCGTCTCCCCATCCTGTATATATATCCATCGCCTTCACAATGGAGGGCATAATAAATATTTTCTTTCTATCTTTCCGCTGGCGCGGGCGGCGGCATCTCGCCAAGACGCCGCGGCGCTTCGCGCTTCCGGGTGAGGAAACTCAGCTGGCGGGACGAAAAACGACGACGACTAATGCGTGTGTAAAGCGCGGAAAAGTCTTCCCTCGTAAAGCGAGGCACCCCCGCTGCTTTTACTCGCCGTCCCCGCCGCAGCGTTTCGACGCGAGACATCGCGCACGCGGACAAGAGAAAGAGAGAGACCGAGAGAAAGAGAAAGAACGCGCGATAACATTCGCGGCTGGACCGCGAGAAAGCGCCGCGACGGCGCATCCGCACTTCGCGAGTGCACCACGTTCCCCGTAGCTTTCCGGACGATGTTTCTACGTGGAGCCAGTAGGCAAGAGGGCGGCAGGTCCGTTGACGAGAAGCACAATAGAGACTTTCCCATCTAAGCTATTATCGTGTCACGTGAGCTCTCGCGCGCTTTATCGCGCTAAACGACAGGATTAATAAAGTTACACTGCATTCTGCGGATCCTTCCCGGTTTAACCTGAAACGCTAAGAGCGAAATCTCGTGCGCTTAATGCTTCTTCTCCCAATATCAGATTGTTCCGATTCTAACACTAATTAAGGGAGAATCGCTGAATCAATTTCTTCATTATTATTGGATATAAACGACTTCTCTTATAGCAAAAATAAGAAACAAATGGACAATGGGAAATACAGAGCAAAAAGTTTTCGAATTATTTATTTTATGCGTGCTACAAACATTTAAAAAAATCAGATACGATTTTGGCAATTCTCCCGTAATGGTATATCCCCTTAGAATATTGCTCGACACCTTATCTTAATGGAGATCAGTTGCTGAACATTACTAGAAAAAGTTACATGGTATATATTTGTTAAAATGGCATTTTTTAAATAAATATAATATGGCAAATGAGGATATATCACTGTTGGTTTGGCGTAAAATATCATATATTCAACATATTATACAATAATATATTGATACAATAATATGTTAAATATGTAATATTTTGCGCTAAATCAACGGCGATATATCCTCATTTGCCGTATTATAATTATTTATTGATTGAATATTGAGAATTTATTTTTTCTTGTTAGCATTTTTTAAATTTGCCATGATTATATGACATTATCAACGACTTCTCGTGACAGTTATTGCGCAAAGACAACGGCAGCGCAAATTACCAGCGTCGAGGCTGGATCACTTTTGCTCCTCTGCGCTGAGAGAAAAGTCTAGGATCTAATTAAAATTTAACAAACGTATATATGTTCCGATTCAACTTTTCGATCAACTTGATCGGAGACTTGATCAACTGGCCCCGAAAACGATGGGATATTGCTTGAACGGGATATTCGTTTGTTAATCTTTGATCGGATCGTGGCTTTTTCTCTCAGTGTGCAGTTTTCCATTAGCGCGCGGGATGCGCAATCCTAGTTACACGCTCGCATGCATTTTTAACAGCGAAAGACGCTCATGGGTCGTTCTACTTCTCGTTGTTGCTCGACGTTGTAGCCGCGGTTTACGGCGGCGTTTTACGCGTTTGCACAATCTTCCGCTACCACATGACACCTGTGATGTAACAAGCACAGTAAAATCTTGCTTATACTCCGACTCTTTTTAAAATGGACTTTTATCAGTGGGTCAATCAGCAAGACTGCTGAAGCCTGATGAAGCCTAATGAACTGAGATTTTTGCGAAACGTCGGAATCAGACAAAGAAGAATCCACACGGCTCAAACCCGGAAACCAAATCTAATATTCATGGACATCGCGAAAGCCTCAAATATGAAATTAGCAAAACGTTTGATGATGAAGGTTATACGGACATGCGGCATCATACTCCCGTCAAGTTTTTGTCAAACAGAAAATTGATATACTGAGTAATTTAAACGGCGGTACATTAAAAATACCCACACACGCTGTGATCTCACATATTTTCCGCGCATTTTTATGCTCTGTCGCGCGCGATCTTTTATTCATTCCCCGGCGAAATGTCATCGCGCGCGGAATACACGGCGAGCGATAGTTCCGGCCTTTTCGTTGGTTGGTTGGCTGGTTCGTTCGTGCGCGCTAAGAAGAATACAAGTTCTCGCCGTAGACCGGGCATTTAATCGATGGCTCAATTTCAAATGTTTAATTAAGAGTCCGCATCGCGCTTAATTCGAACGTCTCTATCGCCGCGTCGCGCCGCGGACGATTTCTAGACGCTATCGGTGGCAGCTCCGTTTCCCTTTGCGTGGAAATTCAAATGCGGAGGACGTTCCCTGCAGCCTCTCCGCGGCGGTCCCTTTTCCCGCGCTGCTCGTAGTAGCTTGATTACAGTCGCGAAACTCCATTGTCACTCCGGCGCAAACTCATTTGATTTCTCTCGCTTTTTCGACGATTGCTGTGTTTGCCGGATGGGAGGCGAGAACGGGCGAGAAGGTCGAGCACAGTAGGATGGATGTTTGGAAGAAGCGGCGAATTAACTACCACTCCGCCGCTCTTAGAGTAGCGAAGGATTTCCGATTTTGGGGTCGTGTTAGCGTTCATCTAACTTCTATTCGTTATTCTCTCAAGTATAGTAAATATATTTTTTACTAGAATGCTTACTGAAATGATAAGTGCTGCTTGAGTTGCAAGTTATAACACTGCAATCAGTAAAATTTCGCTGAAATAATTAGTAGCAGCGAATGTATTTCATTATTGATGTAGTTTACACAGATGTGTATCATCGCACGCAAGGCGTACGGAAGGCGTTAATTCTATCACCATAAACGCGAAAACTATATATGATGAAATGTACAACGAATTTCTGCACTAAAAATTTTGCAGTGCAATCTTACTACTGGAAAAATCAGTGGGACACAAGACGAAGCAATAAAAAGGAAACGCTTCCACTGTGAATACTCACTGATTCTCGGTAAATATATACCTTTTGCTGATATGATAAAAAATATTTTTATTACTGATTCGCTTCAGGACAGTAAATGTATCAATTGGGAAAATGTGCGACCTGTATATGCGTTCATATTTGCTGTGTCTGACAGTCACATATATTCTATTAATTTACAGCAATTAGATGCAAAGTAATACTTTATATTTATACCTTTTTAAGTAAAGTACCACGTAGGCAGCCTAAGTTAAAGTCGGTCGAAAGGAAAGTGAAGTGTATTAGTTTCTACTATTAATGCAATTTCGCTAAGTAGATCTTGCATTCTCCCATCCCCTTCTCTCTGTCTCTCTCTTGAAGGGAAAATAATTCCTTTCGCAAACGTCGGAGGAGAGAAAGAGAGAAAGAGAGAGAAAGGGAGAGCTGCGTATTTTATATAATTTTATCTCTGCCTCGTGCAAGGACCGGGGACGTACGATCGATGTGCTTCTGTGACCTACAGGACGAAACATTTTAACGTTTTCCACAGCGATAATGCAAAAGAAATCATCTCGCGCACGTTGCAGCCGCTCTCTTCTCGATAATACGTCACCGTGCTCCATCATATTCGCGATCACCAGTCACATCAGACGCTATGTTGTATTTCACTGCGCCCAGCGCGCCAAATAAAGTAATTCGCACGGCTTTACGATGCGGATGCAAAAAATTCCCGGCTCGCGCAATTAGCGAGTTAAAAAAACTATCCGTGAAAACGCGGGATTCATAAACCGGGCGCGGTGCGCTCGCGCGCGCGCGCGCTCTCCCAACAAAGGATCGCCGGCGTTTAATGTGAGAAAATTACGCCTGTACACTCGCACCGCGTGAATTTATTTACACGCTGGCTGTCGCGAGCGCATTAGCCGCCTGAATCGAGAAGTACGTGTACGGAGTTTAATTACAATTTTGATGAGGGCGGCGTTAAGCCAGGAGAATATCACGAGCAAGTGCTTCGCGTGACGACGCGAGCGCACACGCGGAGCGGGCTGATCCGCCGCTGAAACGTTCGCTCGCTCGTTCACGCACGCATGACTGCGGCATTAGGCACGGCACGCGCCTTCGTAAGACAGGTGGCTTAATTAATTGCGGGTTAGAGTGTACGAGCGAGTGGATTTTTTGGGCCCGCCGCGCGTCGAAACTACTAACTGAACGTGGTCGCGCGCGATTTCAAGCGTGCGCGAGCGGGACTTCCCGCTTCTTACCTTGTCGGCAACTTCGCGAAGTTACTTAGACTCGCTCGCTCGCTCGCCCACTCGCTTGTCCGCGCACTCGCGCCTCGGGAGCTGCCTTTAGTACTGACGTTGTTTGAAGCCCATGTAGACGCGTGTATTGGAAGCGAAACCGCTGTCACGACTAGTTATAATTGAGAGAGAGAGAGAGAGAGAGAGAGAGAGAGAGAGAGAGAGAGAGACTGCGTTAGCGAGGTGGGCCGCGAGCGACCGGGAATATTATTCGCAAAGACGATTCGAAGTTTAGTGCTGGAAAAGGCAAGTTAGACGTGAAGTTTCGTCGCGATCACGAGCATCCCGAAGAGACGTCGGGTTGTAATTCGATTGCTCTTCTTTTTCCGTTGTTTTTCTCTTTCTTTTCTTCGTTCTTTCTCTGTTCCTTTTTTAATTGACCGATGGAGAAAAGAAAATCCTGTGGAAATATTTCTCGTTTAGCGAAATACGGAAGTTACGCGGGCGAAGCAGCCGGCGCGTCAGCGATTGGCAAGAAGCGCGAAACGGTTGGACAAATATTGAAACTATTTTTGTTCGTCTGTGTGCGCGAGCTACTTATCATACGCGCGACTACGAGAGTCCGCTACTAGTGATTCGTGTATGCGTGTCGCACCATAATAACATCATTGTTGATACGCCGGGTAATATTAATCTTAATCATTGGCTTCTGCCGGTGGTAAATGGCATGTCCGGCGATAATTCGCCTCAGTCGGGTTCGCGGTGTGCTTGTTACTCCCTTCTCTAAATCTCCCACAGTTCTGTCCTCTTTGTATAAAAGTGTTAACGGAATTTCCCAGAAGTACAATTGCCCGTGTCTCTTATCCTTTGAGAAATATACACAGCAAACATTTATGAAATATTTCAAATGTTCACTTTACTTTTGCTCTTACTTGTACATAACGTCGCGCTGCATTATTCTCTGATATCGCTGCATAGCCCGCACTATGGTCGTGCTGGTGCAATATTAATTGCAGACTAACAATCGTTAACGATTGTATTAATTACCGCGAAGTATTGTTTCACGGAGCAGTTGGTAAATTACTGCACTGTCTCTCTTCTCCATTGTGTTACAACGATATCGTTTCTGCTAGACTCAATGATGTTACTAGAGAATTTCTAGCGTCTCAGCTCGGTAACGTTAATTTTGATAAACTTAAACCGCAATATCCGGTGATTCTCCAATTTAATTCCCTTGGGGGAGGAAGGGGGTAATGCAGGGCGAAAGTACGACACTCGGCGGAATGGAAATAATAAATATCCACGGCAACGCGACTTCTTCACTCTCGCATAAACGCCATCGGTATTCGCCCCCATGTGGTCATTACAGAGCGCGAACGCAAAGTTCTAATAATACAAATGGCGTGCCGTCCTGCTGCATGTCGCACGACGATAACATCGTTGCTGTCAGACTCGCTAATATTAATCTTAATCATTGGCTTCTGCGGCAGTAACTGCCGTGTCCGGTGATTATCCACATTAGCTTGGTTTGTCGCGTACCATTTGTATTTGGCGAACACTGTACTTACTTACGTAGATTAACCCGTAACGTTAACCCCGTGTAAACGTCCCCTGGGAGTGATGGGTAGTCTTGAAAGTATCGATTAAAATCCGTGGAGAACGCACGCGGCTGTGTGCGGCACACGACGGCGGCGGTGCGCGGATCGCGGTGTCAAAGCCCCCTTTGTCCATCGCGCGTTCATCGTATATCTTTAAATGTTCAATCAGGCAAATCGCGATATACTTGACTTTTTTCCTACGCTTTTTTCTGTCCTATCCCATATTTGCGTGAGTGCGTTCGCATGCCGGGGCCGGCGGAAAGAGTTTACGCATTGCCGAGAGAACGTGCGCGCGGGGAATACTCGTAAAAAGGTGGAAGCCTCGTTGACCATGTGTGTAAAAATACACGGCAGATTAGATCGTCGCGCAATTCAATGCATCGCAGCGACTGAAATAAAATAAAGTCAAAGTGAAACTGTGTAACGTAGAGGGACACACGCTCCCGAGCGCCCTTTCGCCACCACAAATGCACCAAGTTCACCTCAGTAATAAAGCGCGGTTGAAAAACGCGTAGAGAAATACGCGCGCGCCGTCGAAAATTTTCGAAACGCAACCCCCTAATCCCGAACCGGTCGGATTGACAGCGCGGGGCGAGGCCGAGACCGCCGGTGTTTTTCGCGACTATATTATTAGCTGCACATTTTTCCATCAGTCCCGAAACTTTCAGAATGCTATTAATTTTTTTCCAGGTACCGTAATGAACTTTATAATCCCCTGTGCGCGAATAAGGGCGCGTATAAACTTTGTTTTAAATACCTCGCTGGCAAAAAGAATCCCAAGGTTGTTCCATCATCAGAGGTCGGGCCGGCTTACCAGTTAAGTATATTGCGGCGCGGCACGTTTCATTTTTAGGGGATGGAGGAGGGGGAACGGCTTGATAATAAAACGATTACTATCTCCAACGAAGCCGTTCCTCGTGATTGCGTTTCGCGCGGCTATCGATTTATTATCGATATTGCGTGCGCCACGTTCGCGTAATAGGATATATGGACGCTTTCACGGCTGAAAAAGGCATGCACGAAACGATATAGTATAACAGCACTCTGTAAACTAAAGAGATTTTGCACGATTTATACTTTACCCACTTGAGAGCCCCGGCCGGACAGAGAGAAAGAGAGGGGAAGAGATGAGTACTGCTGTTCACACAGCGGGATAGCTCAGTCGTGTGATAAATCGACGAAAGATCCGTATCAGTTTACGAATTCGAGAACGACTTTTCATTCCCACCGTTATTCATACGACGGCTGATTGTTTCGTTGAAATATCCTTCGCACGGCATATATCTCGCCTTAAACAACTTGCTCGTCGATTACAAGCGAGCGAGTCACGCGCGGAATCGCCTTAACCGGCGCGTTCGCTTTTTCATCGAGGCCGTGCCACCGCGCCGTTCGCGCGGGATTGAGCCGATATAAGTCAAGCGTTTTAATTGAAACACGCTTGCCCGGTTATCGGGATACGTTTTACACGTGAATCGCCACTTTTCCGAAAAGCGATCCCGCTCGAGCCCCGTCGCGAAAGAGAAAGAGGGGAGGGGGCCGCTGCAGCGGCAGTGCAGTCCGGCACTTCTGCGAGACTTCCGCGATATTGTACAATGTCAATCTTTGATCGTAAAAGTATAAGTTATCTCGTTAAACTCTGGAGAATATATTCTCCAATAACTAGAAAACTCCTCTTTGAAACTCGTAGTGCCGAGGACTGCCTTCCGCTCGAGATTAAGGGCAGCGGCTTTTTGTAACCGGAGGGGGTGTTGCCGAGCGTTCCTTTTCCACCTGGCGATACGGCCACTTGAAAGAAATGTCATCGCACGCACCTACACATAAAAAACACACACACATATACATGCACACATCTCGGGGAAAAAGGGCTGCGGCGAGAAGTGACACTGTCTTTCGAGTGTCCGGCCCGACCGTCGTCGTCGACCGGAACCCCGGAGGGCTGTAATTTCATCTCGCATTAGCCGAGGAAAGTCCCCGTAGGATATACTGAATGCGTCTTACAGTCCGTGGTCTCCTCCTCCGCGCGCGTCTCGGTTACCGCAAGGCGAGGAAAAAACTTCCAGGCTTTGAATGAACCACGCACTTACCTCGCTCGTATTTCCGTCGCGGCGCAGTTGCTCATCTCGCCCGCGGCTCCGTGCGGTCGTGACGATGTCGACGAGGAACGTCAACGACGCCGGTCAACCTGGAAGAGGCTCGTCGCCGCGGTTTTAAACGTGATTGCGCGCCATTGAGAAAAATATACCGTTACATTGTAAAAAAATATTCTCCGTTATGTAGGAGTGTGGTGCCGTGCCAATTAAACCTTAACTCCGTCTCTTCGATCTCGACGCCGATAACGGCGCGTTAGATGCGCTCCTAAAAGGATACGCCGCGCGTAGGAAAACTGCGCGCGGCGCCCGATCGTTTTTTGTCCCTGCGCGTGTATTTCGGGCAAGGAGACAATAGTCAGTCTCTCCAGAGCGGTCGAACGAACACGACCTTTGTCTTGGAATAAAAGATCCGTATTAGTCTATTCTGTGTGATTTCCGTTAATACCATAGTATCCCTTTCCGATCTTTCCCACAGTTATTCCATTTGACGCGGCGGTAAACGGTACTTTTGAAAGAAAGCGGTGAGATGATAATTTCAGTTTCCAGAGTTATCATTTTTTCATTGATTCTAAAGAATCATTTGAAACAGATTAATTAGGACCGATTGTCCCAACTTCTTGGTAAATTAACTGATAGTTAAATCATATGTCTGTTTTTATCTAAATTAAAGAAAAAACAAAAACAGATATATGACTTAACTATCAGTTAACTTACCAAAAATCCAGCCCTTAATGTGTTAAGAAATTACGTTGTATGATAATGATAACGTTACATTCTGAAAGGCGAGTATGTAAAAAAGATATTTATTTCGATGGGTACACTGACAACATATTGAGTACTGAAATCTATATGTTTTTACTTAAATAGAATAAATGATTGTTTTCATGAAAAGCTAAGATTTTAAGAAAATATACATTTTCTTATATGAAAAATATTTTATATATTAGTGTAAGCAAATGAATGTTATTAATACCCGCCGAATAAATAAAATATCTTTTATTTCCTAAATAACTTTTTCTGAATGTATCACCATATAAAGTGCCTTTAATTTCAGTAAATACCAGTGAACAATTATTCCACGCGCTCTGCGAATGAGAGTTCGAATACCCAAGATATTTTCTAAATTGCTCTCGGTTGGCGTCGGCAGGCCTCAGAATTAGTTACCTAGCGAGACTGCCCGAGTTCTACATTCCGTCTCTGTGCATCGCCAGATTGCAAAAAGTAACTACCGAGCTAGACGAACACACACACATACACAGAGCGTGCACACGGAACAAAGGATTTGTCAATTTTCGTCTTTATCCCTGAGGGAGAGGCCCCGACGTGAAGGAAAGAAGATGGCACGGTGACGGGGGTGAGGGAGAGAGCAAAGGGGGTGGGAAGGAGGAGAAACACGGAACTGTAGCGCAATGAGTCTTTGGAGACTCGTGCCAGGTAAACGTCTTGGATCTGTCGAAGCTTCGAAGCGAAAAGAGACACTCGCCGGGAAGAATCGAGGTTTTATATAGCTACACCGGCGATTTATCTCTCTAACGGGCCGGTTGACAAGAATTCTCGTTATCGCGAACAAACTGTTTTCGGTGAGAGCCTAGCGAGAACCGTCAAATGGACAGTTAAACGATCTTTAAAGTCCCGCGAGCGTTGCCGTATTATTAATAGCGAATCTACAAGAACGTACAAGAACTTTATCGTGCGCCATAAGATTGAGTTCTACACCGCGGAATCTTTTATTGATGATGAAGCGGAGAAGCGCATGCCTAAAGTTCTTGCGTGCCATTTTTTAGTAAAAAGATTTTTGAATGATTTTGAACTTTAAATCACTTGAGCATACTTGTAAAATGCTCCGAAAACTACTTTTTTCCAGTCAATAAATTGTGAAATTAACGTGAAATACATGTCGAAATTAATATATCGATAAAAGCTTCAAGATGGTGAGAGTGAAACAAATTGTGAATCAACTGCGATTATTAATCGTATCGTGACGTCAGAGGCGAGAAAAGATAATGAAAATTATTATATGCTATTTTGAAATAAAAAAACATTTGGTTGAAAGGGTGCTTGAGATAATTCGAGCACACTTGTAAAAATTATCCATTTTCAGTCACTCTAAATAGCCGTTGAATTATCGTGACATGCAAGAAAAACATGTCGACATGTCGACAAAATCATAAGTAAATTAAAGAGGAAGATTGCATGTCACGATAATAATGGCTATTTAGAGTGACTGAAAATGGATAATTTTTACAAGTGTGCTCGAATTATCTCAAGCACCCTTTCAACCAAATGTTTTTTTATTTCAAAATAGCATATAATAATTTTCATTATCTTTTCTCGCCTCTGACGTCACGATACGATTAATAATCGCAGTTGATTCACAATTTGTTTCACTCTCACCATCTTGAAGCTTTTATCGATATATTAATTTCGACATGTATTTCGTCCTGGCATCGATAAAAGTGCTGTAATCAGTAACTTTATGACGTATTGGCGTATCAACACGTATCGATTTATAATAACACGTCAGATTTGCTTGTAAGATCCTTCGACAGAGGATCCACCGTGCTCGTAATCGTGCGAGTTTTCAATGCGTGCTAATTGCGGGAAACACTTAATGACACGTAAGCAACAACAAACAGTAAGTATCGTGTAACATTCGCGGTTGCGCTGTGACTTTAATGCCAAGATGAGTAAAGATTAACAGGAACTTACGAACTCGGATCGCGCTCACAGAGACGTAATGGTGTTGGCTGGTAGCCGAAGTTACCGTTGCTAACCTTACTTACAGGGAGCCTCATTTACAATTCAGTAAGCTTTGTAATATTCGTATACGGCATAATGGATTCAGCTCGAAGCAATCTCGCGCTATCGTTGTCGAGTACATGTCATGCACACGCCTACTAAACTAACGCGTAGCTACTTATAATTTATACAGGCGCGGAGCGAATGGCAAGTGGAGGCGCAATAAAAAGCTAATATCTTTATATGATAACAGTTTCGTTATTTATATTAGGCGAACTGTCGACGCGTTGTTTACGTGCGTGCAACTTGTGATCGTGCGCGAAGGAACCGTGGAATTGCTGACACGAGTTTTGGATATCAGTTAGACGAGTGTCGGTCGAATTAACTTTTTGATCCACGATCTAACTGAATTCTGCTGTCCAGGGAAATAGCGGACGTGAAATTGAATTTGGCAACCGGTAAATTTGTTGTGTTTTCGGAGGGGGAAGGGGGGGGGGGCGAAACTTGCTTCTCAGTAATTTGCAAGTCAATGGCTTTTTACTCTAGCGCGACCGATGAAAAAATAAAAAAAGTTCTTTACTGATGAAACGTCAATTCCGCCATGAACGTCCATTCCGATAAGAACATTGTCATAATCGGCCGCGTCCCCAACTTTTCGTCTCCGCGTGAACGGAGTTCTTATTTTTTCTCTCTCTTCTTCTTTTTTCCTTTTGCCCGAGGAAACTTCGCGAACTTTTAAATGACTCCGCGGCTCTTCTCGTTTCGCGTTAAATTACCCATGATTTCAGAGATGTTTGCGTGCATAAATTTTCCCGGTGGCATTGACTTGGCAAACCGTGCGCGTATACGCAGTTTAGAACGGTAACGGTTTTCACATTACGGTCCCCCGGGGCAGTGACAAAGTAACGATAAGAATAACGCATAGCCATGCCACGCGAGTGCGCACGCTCTATAAGCGCAGTCCGAGAAAATATATTTTTCATTACCGTCTTACGCGAACAAGTTGTTATCTGCTGCGCGCGAGTGATATTTACTGCAAATATTCTGAGCAGATAATAACGACGGAAGTTTCTGCTTGAAGATTGCGGAAACTTCACCAACCGACCTTGGTTTTCAACACTGATGAGAGGCTGGAGAGAGGGGAAGGAGGGGCTAATCGCAAAGTAATATTCACAAAGGCGGCGGACGTAATTTTCTACATAATTAAAAAATATTTTTTTTGCCGTACGCGCAAGTATTTTTTTTTTGCGTACGCGCAAGTATTCGTGTTCGAAATATCACGTCGGGGTTTTGCAAAAAAGTTAATTTTTTCCTCGCTTGCGGCAGTATTCAAACTTAATGGTCAAAACTACCTTTGGAAATTGTATGTGCTACTGCTATATTGAACACTGTTGCGTAGATAGAAGTTTTTTCATATATATTTTTTTAACATTTTGTCACACATTTGCAGCAACGAATTTTTTGTGAAAAAATTTGTTTTCCCGCCTTTTTTTACCTCAAATGTGGATGCGTGCGGTGTTTCGGTGCTCGCGGAACAATAAGCAGCAGCGCTAATGGATAATAAAACACTCTTTGACCGCTCACAAATGGATTTTTTTCCAACAAAGTGTGCTTGCTTCCATTAGCGAGGCTCCAGAACTCGCGAAATTCTACCAAATCCTCGTCAAACATTCGAGCGGGATACTTGGTGCCCCAAGCGAGAAAGTAATGAGCGCCTCCGCACCGTCTCGTGGGTTCCCGTCGATATATTCGGGGTTTCGGCGAGCAACGCGTCGGGCGCGAGAACATGCACGACGAGTGCGCACAAGTGGAACCAAGAGGCTTGCAAAGAGACGAGCACGCGAGGCCGGTGGAAAAAGAAAGAAATCCCGCGTGTAATTTTAGCGACGTGCGTAAACGTAAAGAGATGGCATACGCCGAGGGTGAAGATGGTTTAATAATATACACCGAGCGTCCAACTGGCGCGAATGCGATAATAAACGGTCCGACGAGCGCGCGAGTGCGCGCGCGCTGATACGACGCGTCTTTTCCGAGGTGGATTTATGTGATTATTATCGTTGCAGTCGTGTTGCGAGGGAAATAAGAATGCGGCCGTCGGGTCCGCGGCACGATGACGGATACGAGCGAGCAGTTCCTACCTACATCTCTTCGGTATTCTCGCAATAAAAATATACGATCCCTCGTCGGAGTTAAATGACGAATTTATCATACTGTTTACGAATTAATCATTCGCGACGGGAGATGAAACGTGGTGGTGCACGTTTGTGAGAAATGACGCCCGTGGAGCTCGAGGAGTCGTCTCGTCTGACTCTTGTTTCGCCTCGCCACGTTTGGTAATATCAGATGCGCAATGTTGGTCGCAATCTTCGCATACTTCTACCAGCTCTCTAATGCACGCACACACATATCGCCACGAGACTCGTAAATAATAAATAGTTTCAACGTCGCGTTGTCCGCGACTCCGTTCTCGACGCGAATAACATTCGAGACATAAAAAGTAGTCTAGCTCGAAGCGCGGCGACATCGGTGCGTTGTCGCGTCGGAGAGACAGAAAGGTCAAAGGTACGATCGCGGTGCAATATTTGCCGCTGCTGTGAAAATTCAGTCTTATTTGACCGCTACACAAGCGTCGAGATTTTTCCTGGCGCGGACCATCGATCTCCGAGGAAGAGCCGCGGGAACGCGCATTCCCACCTCCACCTGTCCGAGACAGCAGGAGGTTTGACCGCGCGCGCGAATATTGCAGCGAATGTAACGCGTCTCCAGGAATATCCCGTGGCATTACGCTTTCCTCGCATGCATGCGTATATGTGTCCCGTAAAAATATTCCACGCGCGACGGCTCAGTCCGCTGCGGACGGTCCTAAGAATACCGGTAAACGGACGTTTGCGCACTGCGAGATTGTTCGAAACTCCCGAGAGCTACGGGAATAACGGGGACGGTATCACCCGCGAGATACACAACACCAACATTCTGGCGGCCACCGGTCTTTTTATCGCGCCGCAAAAATTCGCGGCGTCGTTCGCGTACGAGAGTCGTGCGGCACTTTCGGAGATGCACAGAGTCGCATAATTCTATTGCGAACGGAGGCAAAGCAGCAAGTGGCGGGTGAATACGAGACGCGGGGAAATCTGATAACACTGGAAGAAGGAGCTAACTTCTCCTGGTGTGCGCGTTGTCCTAAATTAAAATAACAATTATAGCGAGCGTTGAGTTAGAAGAGACTGTAAATGAAGGGCCCTTCGTGAAATAAGCTCCGGGGAAGCAAATAGACAACGGCGTTTTCTTCACTCAATTTCCCGCGAACCTCAGTTTCGCAGATTGCTAATTCCAGGCTCAGTTACGCGAGTCGTGTATAATTATTAAATAGAGTTGTACTTTACATTAAAATGCGAAAGAAATTCGGAAAGGAGACGACAGGAAAATAGAAGAAAATAATGTCGATCATATTACTGTAAACTGAGGCAAGGGAGAGAGAAAGAGAGAGAAAGTAAGAAAGAAAGAGCAAGTGTGATGAATTATGAGCGAAAAGAAAGAAGGAGAACATGCTAACGATGTTGTAAACGACATCGTAAAATCATTGCGTGAAATAATGTTTCACCCGAGCGTGGCCCTTGTTACACGAACGCTCTTTGTTTGCTAAGTTACTTTTGGGAAACACTGGATGCAGAGCTCACTCACCCTCTCTTTCTCTCTTCCTGTCTCATGCGCGCGTGTGGTTCTCTCGTTAGGGAACAAGTCGACGCTGCTGGGCGTCGTTGAATTTCAAGGCGAGGCAATGCCGAAGGGATTCCGACGTGGAGTATGCGGCAGAGCGAGCGCGGATTTCTTTTTTGCTGCGGAATAACTGCGAGAGAAATGTCGTGGTTGCTGCGGCGAAGCACGCAACCTCGACCCTAACGTTATCAAAATTCCAACTGTCTCGCCTTTCTCTTCTACCATCCCTTATTCTGTCGCCCTCTCGTCCTACCCCCCCCTCTCTCTCTCTCTCTCTCTCTCTCTCTCTCTCTCTCTCTCTCGCCACCCTCTTCTATGGTACCTGCTGATGCTCTACTTGCGAAACGCCCCTGTGAGCGAGAAGCGTTTCCCACGGCACTTCACGAGAGACGAAGAGGAAGAAGGGAGAACAGAAAGGGTCGAGCGAGGGAGGGGGAGACTTCGTGCATAATTCGGCAAGAAATCCCACGAGATGGAGGAAACCGTTCGAGTAGCTCGAGGTTTTCTTACCGTGTACGCGCCTTAATTAATCCCCTTTCAATTAGGCGCCACGCCCTTCTTCGCGCCGTGACAAAGTCCCAAGGCGCGGAAGCTAATGCCTGCACCTGCAGTTAACACCTACCCGCGAACGTGTAGGTTCGAGCAGCCATGTCTGATTACCGGTTCTCTTTTGCCGAACAGCGAATCGCGACTGTCTGACTAGAATTGGCGCGGTTCGAAATGTAGCACATCGCGACACGTACTACGTAGCATACAACGAGCTTAATTTTATCGCGCAATTAAATCAACATTCGTCACATAGGTTCATATTACGTACTCTACTCGAGTGCTCTACTATATTATCAAAGATAGCTAATAACTAATCGTAATCTAATATTTGTATCGCAAATAGTACTTATTAAGTACAATGAAAATTAAAAGTATTTCAAAGGAACTTGAAGGAAGGACAATGAATATTTATTAGAGATCGTGTTCAAAATATCGTCAAGTTATTGTACACTCTTTATAACGTTCAAATATTTCGGAAACGTCTATTTTTTTATTTACACGCACTTACCTCCATTATATTCCTGAAATTTTCATGGGAATTAAAATTGAAAAAAATGGTATGCTGAATGTAATCATATGTAACACCCTCTTTTCCTGCCAATATAACAAATGACAGTTAACTGTCATTGCTAAGAATTGGCTATGACAGTTAAAATGCATTCGCTATGAAATACAAATGCATTAGGTGACATTAAAAATGCACATTATTTCAAGTAGCTAAGAAAATAGTAATTATTCCTAAATTTCTTATCGTACGCATATATTAAAGAAGTTTGCCGCACATCTACAATTATTTGCTTCAATCATTTGTTTCTAGCAGTTAATATTTCTCGCTGTAGCGCCTAAGTTTAAACAGCGAATAAATTTAGCTTCGGTAGTATCGATATCAGCTGTCTCTATTTCAGTGACACATCTTATCTGCCACAGCTATTTTTTAAGTCGCGTATTTAGCAAATCCTTTTTTTTCTCGAGATGGTATAGTCTAAGACTCGTATTAATAATCGTTACTTAAAACTTATTTTACGTGAAATGCTCAAATCTGAATTTAGAGTTAGATGAGAGTTTTTTTATTTGAATTATATAATACATGTGACATTACATTTGCAATTGCGATTCAGCTGAGAAACTCAGGTTTAATTTTAAGTTAAAATCTGAGTGTCTTACCTGAAGCAAGTTTCAAGTAACGACTATTAATACGGACTAAGAAATGTTTTCCAGAATCTCATCTTTTTCCAAAAAGGAAAACATGCAGCGTTGAAAACAAATCAAGCGACGCGGTAGCGTCGCGACGCCAAATACATAAAGACGAGTCCGAGAATGACAGACTGAGATGTGACTATGTTCATAGTATACGACGCTACCAAGAAGCTTACTCGGAGTTTTTGTGATGATCGTATTACCTACTCTAGAGATTGTGTTATCTTGTTTTGTCTTCAACAAGGGGTGAGAAAAGGAGTGTACATTACATAGAACAAACGTGCATCTGCGCATCCTTAATATTTACGCTGTTATCAGATTCTTACAAATGTGTCGCAGTTGACTCGCGTTTGCAATAGATAACCCGTTGTCACTTCTGCAGACACATCCGGTATAGGGATGTATCTATTTGTAGGAACTTTAGGTGTCGGTGGCGCGGGAAATTACAATCGTGTTAGTATTACTAATAGCACTCGGGACTCGCGCAAATAATCGCCTACTGAATGGATCGCTTTGTTAGTGGTAGGCGCACTTACGGAATAAACGTACTCGCTTCCGTTATTACGGTTGATATCAAGAGAACTTATTGCCTCGATGCACAGCATGAGAAGAGGCTCTCGGGATATAACCATTCGTGTTACTTATCATCACACTTGAAATTTGGTTATTGCGCCTCGCGTGAGATGAAATTATGTGCGCGCGCGAAAGCGATCCGAGCCGTATGCGTACGTATTCTTCCCTTTAATATCAAGTCAAAAGCCCGTTGCCACCGGCAGTTTAGTTTTAACCAATTGAAAATCGAAGCGAGATACAGAAAGTTTTGAATTATTTCAGAAAGGTAACTTCGAAATTAATGGACGGAAATAAATGGCTTGTTGAATTTTGCGTGTATTTCTATTTCGATAGATTCTTGTTCTAACGTGAAATAGAATTTTATATTAAAGCTTGAAAAATTCTCTCCGAGAGAAGAGATAATGTCGAAATCTGATTAAAGTGATGTCTATTTTCTATTAGTTAGGAAATGCATAGTTCGGAAAAACTTCGTTAATCTCAACGCGACCTATATATCCATGTCGTGGCGCACACACAAACGTTTCCTGTAGGAGTACAGCGTTATCAGGTGTATTAAACTTACCGTGTCACGTCTCAGTTATGGATTCTTGGAGTTAACTATGGTTCAACGAAAACTTCATGGAAGGCAATTATTAGTCTTAACTTTTCAATTTTCAACATTGAATTTCTTAGCAATTAAGCCTTTAATGAAATTCGTGTTGAACTCAAATGCACTTAGAGCTAACTAAAGAACAAGGTTTTGCTATGTATTAACAGTATCCAACTCGGCAGAAATCGTTGAATTGTTCGTAGCTTGAAATTGTCAACGTCGAAGCAATTGTTGTCATTTGCTCCAATTTCCGTTGAACAGCTGCGATCGATGTAATCTGTGCGCGATTGTCTATAATGAATTTGTGCCGTTTGCATATTTGATAAAAATCCTCTCTCTGTCTCAACATTTTACATATCTACATTCATCAATTAGTGTACGAACGCATAAATATTTATACAAATATTACGCTTTAACGGTCAGAAAATCAAATTAATTAATATTTGCTCGTGAATATTATTGCTGTGAAGCAGCGAGCACGATAATTTCGTCAGACTTTTACGGGACTGACACATACGCATTTTTAATTATTTTTCAAGTGGGTCGCGCACGTACGTGAAAAATCGTCAAGAGATTATCGAACGGGAATGTCGGATTTTCAGGCGAACGGACGAACGAGTGAAATCTCCGAGAGAAACATCTCGGAACTTATTACATCTTACGTTTGCCGCGCAAGTCCGATTGCGGTAAGATATTTAGCGAAAAATATACCCGAGTTCACGGACAACACTCGCGCGCGAAGATCCTTCGCGCTCGTCATCGTGATTTTTGCACAACCGAGCATCGTTGCACGTACGAGCGTCAAATCAACGAATTGACAATATTTCTCGCCATCGTATAAAATTGCACTAATAAGTTACGGATCGCGCATTCGTGTGCGAACTCTTCGGCGCGCCAACCGATATTCGGCAGTGAGAAGAAAAGCAGCGGGAACAGCTCGTCGTCCCTAGAGACGTCTCTGCAATACAGAGAAATGGAATCCGGTCGGATATTCAGCGAGGCAGAAATAACTACACATGACTTGACAATTACTGAAATAAACCGCGATATTTGCCAGCGCGGTTACCACGCGTGCATACAAATCCTCCCCTACGCCGGTGCGCAGGACGCAATATTGTCGTTCGTCGCATTACATTATGCGCGACGTAATTTCCCGATTGCTACATATTTACGGAAATGGCGCGCGCTTTAGCCGCATTAATTACCGGGGGAGGGGGGGATATATAAATATCCGTGCTGCCTGTGTCGCGTGCAAATGAAGACGCGATTCGCTGCGCTCCGAGGAATCGTATTTGTGACGGTCTGTCTCGTGGGCGAGGCGCGGATCGATTAATATTAAAGGTACTTGGCGAGATACCGCTTAATCCACGATGACACAGAGAAAGTGTGTGGGTGTGTGTGTGTGAGAGAGAGAGAGAGAGGAGGAAGAGAGAAAGAGAGAGAGACGGAGATAACGGACAGACACGTATCTTTAGGAGGGTATTTGAGAGCGCTATAGTAGCGCGAAGGATGGATTTCGAGTAGTTATCTATCCCAACGGTGTCGCGACGATAACGTCTCGGGATATTCCTCGAGTAATTACCAACTCTTTATACGGAGCTATCCGACGTTTCGCGCACGTGTATGTATGCGCTTTCCTCTAGTACTAATAACATCCTGTACATTTATCCCCGTAGCAAAGGATCGCGTTCATTCACTGTTTATCCATGTAATCGTCTATGGTGCCTCCGCGGTACCCTTGAGTGGTACGAGCCCTGGCGCGCACCAAAATTCAATGTCGTCTAATTGCTCACTTATGGGCTGCATTCGCCGACTTAATTGCTCTACCGGGGCATCTTCGAGACGTCGAGTTTGCCAAGTGCCGGCGGTTGAATGCAGAAAATTTAGGCAGTTAGAAACAAACTGTGTAATGTACGCAGCCACTGCACAGCTCTCGGTTGCTCGGAGAAGTGAGTGAGTGAGTGAGAGAGAGAGAGAGAGAGAGAGAGAGAGAGAGAGAGAGAGAG
>NW_022639470.1:2409949-2419259 GCF_010583005.1 Odontomachus brunneus
AGAGAGAGAGAGAGAGAGAGAGAGAGAGAGAGAGAGAGAGAGAGAGAGAGAGAGAGAGAGACCCTCGGCGCACTTCGATCGCTTCCCAGTCGAGAACGCGAATTCGCGGCTCGGAAATTTCGCCCGTGCGAGGCAATCGGACCAGAGTTATGCGAGGTAGAAGCAACTACCGATGCAAATTCGAGCCAAATCCACTTTCGCCCGGCCATCTTCGGGTGATATAAAATTGACCAAGCCGCTTGCAGTCGGGTTTCCGTGCAAATGGATCACCTAGTGGTGGCGCGCGTAGATATTACCTCTTTTTCGTGTAACGTCCGGTTGGCTTCTGGCTTCTTCCTAATGTTCTCTCTTGAAACGAATGGCGCGGCTGAGAGAAACGGAATTCTTTAACTGGCTTTTGCTGAGCATAACCCGTCGGCTCGTCGTGTTCGCGTACCTTCGCGCGCTCTCTGACCCCTTTTATCAGCAGTCGCGGCAGGAGGAACTGCACGGAGGAGTGATGTTTTTCCTTGAATATCTCTCTGACTCTTAAATGCGGATACTGAGATAACTCGAGCTTTCTTCCGACCCTATGCTAGCTATTTTGGTCTATATTCACAGTGGAACAGACGCGTTCTATGTAATTACGATGCGTCGGGCAAGCGTGCGCTAATAAGAGCGCTTGCCTCAACGAACGCAATGTTCGCGAAGCGACTCTCCTCTTTTCTTCTCTCTCTCTCTCTCTCTCTCTCTCCCTCTCTCTCTCTCTCTCTCTCTCTTTCTCTTTCTCTCTCTCTATCTCCCCTTTTCATCGACTGTGCTGTAATAGTTCGCGGATATGTATTCCACGTACGTCGCCAGTGAGACGCGGAGTAATTAAATGGACTTTAGCGCATTCTCCGAGCAATTAAGGGGGGCTACGAGAGAATATTTCCTGCATTTCGTCGCGTCCGTGGCGACACACTTCGTATGGGGAAGAGAAAAGGGCGGGGGAGCAGTATCGATTCTTCGACGGTTCGCGCGCAGAGCGCGAGACATCGCGCCGATAAAATTAACTCGCGGGTTTCTTCCTTCGGCTCGCGACGCGATTAACTACCAATTAATTTTAACGCATCGCCCACATCTATTTGAGCAATTATTTTACGTAATGGCCGCGCTTCCTTCTTTATGCGCGGTAATAGTGCTCCCGAGTGAAGCACGGGGGCAATTAAATCCGGTTAACAAACTAACAATTAAACAGTACTTTACATTCACGTGTACGTGTAGACAGCGAAATGTACCGTTTCGGCGACTGTTTGTTATTCCGGGACGTATAATGAGACTCGGGGCGCGATGCTTTACACATCCCCCCGATCCGGAATATAAATCTGCCCCCTCCCCCTCCCCAATATTTCTTGTATCCAAAGATAGTTAGCGAGATGCATAATCTTGCGCGGAATTATATCGCGATCGGAATGGCATTGATTCGTATGTGTTTCATCTATTATATAACGCGTATATGATCGTTGCGCGTTTCGCGCGCCGTTGTGTTCTGGATTAAAAGATGATTGTATGTCTTATTTTTTATAGAAGATATTGTCTAAGTTTTTTATGAAAAATGTGTCTTCAATAATTATTAAATTATTAAAGAATCATTAAAGAGTATTAAAAATATTTAGACCTCTCTCACAATATGATTCCGCCCAATATCATATTCTTGCTCGACCTACATGAGCAAAGCTGTATGCACACAAAGCGCGAGTGTGCTGTTGATAAAAGACACAATCGCGAAAAAACACTCGCTTCAAAATGAAGATACAAAGTAGAGGATGTATTTGGCGTCTCATATGAATAAATAAGGTTTTCCATTGCCACGCAACACATGCTCACTAGCGTTCCTTTGTTACTGGCAATTTACCGACGTGAAGATGCATTACCGAGTCGATATTCATTACGTGCGGAGTGATATTACAAAATAATTCGACGATATCGCGAAACCACGCACACACGAATACACGTTACATGCATATCCATTGCAATGATTCTCGCGTAAACAGAAAGAAGCCGTTTATACGTTTAGTCTGTTTAATGTACTTTCGTGAATATTTCATGTTCACTAATTTTATTCCGCGAATAAAGATTCGTGTACCGACTCTTCGCGTAAACAGATTGAGCGAAAATTTACGCGAAATTTACGCCAGAGAGAGAGAGAGAGAGAGAGAGAGAGAAACGCGGACGTTGAAGGCTAAGCGTTTATGTCGTCGTGGTCGCTGCGCTTCTTCTCCTTAATAGAAACAGGCACGCGGGAAAAACGTTTCCTACTGTGCACGCAGCGTCTGGTACCAATTACGCAACGGATTATTGGGGACACGGTCTATCCGTTTGGCCAAGAGCGTTTCACGGCCGAGATCCAACAGATGCGTCGGCATCAAAGCTCTCGCCGGGCTCGGGCTCGGACTCAGTCTGGCGCGCAGCATTCATCTGCAGAATAATTCAGATCCTGTCGAAAAAATGCGACGAACACGCGGAGCATGGACGCTGTACGTCGGCGCTGTTTTGCCCAGAAATTGCCGGTGTAATTAACGACGTGGAACCGTCCATTTTTCGAAGTATTAATGACGGAATGTAAAGCTTTTACATTTATGTGATTTTACTTTGATGTACGTTTTCGTGGGAACAAACGTTTGCTCGAGCTACTAATTTTTCATATCTCAAATCGCACTCAAAGTACATACAGAAATGAAACTCATTTTCTACAAAAATTGTGCAGATTAGTATGTCTGCCTCTCTCTCTCTCTTTCTCTCTCTCTCTCTCTCTCTCTCTCTCTCTTCCTCCGTTTCTCCTTCTCTCTTTCTGATAGAGTATCATTAGAATGTATTTCTTTATTGGAACGCTACTTATATCGATGTCCGAGATATCTCGCATGATGTATCGCAAGCAGAAAGTTGGCAACGCGCGTATACTCGAGCTCACGTTTACCTCACGAGCTGCCCCTGTAAAATGCCGGCGCATGACACGTGACAGTATGTAATGGATGCGACTTACGTCGTCGCCCTTTCGGTCTTACGTGTCTATCGCGAGGTCGAGCAAAGAGGTGTCGGATTAAAAGAAAACGGCAGCGGCGGCAGCTGCAAGGGATCGATCGCCGCCCAGCGGGATTGTGTTGGACGCTCGATCGTCTTGGGAATAATTCATACGTCCCTTGTGAAATTTTTGAAGAAAACGTTACGTGCCGCCGTTCTCGAAACGTCTCACCCTCTTCACGGGCGCGCGCGAGTAATTGATTTTCCTTGCTGCCTTAACACCCGCGATTCGACGCGAACTTTTTACACTTTGCCACAGCTTTTGGCATCGATCCGGACACGCTTCGCGAGTCAGACAGTTGCCCGCTTAAAGTAGCAGCAATATTCGTTCGACTTCGGCCAAGAAAGTGTGAGAGAAAGAGAGAGGAAGGAGAGAAGCGTTTATTGCCGTGCTAGCTAGACGAACCTCTTAAGAGCGCTCGCTAAAGAAGTGTATGTGAATTGGAACTTATACGCGTAAACCAAAAGGGTGAAGATCGGGTATCAAAAACACTCGCGATATTTTTTATTCATATAAACATTCACATTCCAACATAGAAAATACCGCATTAAAATTGTACAGTTGTATATCGTAAAATGTATTTAACTGTAAAGATAAAAGTACGAATAATTTAAAGCTTCCCGCGTGTTATTCAAATTTTTATTGAGAAGGCAGTGTAAGCAGATAAAACATGACGATTCCTCTTTCGCGCTATGCGTTAGTTAAAAGAAAAAGGAAGGAAAGTTATTAATCCACATTCTTAAAGTTCCTGAGCGGTTAAGGAGTCCAACTTGAAAAATACTGGGAAGCACGTAGAAGCGGGGAGGTCGGGGGGAAAGAGGAGGATCGTGAGCGCCGTGGTGATGACCGTTTCCAGAGCAATGAAGAACGAGCAGAGTTGGGATAACAGGTAGAGAAAGAGACAGAGGGAGAGAAAGAGGGAGAAATAATTAAAAGAACGAGAAAGGGTCGCGCGACCTCGTTCACCCGCTCGACCGTCACTTTCCATGCGGATAGACTCGCGAATATCCCCGCGACACACCGAAGATCTCGCGACGTTTGCTCGCCTGACGACGACGTGGATGATAAAGTATGCAAATACGCGCGAGACGGCCGCGGAGAGAGGCGCGAGAGAGAGAGAAAGGAAACAACGAACGTAGAACGCGAGGTGAGATTACGGATATGACAACGGTACGCGGCGGCAGGGCCGGGAGAAATAGCGAGTGGTGTAAATCCAATTTGCGCGACATCGGGGTTACTGCGTTTCATTCATTAGCCCTTATTAGGCTGCATTATGCAAAAATGAGTCAACTCGCGCAACCAGCCGGAAATTAGGAGCGTAACCCTTTCGCCCCGACTCTGACGCCCGCGAGAGCCCGCTCGCTGCCGGGGCGTTCGTGCGCGAATATGAGCGGCGTGCCGATGGGATTATCGTATCTACCAAGTACCTGGGGGTACTAGTGCATCGTCGGAATTTTTCTTTAGCTTGCCATACAGTTCGCATGCGGAATTCTTTTGACGAATACATGTTTATATTCAAAATGAAAAATTTCCCCTTTGTGAAAGGCAATCATACCTATCTTGAGGTTGGACAAAAGGACTATATTTTTAAATTTATGATTATTATTTACTGAATGAATTATACATCAAAAAAGCCAATAGAAGTCAATAAATGTAAAGGAAAAATAGTGCACACACAAATATTATATCTCATCCTTGTTTTAAAAGTTTAACACGAAAAAATTAAGCAAAAAATTAAATTTCCTATAAAAGAAGAGAAACGATTTTTCAACATGACAAAAATTATTGATTAAAATCAAATATCTCGGCAAAAAAAATATACTCTTCGAAATATTATCAAATGTAATTTTTGTCATTTTTTTATGGGTGACAAATGTAAAATATCAGAAAGACACTCCATGCCTCAAAAATACCATAAGAGTGATTTATTCTTAAGGTTTGGAGTGTCTTATTCTATGTTTGCGGTAAATCCGTGACCGTATACTTTTATGCATTATTTCATTCCATTTATTGGCTGTTAGTGGCTTTTTTATCTATATATATGTCCGATTGTACATCTGAGAGTCTAATAATTTATTCAGTAAACAATAATTATAAATTTAAAAATACACTCTCTACTCCACCCTTAAAACAAGTATGATTACTTTCTACAAAGGGGAAATTTTCCATTTTGAGTGTATATATAAAAAGATATAAAAAATATATAAAATATATAAAAAGATTTGCATAGGTTGTCATTATTGGCTTTTTTGATCCAAGTTTGATTATTGTTTGATAAAATCGAATTTTCCAAACTAAGATTTCGCACAAAGAAATTCTGGAAATTATCCACACCTAACGCCGCGACCTTCGTGCATTTCGTCCAAACCGAGCTACCGATAAAAGAACGGCACGCTCGAGATACCTCTCGTGATTACATTGGGGTATCGATAACATTATGACATTGATTATCGCATTGATACCATATATTCTATGCGTAGATATTCAAAACAAATGGAATGTAACGTATCGATATGTGAGAAGTATCAGTTTAAATCTATCGTTATGAATATGTCATGTCATTATTTCGATGTCAAAGTCATTCAATGCTTATGCAAAACGCTTGAAAATGTTTGTGAGGCTAATACGTCAGTAAAAGTCAAGTATCGGCATTATTTGCGGAAGGCGGAGGAGGACGATACGCGAGTTCCAATATCTAAAGGACATGCTAATGCGATCGTTTATATACGCGTTAATTGTTCCAATTTTCATTTGTGCAGCACAAAAGGTACGCTCTCACACTCACGCGACCGCCCGGCCAAATCGCCTGTTCGTTCATTCGTTCGTTCGTTCGAAGATGCTATCGAAAACGCATAGATTCAGCATCATGTCCTCGAGTGCAATCCGCATCCGTTCGGACGCACTGAAAAGATTTGCGCGGAACGAGTTCAATCGCAGCGTGTCTCGTATGCATAAGGAAATTGCGGCGATTCGGGGATCAATCGCATAACTCAATATTATCAATCGCACGGAATATCCTCGGCGATTCGCTTCAAAGCTGCCTCCAACTTGTTCTCGCGTGCTGCGAGATGCAAATGTCTCCCGTATCGCGCAGGATGATTATGAAGCTCTGACGGTCTGTCGATACTCTTCGCCTATAGCGACCCCTCGTCAGGTCCCTGAGAGAAGCGCTTCGGCTTCTATTAAAGATAAATTTGCATACCTTTCGTCGAGCGCGTTATAATGAATCCTGAGAGCAAGTATGCGCTCTCCTTATTATAATTAATCGCGCGGTAATGCTCTCGGGAGCGCGTTTATTTAGCGCGGCGAATCGCGGACTTTCATCAGCGCGCCTTAATAACCCGAATTTGCAAAGAGCATACATAAATACAGGGCGTGCAGAGCGTATCCGGTGTTCGCGCACCCCGTGCGCGGGAAGAACGTTCCCTTTTATTGTCTCATGAAAAATTCCCGCTGTCACGCGGGCCCGCGCTCGCGCGGGGCGTGTTTTATCCCCGCGATCTCTGACCCCGACGCGCAATTTAACATCGACGCGAGAAAGCGCGTCGTCCTATCAGTTACCAAGGTATATCTCGTCGCCAAGTCAATTGTTGCATGTTTTACAAAACGTATTAACCGCCGAGCCCTGATCGATGCCCGCTCGTTACGAGCCGCCGATAACACCGCATTCGCATGCAAACGCAGCCGCGTTGTTGTTGTTGTTACTGTGTGTGTATTTTTTTTTTCGTTTCCGCCGCGAGGAAATATTGCAAAAGACATTCGATATTTCGCGCAGATAGGGGCGCCGGACGCGTTACACGTCAAACGGCATACACGTTGAAATATCCTACGTAAACGCGAATCCTATCATGGCCGGCGAAAGAGAACAGAGAGAATGGACGACCTCGATTTCCAGAGAATGCTAAAAATTGTGTGATTGTAAATATTTTAAAACCGCGTGCACGTGGTTACCATATATGAAAAATTACCTCTCGCGCTAAATATTTCAAAAGGTAGTTGTAATAAATCGCGATGTACAACAGTCGTATATGTGTACGGGCGTGTAATTGTGCATGTCTGTAGACGTGTGTGTGTATGTATAGTTGACAAATGAGTATCATCGCGATCGTAACGAAAGAATAGTTTAGGAATTAATCAGGGAGATGACGCGTCTGACAAATTATTCAACTTCGCCAGTTAACCAGGCTCGATTTCATCATCAATTCCAGCGCGACTGTATTTTTATCTCGTAAATACACACAGTTAAATAAACAAGCCGCGCCGTAAATAGAGAGACAAAATTAATTCATCAGCCACGCGCGCGACATGGATGGTTTAGTCGAGAACGTAGTGTTGTTCGCTCATCTGAGAAAATTTCTTAAATCTCATAGCTTTACATTTCTCTGAAATATGTATCGCGTTGGAATGGCAGAAACGATCCTTCGAATTGAGAAAAAAAGACGATCAGGTGGCAGCGCGACTAGCAGTAAACACAGGTTTCCATTTCGATTTTTCGCTTTGGGCACGCCGGCTTAACAGAGGTGGTAAACACTAAACAGTAAACAGGTCGCGCTGGCTTAAAGTAAGTAGAGCGACAAGTAAAAGTAGAAAGAGTGCCGGGGCCAACGATCGTGACGCTTTTCCGGAAGATTGACGCCGCGATCGGATCCCAACGAGGATATTTAAGCGGCGAGGCGAGACGCGCCTCCGGGCTGTTTCGCGACATCGTATAAAGATTAGCCCTCGCTATTCCGAGCTCTCGCCCCGTCGAGGGTAAGTCCACTAGGACTTCATTACCAGCTTTTTTCCTCGTTCTCTTTCTCTCGCTTGAGCACTTCGTTCTCACTCCCAAATGCATGCTTCTTGCCACCTCGGCTCCCGTTTAACCCCTCACCCCTGTGCCGTCAGCCCTCGCGCGCAGTCAGTGACCTGCGGAGAAGTAATTAAAGTAAACACGCTCTCTCTTTCTCTCTCTCTCTCTCTCTCTCTGCGCCTGCGAACACCCCTCTAAAGAAATCCGTTCGCAGCAAATATGTTTCTTCTACCCGCCGGGATCGATGTATCCCGTTTCCATTCGACGCCGTCTCGAAACTCCCTCCCCGCGTGTTCGACCTCTAAGTAAGGGACCGTTTCGCCAAGGTGTTTGGAGAAAGAAACCGTTACCATGCTGGTGCGCGCGCGCTCACTCGCTCGCTATTTCGCTAGCCACTTCGTTCCTCCTGCAATCTCGAAAGAGGTGCCTCGTCAGGATACGCCACCGGGATATAGCGCCATTCAACGTCGAAGGCAACGATAGTAATGCGCACTACACCCAGAGCCCGAGTTTCCGACTTCCGTCAGACGGAAGTTCATTTAATTAAGGAGGGACAGCCGCGTCTTGTTCTAAGACAGAAACGGCTGTCATTGCATGAATAATTTCTCCGCCAACGGTTTAATATTCGTATTCTTGTCGAGAGCGTGTTTCTCTGTCTCTATCTCTCCTCTCTCTCCCTGCCTCTCTCTCTCTCTCTCTCTCTCTCTCTCTTTTTCTACCCATCTCTCTGCCTCTGTTCTCCGTCGACGTAGTATCGCGGGAACGTCGATCGAATTCGCCTGATGATTCGCCCGCACAGAGCGATTTGTTCTACCGAACAAATTGTAACGGCAGAACGATCGTAGATAATATAGGACGAAAGTATGCGACGACGAATGGGACTTGTTAAGACGGACGTATCGCGCCGACGTCGTCTTTCTTCTCCCTTCGGAGGTTCGGCCCTTAGCACGCGCGGCGCACTCGATCAAGGACGAACAAAGAAGCCCCGAAGTAATAGATTTCATCTGAAAACGCGGCGCGCGGATTAATCGCGCGTCCGATATCGACAGGATGAAAGCGAATGCTGATTCGAAAGAAATAAAGGGGCGGTAATTCGTTCGTGCCTTATGACAGGACGTGTCCCGAGCCATAGATCATTTCTATATGCTCCTGACAAACGAGCTGTTATGTACGCCGAACACAAAGACGGGGTGGGCCCCGTGCAAAAGTCGTTGGTGAAAACGCAAATCGGAATCTGATCCCGCGATCGCATCTCACGTGATAGTAAGAATCACTCTGTCGCACAATCTCCTAATTTATTTTCATTGATTTCCTGCGCATGACGATCTCATTAAGTTTCCTTTTTAAATAATTGTCCAATTTTTTATTTTATTTCTCTCTTTCGAGAAAATATTTTCCTGAAAAAAATATCTAATATATATATATATATATATATATATATATATATATATATATATATATATATATCTAATAAA
>NW_022639470.1:2419354-2443235 GCF_010583005.1 Odontomachus brunneus
ATATATATATATATATATATATATATATATATATATATATATATATATATATATATATATATATATATATATATCTAATAAATGTAAAAAAATATATATGCATATCTAATAAATATCAAAATATCCGTGAAAAAATACATCTCATTTTTCCTCGACAAAAATAAAATAATTATTTTCGAGGAAAAAAGGGGTGCATGTTTTCGCGGGTATTTTGATCCCCCTCTTTATTAAAGGAGCGCGTTTTTGAGATTAAAATTATGGATTTATGCGAGCCGCGAATGATTGATAGCGCAACGTTCGTTCGAATACCGATACAGGAGTAAAACGATTTATCGGCGCTTCTACTCGCCCGAGCGCGGTTGATTTTTGATCGCTCCAGATGACGCTCCGTTTTCTTTGGGCATACCCTAAGCCCGTTTATTAGTGCGGTCTTCCGGGCAAGCACGAGCTCGCGCGATGAGCCCAATCGGGAATGATTTAACGGTCTGCCCGTAAAAACACACGGTTTACATAAGTACGTCGTTGTCATTCGCGCCGGGGGAGAGCGGAATCTTTTTAGATCTCTCTCTCTCATTCTCCCTCTCTCTCCCTTCCTCTCCCTCTCTCGTTCTCTGGGGCTGCTCGGTTACAAGTGGCCTCTCGTTAAGGTTTCTTGTTAACGCTGAACGAGATAGAAATCTCAGGATACGGACCGCGTATGTGAGAGTAATCTTTGTTGAAGCGGGCTAAACTGCGAGATGTAATTTGTATGCCGAGCGTTTAGCCAGGGCAGGATATAAATTTAACAAACAGCCGCCTGTTTGTAGGAAATCTCGCCGCGCCGGCGCTTTATTTTTACGTCGTTTCGCTTTCCACCTTATAGAAAATCGCGTCTGCCCGCGCGCATCGCGCCGTTTTTCTTTCTTCGCCGCTGCGAAATTAAGTTTTCGTTTTATTAGTAGCGCGTGATAAGCTTGACGTTAACGCGCTCCGGTCAGGAGTCGGAAATGTTTCAATTTTTCAACCTTATTATTCCCACGGACTGCAGAAACCGCGAACTCGAGATTCTCCAAGTGATTCGATACAAAACGTTAGCGATTAATAAGAGCGTCTCCCAAATGTACATCCACAATTAATATCTTGGTGAGCCTGCGTTTCATAAATATCGTCTGGTCCTGTTATTATGTTCCCGCTGGGTAATTTATAACGTGCTCCCTTACCGACAGCAGGCCCAAACATCGCGTGCCACCGTTGCGCCGCTCGAGCGAAAATCTGAACACTGGTCCGACACATCCCAAAAATATCTCGCCCCCCCGCGCGTATCCCCTTTTGTCTCCGGGAGTCAGCGTGACATATGACACGCACCCTTAAGGGTCCCTTTCAGAATCGCGTCTTTACGTCTCTGGCTTTTTCCAACGAAGGGTTAAGCCTGTTGAGCTACGGCCAGCACGAGAGCCGCATATGTCAAACGTCGATGCAGCTGCGCGCATGCCGCACTCAGACGCGCATTTGCGGATTACACACTCGTCATCGCGGGAATGCGTAACGGCCGAATATCGTTCAGGCTATTTGAGCGACATTAGGAAACCCCTTTGCGCTTTCGCACGAAAATGCAGATACACGCCCGTTTCCCGCAGCGACAAAATGGCTGAATCGATTAAAATCGGCATGCACCGAGACACATATTTCTCGAAAATCCAAATTATTCCAAATCCTCGCGACTCTCTAGAGCGACAAAAATCCAGAAAATTTCAAATGTCCATTGGTATACATTTCGAATGACACGAAGGTCTGGAGTTTATCTTCAAATTGCTTATTATAATTGTTTATACATTTGTTAAAATTGTATTGTTAATCATTACAAGAAGACAGTCGGTTATTTGCGCATGATAATGAATTTTTTCTTTTAACAATCATATGGTTATTTTCCACGATTAAAATTCAGTTAAAAGCGTGCTGTAGACGCGGTGGTATAAATAGCTGTTGAACTCATAAGTTTAACTGCAAACTTTGCGTATGCAATATAATGTCGTAAAAAATGATTAGCGTGTTCACAAGTATACCAAGTTGGAAGGATCGCAGCCGACCGTAAACTCGCAATAAAAAGCGCCGCCGCGCGGCGTCGCTTGGAACGCGTTGAAGCGCGATTTAGAAAGTTATTGGGTAAGCTGCCAAAAAGTCTACTTTCACGATCCGCGCCACGTATATTTTTTTTTACATTGTAAGACTCTGCAAACTTTGCAATCTGTGACTTTATGTCACCATAAACGCAGACAAATTTCGAGAAAGATATATCCGATGCGCAGAGGAAAGCAAACTTTAAGTTATTTTTTATATCGACCGCACAATATATTCGCTGTTTTCTCTCATGTGATTGTGTTTTTCAGACCTCTCGAGAAATTGTTACGTCACCCCTCGTAGCGTAACTTCATAATTCGTGAATTCTTTCCGCTTTTATGCGTGCATCTTTCAACATTTTTTACAGTGAAGTTGCATTACACGCGAGAATTATTTGACGCCGTCGAAATTTCTCACTGGCTCGTATTAAAAAATCGCGACGACGTCGTTCGGGATTTCACCGGAAACATCCAGCGTAATGTATCGGTAATCTAATATGTCCAGTATGATTATTCAGGCGCCAGGAAGCAATAGACACACAACCCCTCGGTGTCTGCGCATTTGTCCGCACTCGAGAGATCACTACAAATCAGTTCCCGACCTCGTCAATGGTCTGCTCTAAAAATATCGGCTGTCCCTCCGGTAGCCGGAGCAGCAAAGTGCTCGCAAGCCATGCCGGGGCGACGCCTTTACGCGCCGACATAAATACGTCGACGGGATTTGTGAGAGCTCGGGCGTTTTTAGACAGCGGTCTAAGCGTTCTCGAGGACGGCCGGCGGCGGCGGCGCTCTTCCTTATTTCTCCGTACGCGAGGAATTCGGGGTTGAAATAATTGACACGGCAGCGCTGAGAAAACACCCGCGCGAACAACCCGACCACACATACGCGTTTTTATTTTCTTCGCTTGCTCCCGTCTCCGCGCGCTCGTGTACAAATCAATTTGCGCTCTCGTTAACATAACCGTCAAGCCGACGACCTCGCGCGCAGCTGCCGTAAATTTTCTCAACCATTAAGGCCGGACGAAAAATTAAAAGCGAAATCGATACGGCCTGATGTTCTCGCAGATGTGCGTAGACATATCCAGCGAATGATTGAACTCCTCTTTTATGTCCCTCGATATTTCTCAAGGGAGATAGACAAAATGGGCGACGATGGGGAAATTATATTTTTAGGGGAAGATAATCAAGCTATAGCGAAAATTAATCAAGCTATAACGACATGGCCACGGTGGAGAAATATTTTTTTAGGAGAAATTCAAAATTACAGCGACTTACAGCGACAATACGAAAACATATATCGAAATATTTCAATTTATTTATATTATATTTTTACGCACGGGACGAGTCCTTATTATAATTGCAGACTTGAGACAACATGCTAAGTCACATAAGCTCATAAATGATTTATGGTGCTTCTTGGCTTTCACCAAGAAGGTCATGAATCATTAATGGCGTTTTCTATTCTTCCCCGCGGCTCCAGAGAGAACTTTTATTTCTTAATTCATCAGCCCTTCGAAAAAAAAAATGCTCATGTTTCCGGCTCGGAAACGAGCGCGTGAATCGTGTTAATTCGTCTGCGCTGGTAATCAACTGCGGCTTGAGGAAGAAGAAGAAAAGGAGGAGGCGCAGAAGAAGAGGCTGAAGAAGCAGAAGCTTGACGACGTATTAAGTCGTCGACATCGAGACACGAGACAATGGCGCGTCGCGCGCGACGACAAGGAGCCAATTATCTCCGCAATTTCATCGCGGCTACGTATTCCGCGCACGTCATAGCAAAATAGCCAGTGTGTGCGGGTCGCGCGCAATTACGCTCTCGACGCCAACGCGACACGTTTTTGCCGGAAGGTCTCGGGCGCGGTCTCCAAGATGGCCGGATACCTTCGGGATTCACGGACCTTCCGCCCTCCTGCCTGAGCTTTTTGGACACGACGGCGACGGTGGCGAGTGGTCGGTCGGATGGTGGTGGCATCACGAGATAGAAATAGAGAACGACAAATCAAGCGCTAATTGCATCCGCACCGCGCTGCGCCGCGCCGCGCCGCGTTGCAGCCGGCGCTGAAGCACGCAAGTACGGCGATTACCGACTTATCGCCCCGCGGCGATGGGAGGATCCCTTCGGGACTCGATCGACGGGAGACGAGGGAAGACTAATACACCGGGGCTCCGGGGGGGGATTATTTCAGGTGTACAAGACGTTAGTGCGCCTCCTGGCGCCGCGCGAGCACGTTCGAAATTTCGATCACTCATTAACGATACCCGCCCCCGCCACCCACCACCACCACCTTAGTATTCCCGTACTAATTACACTTTCATAGTTGAGCCTGGGAACGCCTGGCAACACCCGATAGATACCGCGCTGCCGCCGATTAGCTCCTGCCCGACTTTTCTCGTTGGAGGCGCCGCTACGGCTCGGTACCGACGCCGCCGTCGTCGCCGCCGCCGCCGCCGCGGAGCTTCGGATCATTAATTATTCCTTTGGATCTTTATTACTGGCGTAACGCGTCTTGGCGGGAGTTAGTTTAGCCGAGGATATACGCGTATTACGCGCATCCTACGTGAGCCATCCTTCGCGCGTGGAGGTACCGGTGAGCGATCAAATCCTGAGAAATCGAATATTCAGCTCATGTACGTCGCGGATATGAGGATATTAATAATAACTCTAAGATATATCACGGTACGTAATATGAAAGAAATATAATGTATACCTGAAAGAAAATTTGTCTGGATTAATCAAATGTCTGGTGAAACTTTAGTGAAGCAGAAATTCCGGAAGTTAGCAGAATTCTATTCAAGTTAATAAGATTTCTGGTCAACCAGAACTTGCAACTATTCAAGTTGACCAGAAATCTTGATAACTTGTATTCTAATAACTTCAGCTGGATTTCTGTTTCGTTATATTTCATATTTGGTTAATACAACCAAACTTTTTTCTCCGTATAATATAATTTAATTTCATATGTATAATATTCTCTTATGCTAGAAATTCTCTCGAATCAGTCACCCTCAAGTTAGGAATGCAGCACAAAATTGGTACCTCTAATTATTAGAGATTACGACTGAATTTTAATAGTCATCTCAATTTTTTATGGGTATTTATTTTGTTTATTTTGTTTTTGTCAGCATAATAGAAGCAGGCATTTTCGAACACAATCGATACTTTTGTAATTGATACGACACGCGTCTCCTCTTGATGAAACTTTAATATGTTAACTGCCGCGGGGGGTAACCAATGGCCAACGCAACATTGTCGCGTCTCATTAATTTATGTATAAAACATGTGACCAATTGCTTGCAACAAATAAAATATACAGCCGATAGGGAGGCAATGGAACGAACTAGTGAATATATACCGGGTGTGTTGCATTTATTTATACCGTATCCTTGATCATCGTTTTAAGCTTCAATTAAACATTGAAATAATCAATGGAAATCAACGTGGCGGCCAATACGTTAATACAGAAAACATTTATGAAAATATATTCGTCGCGTCGAGGGTCGAGGCGTTTCGGCGAGTTCATTCTCGCATACGGAGAAGGATAAAACAATATTTCGAAAGAAAATAGTATTATTTATATGGATGGATGGAGAAGTATCGATATCCGATGGAGCTTAAGCATCTCTACGCGTACAAGGAGATCGGCTTACTGGATACCTACACGGTGACAATCAAACGGCCAACGTTCCCGTTCGGCTTGTTTGAACGCGCATACCTTGACGGCGACCATGATAACATCCCTATACGAAACTACCCATCGTGCATTACCTCGTGTGGTCCTCTTGAGCACCGGCTCCCGTTTATGTCACGGCCAGAACAGCGATCGACCGATCACCTGGAAGGGTGCGGGCGTATCTAACGTAGGGGTTACTGTAAGCGTCGATAGGATTCGGGGGATGTTACCGTTATGAGAGAAATGTTGCGCCTTCCGTCGAGATTCCCGTACGAGAACCCGTACGGTATACTCACGATAAAATAATTTCGATAAAATGTTAAAACGTATAATTCAATAAATTCTATAAAATATTCAATTATATGCCACTTCCTATTTTATTATATAATACTAAAAAATATATATATTTCTCTCCCCCCTTCTCTTTCTCTCTCTCTCTCTCTCTCTGATGTGTAGAACGCATATTTGCTAACGTAATATATTTACGAATGCGTCATACGCATAGAGAGTAATTACCGAGCATCCCACGTTCATCGTTTCACGTTAAATATTTCGGATTCAATTTTGAGTCCAATTAATAACCAAATATCGTTTCGGACGGAATATCTGCTTATCAGAATCGTATTCGATTCTCCCCCCCCCTCCCCCCTCTCTCTCTCTCTCTCTCTCTCTCTCTCTTTCTCTCTCAGGCGACTCATTCCAATTAAAATTCCCGTTTTAAAAGTCTATAAAATTCACGCTGGCGAACGAACGTCGTGTTCGAAAGGAGAAAGAAGCGAAAGAGAGAGAGAGAGAGAGAAATAGTTCGTGTAGTTACTAGATAAAAATCATTCTCTCGCTGAGCGTGCACGAGCTGCGCGCTAGAAACGCGCATCGCTCTATCCGATGGTAGGTACGTGCGCGCAACTCGACGACAAACATGATAACCGTGCAATTGTATGTGGAGCTTCCTGCCACCTCGCCTCCCACCGATCCGTTCAGCCGTCTCAGATTTCGTTATCTGATATTTTATTGTCCCTTTGTAGCGGATGCACCGAGGGTCACGGAGGTTGAACGCCCTCACCCTTCGGCGTGCTACGCACGTTCTCTCGCGTCGTGTCGGTGGCATTTTAAAAACGATAACGGTACGCGGCAGAAAATAGAAGTGTCGATACTAATAACTCCGTCGATGCCTTAAAAGTGCTCATGATATAACCAGATATTGCAGTGGAATAATTATCCGAGCAGAGAAATGTATCCTATCCCGACCAGGTTAATCCCAATCAGTTATCTGGCTTGTATAAGATGATATTATCGGATCCTAATTATTAGTAGTTCTTGTTATTAGTAAAGTCCTGATTTTGCCAGGCTATGTTATATGACTTATCAAAACCTAATAAGTCTTTATGGTAACATTGAAAAAGAAAAAAAATATTTAAAAAATAAAAACTATTTATTCAGTGAGTATCAATAATAAATTGTACTAACATAAAATATTTTTCAAGCAAGAAAATATGCATTCTCTTGGAACTTTAATTTTGCATAACAGCAATTGTTTTAATTTAATAAAAGAATTTAAATTTAAATAAATATATTATTACTACCCACCAAATAAATACTTTCTTATTTTTTTTAGATATTTTTTCTTTCAGTGTACTAACCAGAGAACTAACTAGGATCGACCTGATCAGAACTCGACATCTCAAGACAGGCCGATTCGCGCTTTTACGATTTTTAAGTTGGCCGTTTTTTTTTCTTTTTTGCCTCTCTGATATTGAGTTTCCATCGACATTTTCCCTTCGATATTGGTGTCAACGCAAGATACATCGGTGCGTCGTGCCTAGTTACATATTGGCATGCATTATCTGCGTCACGCGCGGAGAATTTGCACGCCGTGCGGGCACTGTTTTTGAGCTGCTCGTTAACGCGGTGAAATTATTTGCGGGGATCCGGATATGCGCGATTTCCATCTCGCTGTATTTGAACACGAATTTATGTCCCGTCACGGGGTTTCACAATATCGAGACGACGGAGCGCGTAATTAGGTTATTATTATTGGCGCGCGTTTCGGGTCCGTGCGTCGACACAAATCGTTTCCGAATATGATGTTGAAACGCTCCGCTGCGGCACGCGCGCGCGCGCTCGTTATATTCCTCGTTTGTCATTGTTTGTATGTACATTTTTCATCATCTGCGGCGCGCGCGGCTAAGTCCGCTCGATATATTCTCCATTTTAGAAACACTTGCGTATGACCGTCACGGACGTCTCGGCGGGAGAACGTTTGCGAATTGCAGCGCGCTGAAGAATTCGAGTCTCGCCCCGACGCGTCGGCACGGTGCAAACACGCGTTAATCTTAGACACGCGTTGCAGGTCCCGTGTTCGGAATAAATTACTTGCGTCCCCGCTAATGCTCTCGCGCGGTCGAATCGTGGTGGGACTTCGCGGCGATCTTGAATGCGAGATTTACCTTCGCGATAGATGATCCTCATCGTGGATTCGTCCGGGCCTGATAAACGATTGAAATTGCAAACTAGCGAAACGTATGCGATGTACTCTGTCCGCTTTCCCTTCGCTTCCTCCCTTACGTCGCATACGTGTGGAAAATTTTAATTTTATACCGCGAACTCAGAGACCAGAGTGACTCCTACTCGACAATGTGGAAACTTGCGCAGCAGCAATTGCAGCATTGCGCAGCAATGATCACAAATTTCAATTCTCGTTCGTGTAAATGTTTTTTCAGGAATTCTCGCGAAGAAATCAATGACAATAATATAACTTTCGTTTGCAACAGAGCAATTCCGTGCAAAGTGTCAAGTATCAGGAGGTAGTTTGTGATTAGATCGAGGTGTTATCCATGACGTTGTCGATATTGATAGCTGCCGCGGATCGGCCGTGTTTAAAATGGCGAATAACGTCCATGTAGCCGTGCCAAAATGTTTTCCATCGCGAGTAACATTTCATAGACGTCAGATGACTTCTTCAGAGAATATGAGCGGCGGAAATTAAACTAAACCTGCGTGTGGAGCGTTCGGACTTATTCCAGAGGAGACCGTGTTGCAAAGCCCCAACTTTATAAATCAAAATGATGCTCATTAAATAAGAGCTAAAGCTACGTACATTCACTTTACATAGATTAAGTCTATCGCCGGCGATACATCGACAGTCAACGTGTTAGTCGCGATCGTTCTATCTCATATAGTATACCCGTGCAATAAAATTTGAATGTTTTATTATGTCGACGAATCCCCCTTTTTATAATAGTTGTTAGCCTTATCGGAGGGGGTGTTTTGGCACTAAGGAAGTTGCCAAATTTGGTATTAGCCCGGCACGTTCCGGCTCAAAACCCGAGACGCGGAATGTACAAGGTGGTTCTTAGCGCAGCACTTGCACATCCGCTGCCGCGTTGTAACGCGGTCGAAACGGTTCTTCGTGAAGTGTTTCGGCAGCGCTAGAAATATTTACGATTATAACAACTAACTCTGCAGATACCGTTAGACTTGAATAGAATATCTCTCTATAACATTATACGGACTGTTGCCCTTTGACGTTAAAAGTCAAAGGCAAGATGTTCGTTAAAATTAACATAATGCGAAAAAAATGTTTCTTGATTTATACTCGAAGAGAATATTATATATAATACTTTCTTCATGTAAAATTTTTTCAATTTTATTACATACAGGAATGGATTTTCAGTAAAATCTAAGAAACATAGTAAATTCCACTAGAGATATATTTAATAACATATTTTAGTTCCTAAAATATAAATAGCACGTATAAAATATATAAAGAGATAGACAATTATTGCAGAATGTGTCGACCTATTCTTCAGTTACAGAATTTAATTATCACTATAAAATTCTCTCCGCGTATTATATCACATTAAATTATACTGTATTACATTATATCGCATTATAGTATATATTACATATAATATTATCGTGATATAATATAAACGAGGGGACTTTTTTAACACCAGAAGAATTGGCAGGATTAATGTGGAAAATTTCGACTCGGGTGAGCACGTGGACTTTCCCATCGGATATTTATTTAGTTTCCACAGTTGCAACAATTCAGGCATAATTTTTTACACAACCACTGGGATGAGAAATTAACCTACAGGACGCCAAAGCGCCGATAACGTCACCGTCAATTCCGAATTTTAAAATATCTTTTCTCGGCGCGCATGACATTTTATGCATTCAAGAGAACGGTGTCTATAAAACACCTGATATTCATAATGTGTATCACACTATGAATACACGCCGATAGAATGCATGCTTCTTATATACACACGCCAGTAATATCAATACACTATGTACATAACCGGCGACAAAGTTAATAGAAAATATATATGACCCTCTCGGCAATAAATCGCGTAGCCGACATAACGTTAATATACGGGATTCGTGATACATGGTAGAGAATTTTTTAATCGTCCCTCTCGCCATAGGGGATTTTATTACTTTACCTTATCGTGCGCAGCAGCAACGGACATAACGTAGAAATGAGGAGCGACTCGAAAGATAATGCGTGCGATAATATAATTCCACACATTTCTGTTTTAAATATTTTCGTACGGCGAACGTTATAGCAAGCGTTATCAGACGGGTAAGATGCAAACGAACATGTTCTTGCATCTCCACGTGCCTCGCGTCGATACTTTTACGTTCGTCCTCGTGTTCGCGTCTCGTTTGTCCACGTAATAGTATCGTGCGTTTTCAGTCAACAAAGAGTCCGTTCATGGACATGCCCTTTCCGTTGGCGAATACGTTGGCAGCCAGAAGCGCGGTGGACGCCGCTGCAGTGTCACACCGGGAATATGCCACTTTTCGGCTATTGACATTACAGTCGTCTATGATTTCACCTAATTATCTCGGAATCAAATATAAACACATCCCACGCTCCGTTTACTCGTACAATCCGCGAACCATAATTTTGCGCGGGCAATTTCGGAGCACGCGCTTGGTCGATCTACACGGCGAACCGATACGCCGGTTAACCTTTATAGATAATCCAATTAAATTCCAGCCCACGGCGGATATCCAGGTAAAATCGCGCAGGCAATTAATTCTCGGCTACGTTCGATATTTACCTGCACGTGGTAGGGCGCTGACGTCGAAAGGTGATCAATGAGTGGGGCCTCGGAGTGAGAAGGGCTCAGTTTTTTCCCTCGCTCTCTCTCTCAAACACACACACACACACACCCACACACACACAACCCTTCTGACCCCGGGGTTTGGTTTCCATTTTTTATTTTGCACCCTCGAATCCGTCGGTATATCCTACGTCTGCGGTCTAGATGCGTGACGAAATGGATACATGTATTAAGGTATGATTTGTAAAGAGAATCAAAGAATTTGAAGGCATATAATAACGGCAGAAATGAACAAAATAAATGTCGTTGCCCTACATGACTCGAAAAATTGGTCTTCTTGAAGATAGAAGCGATTTTTACTCTTAGCAATGCTTACTTCTATGTGAATCCATTTTTTTTTACTACAAATGTCATACATTTATTTTAATTTGCATAATATTCAGATCTTTCTTTCTAATTTTTCTAATTATCTAAATTCATCTTACTTTCTAATTTAAAATTTGTGTAAAATTTGTGTAAAATATAACTATTCTAGACATGAAAAAAATATCTTTCGTCATACATGCATAGAATATGAACTTTTCATCTTGACATATACTTTTGTGTGTGTGGAAGATAATTAGTAAAATCTATTTATCTAAAAGGAATATCGCATACAGATCCGTGTAGAAATGCGAACAAGTTATGCGTCTGTATCGCCAAAATTGAAAATCGCACTATTCTCCCAACATATCAGTATTCGCGTTTGATTAGCCATCTCTCATCTACTTTTGTGAGTCCCATGTGTCTCTAAATTCTGCGACCCTCTTTTCTGGTTTCACCCTGTATACGGGTTCAGAACCTGGTAACGATTACGCGAACAAAAAGGCGGACGGGTCAGCGGTGTGGTGATGGTAGTAGTGGACCGGCAAGCCGGAAGAGAGTCGGTCTCTCTCGCTTGATTAATTAAAACCAGGGCCGCGTATTCCCGAGGAATCGAATGTTGGCACACGTGGCTACCTTCTACGTGGACGAGAGGCAGAGAGGAAGCGAGAGAAAGAGTGAGAAAGAGCGAGCTCTGTGCGCACCCGCCCGGTTTTCCGAGCGGCGGTGGCGCGGTGCAATTTGTCGGACGAGAAAAGGGTTTCCCGAATCTCCTCGGGCGATTTTCACGAGCCGAGGAAAATCCACTGTATCCTCTGATCGAGGAATCTCCGTCCATCCGTCTATCCGCCCGTCCGGTCGGAGCAATACTCTTTTCTCCGTTTCGTTATTGTCCGCGTGCGCACACTTAAGCTGCGCGCATATCGGCGACCGATCAGCAATCGACTCATGATCAGCGAAATGGATGACTTTACTTATCCAACGGGACTTCGGAAGTGTTACCCGATCGAGCGTCTCGAGCGAATTGAAATCATTTATTTAAAGCGACGTTTATTATATTACACATACAGAGAGTGGCTATGTATTAATCGCTAAGTGGTTACTGTATGAATCATTGGGAAAGAGAGAGGCAGCTATTAAATTACTCGTTTTTTAATTATATATTAAGACAAATTTTTTTTAAATTTTAATAAATGTACTTATTAAATACAATATTCATTTAATTTATTCATTTAATATTCATTCAATTTGTTTAATTTTATACAATAAATTAAATATACTCATTTCTTACACAATTAATATTTATTGAAACCTGATAAATAAATTTATAAAATTCAGAATACGGAAATTTCTATTTTAATAAATATATATTTTAATAAGTATTTGTTTAAATTCATATTTCCAAACTGTCGAAAATTAAAATTGTGCATTTTAATAGAATAAATATTTTATAGTACAATTTATTACTTTTTAGGGGAAACGTATACACTGAGGAAAAGACACTTGGAAATTTATTTGTATGATATAAAATTTATTTCCGTGATATAAAATATATTTCTGAGAAATAAAGTTTGTTTTTGTGAAATAAATTTTTGTCCTACAAATAAATTTTCAAGTATTTTTTTCTCAGTGTACTTAAATAAAGATACACAAAAGTTACTCGATCTCTCTATCTCTTTTTTTAATATTATTAATAACATTTAAATTATTTTACTAATTTACGTTCAATTTTATTAAATATAAGTACACATAAAACAACACAATTATGTACACGTAAAAACAACATGAGACACTATATCATCAATCAATATATATATATATATATATATATATTGATTTATCAATCAAAATAAGATGATATAGTGCAAAGTATGACGCAAAATCTGAAGTTCCAAGTTTCGAACCCAGTCAGGACGATGAGTAAATCTTTTCAAATAAAATATAAGCGATATCGATTAATGGAACTAATTGAAAAGATTAAAACAAAATAACTGACAATATCTTAAGAACAACACAATAAAAAAAAAGTAATAAATATAATTGTAATTAAAACAAGAGGATATACTATTTGATATGCTATCTGATAGTAAATATTTTGTAACACTTATTGAAAAAATACTTTTTTCACATTTAATAAATGACTCATTTAATAGCAAGAAATCATTTCTTTAATTAGGTAAATTAATTACTTGTTTTAATAAAAAAGATGCGTTCACAGTTGAATTAAAAAAAACAGTTTGCTATAATTAAAAAAAAACTTTTTTCTCATGAATTCTGTCCTCAATGTAGAAACGTTATTCACAGCATGCGTGGATCTTAGCGCTAAGGATCGAAAATGTCGAACTTAATTTATGCGAAACTGTAGGATTAATAGCGAGGCGAGACATTGCGCAGGCATAATGTAGTGCCAGACGTAGCGGAGCAATATCCGATTGATCGAAGAGCAAAGCTGCTTTAGCATCTTCGCGTACGCCCGCGTATTATGGATCCTGCTAAGCTCGGAACGAGCAGAACGAACTTAATAAGAAGGCTCGCTTGCTCGATGAAGAACGTAAATCACCCGGGATTTCCGTTCCTCATCGTGGATCCTACGCGTGAACGTACATCTCCCTGATTGTTAGCGAATCGAGAGAGAAAGAGAGGCAGAATCTCGCATTAAGTCATATTGTCCTTTCGATTTTTTTTTACAAAGAAGTGTCTCAAAATCCGCGATTGATATATGCTAACAGTGCTTTTTGCTCTGTTTCTTTCATTTGTTATTTCGTTTTATTTTTCTCTTCTGCACGTCATTCGACTAACGAAGCTTTCATTGTGATGATTCGATCGGGAATCACCCTCTAATTCCTCCGCAACCCCTCGAATTCCAACATCGGATATCTGAACAGCCTCGAATGAACACTCACTCGAAACGAACCTGAGTACACGAAATATCGGGTTGTCAGTTTGCACCGTTGCACCGAATGTCCATCTTGCCGCGCATCCTTTTAACGTTTCACACGGAAAGTGCCGAAACCATGGAGATGCGCACCATCGGGACCGTCGTGCGCGCATGCAAACACGCATTCCTTAATTATTCTTCATGGCTCTCGGCATCCGAGATGCCGGTCGGTGATTCCGAAGTCAGCCATATGTGCGGGTTACGGGATGCAAGCTTTATACCGACTGCGGCTGATGTGAGCTCATAAACGGAATTTCGGAGGACCTTCGCCCATGGGACGAAGTTGCCATTAAGCGCGCGAAAGAAGTTGGTCTTGCAGAGAGAGACAGAGAGAGAGAGAGAGAGAGAGGAGATCGGAGAGACAGAGACTGAGAGAGAACTCTATTTCTGACGCCTGAGGCTATAAGTCGGACGGGTAGAGAGCGTCGGTGATAAGATTAGGCCAGTTTTCCACCCGCCCCGTAGCATCATACATATTCGATACCATTTCGAGGCGGACAGGGAACACCTGGGGAGTTCGTGGATCTCGGCGGCGCCTGCAGGCAATTTCGATGTCGATCTCCGCGCCGTTGCGTTTTATTCCCTTCGCGGGCGAAGCTAATTATCCGCCCTCACCTTTGCCTCGCGCTGGATTTTTTGGAGAATATCCACTCTCTCTCTCATTCTGTCTTTCTCACACATACATACACATAGACTCCCGGAGACACGACGAAATCCGGCTATGAGTGGCAGATTTTATTCCGTGTGCGGCGTCGTCGCGTTTTTGACACGGGGCTTACGATCCTTTTCGGCTCTTAAGCGCCAGCGCGTTATTTTCTATTTATTTCTACGCCAGGGATGAACACGGCGCTCTCTCGCGACGGAGGGTCGTCCGCGTGTACGGTTATCTGAAAGTTCGCAGGTATACTCGAATACTCGAATACTCGGCGCGACTCACCGTGCAGCGCGACCGATGGTGCAATGAACGTCGTTGGACGACGAGGATAATTGTGTTCATTCACTGTCACGACGCCGCTTCTTCCGCCTCAATGCGCGCTTTCTTTCGAGAATGTGCAGTGCGACGTGCCGGGCGCGGAGAAAGAACTCGGCGAACGCTAAGTAATCCGCCACTTAGTGTTTTGTCAGTTATCGTCTCTATTCGCTCTCCGGGAAGTAACGATTGACATCTTCAAAAGTAACTCCCGGGCCTGCCACTTCCTTGAGTCTCGGTGGCCTCTCATTCTTTCGAACGAAATTTGTACGAAATGACAGACTTTCGCGTGCGCGCGCGCGAAAATCGATTTCCGTCGTGTACTCCAAACTCGGTCTCGTGTCAGGGACTCTCTCTTTCTCTCTCCCCTTCTCTCTATCTCTCTGTCTCTCGTTCTCTTGTTACCAATAGTAGATAGTAGAGCCTTTTGCTAACTGTGTCGTGACGCACTGTCTCCGTTCAATTTTCCGGAAAATATCTGCGAGCTTCTCGCCGCCTTGTTTTTCGCGCGGGTGTGTTTTTGCGTTTAGCTTCTGCCTCGCTTGTGAAATATATTGGGAGTGCGCAGCTACGGTCGAGTATTCCATTTATTCTTGCGATGCGCGCGACACTGATACCACTGAAAAGTCAATTTCTAGTATGTGTCAAGTGGAACCGAGATCCTTCGTGTTGCCGCATCTTTCTTCGCCCGCTTTGCCAGCCACGCGCTGACGTACAATATTATCTTGCACTTGAGGCCAAAATAGATTTGTTACGCCCCAAGTGTTTTCGGGGTTACGTTACAAAGATAATATTACCTTCTTTATTACTGACTGTTCGTACACTATGCTCTACGCAATTTCCACACCCGTTTTCGCGTTACTTGACACGACGCGCCATCGATTGCCAGAGGAACGCAACCCTTCAGAAGCATACCGCAATGACGTTCGTGTTCACAGATTCAGCGGAAAAAACGCGCGCGCGCGCGCGCGCGTGTGTGTGTGTGTGTGTGTGTGTGTGTGTGTGTGCGCGTGCGTGCATGTGTGTGACGATATAAATAATAACACACCCGAACAAGTTTTTCGCAGACCGTGGCGAATGCCGAGAACACTGTCGCCATATTAATGAAAATTGATGTTACACGATTTAATGACGTTTGCGGACGCGGCTAACAAGTAATACCTTTATATTTATGGTCTCTCTTTCCCGCGCCGCCATATAGAGACGGACCAAATAAGGACGGTCGATCCGTTCTGTTTATGTTACATGCAATTTATTCGCCACGCCGGATAAAGCGAAGCAATTAAATGCTTTCGCCAAATGCAATATGCTAATAGTTCGCGGTTGAAAATGCAGATGGTCGTATGAGCGCGTTCGCAGTCTCATGTATAATCCTTATCCACGCGCAAGGGTTTACGAGCGCAGTAAACTTTTTTGCGACGCACACGCGGCGGTTTAAAACTGTGTACGGCTGGGCGCTGAGTTGCTGGCACTTTTATAAGATGTCTGCGTTTGAGGTGCAGTGCATCATTTTTCAATAGCACGCGCGCGGGAAAGGCGATAACGCGACGACGTGGAGGAAAAAAGGAACGGCTGAAAATCTTTGGAAATCCGGTCGAGGCTCGCGAAATCGCTTGAAATTCGCTCGCGCGCGATCGCAAAATCGCCCGTGACACGTAGCGTACAGAGCGATTCATCGGAATCCGTCTGCGAAATTTCGTGGAATTTCCTCGCAAGTGTATTCCCCGTCACACTTTTTTTCGAGACATCTCAAGACTTTCGGGATGTTTCTTCATTCGAGAGAGCTTCGTTTTTAAAAATTCCGCGATTTTGCACGTACTTCTGGCTGCAGGAACTGACTACCTTCATGTTTTAAAGAAAAAACTCCGTTTCATTTTTTTTATCTTGTCGTAATACGTTTCATTTCATTTCATATTTATCAGGCCACGAACGTTTGACTGGAATGCCACGTTCAACCGCAGATACTTTACGTACGAAAGGAGTAAAAGGAAAGCGCGACTGCGGTAGTAATCGCTAAGCGTTAAACGGCGGTTATCGGGCGTCACTTGGCTACGCTATTCAGCCTCATTCTTAGCCCGATGGCCATGACATTCCCTTCCGTTCGAATCGTTCGCACCCTTCGGCAGCCTGCACGAGGGTGCGTGTCGCCGCAGGTCGTGCTTACGGTCCCTCTGTGTCTCTCTTATCTGCAGGAAGGACATGCTAAGGAGATATAATCGTGGCAAATTGATAGCGATTGGCAAACAGAATGTAGAATGGCGCGAACGTGCGCGGAACTTCGTGCGGGAAAGAACGTGGAGAGAAGTTCCAACGGCTGAAAGTAATCCGAGGATATTGACGTGATTGCTCTCCCCGAGCAACAGATTTAAGATCGACACGATCGCGTGACGGCGACCGTAAGACGCGCGGCGGCGCGACACCAAGAGTTAATCCCGAGTTCACCGCCAAGTTTTATCATCGGCCGCGGTCGTTAGTCGTTCCACATGCTGCGGAATTAAGTGGAGTCAATGCAGCTAATTTCACGCGTGTTGCATAGCTGCGGTCCCTGAGGTATCGTACGATAATGATGTCGGTGTATGCACGCGCGGATAAGGCAGGCGAGCGCTTTAGCCAAGCTATCTGCAAAACGGTTCACTGACGCTTTTGATGATCTATGTGTCGTGCGACACAACGACGCTCCGCTCGTGCTGAATTTATCGTCGCGAAAGCCCTATCCCTCTGTGAATGTCCGGCGGACCAGCGTTTCCGCCGTCTTATAGCCGTCTTATCATACTAGCGACTCGCGATTGCGGCTGCGATTATGTCTCTTGACCAATGAGAAAAGCGGTAGTAGCTAGCAGCTTCTTTCTGACTGGTCAAGAGACATAATCGCAGCCGCAGTCGCGAGTCGCTAGTGTGATACGGTTATAACGTGACAAATATCGCGACGTTCTAAACGATCGCGCGAACGCGAGCACTAAGATACGAATTTCATGAACTTCTCGCATTCGATTTGTTGTTTTTCGGCACAATCCCGCCTTCCAGCGTCCGTCATGCTCATTCCCATTAGCATTATGAAAATGCGAACGAAACGCGCGTTCTTTACGATGTGATTTCATTAATGTGAAAGAGCGCGTAACACTTTTATCTGACGCTCCGCACGGCACGCCGCGTAATTTTTTGGTCGGCATAATGAAAAGAACGCGCGGCATTCGCGTGTATCTCGGTAATCGGCTTAACCGAGCCAATTAGTGTCGTTATTGCTCGGCAACGCGAGATACACGTCGGTTAATTAGTGCGCGATCACGCGATAATGTGAAATTTTAATCTCACGCCTTTGACGCGGAAAACACCCTAATGCGGCAGAATCGCAAATATCGCGGATTTTCATCAATATTAATCGCAAATCACATCGGGTCCTTTAAAGCCATTTGGACAAAGATTTAATCTTGCATGTCAATTTAAGCGCGCCGATGTGCGCAACAATATTACGCGCGGAGAAGCGCGATTAAACCGGCCGTCACTAATCGGGCCACTTTTCGAGAGCATTTCCGATGGATGTGTGTTGCTCCATAAATTACTATCGCGCATGCGATCGTAGAATCATCGCGAGCACGACGCGAGGTGTCCGAATGTAAAACGCAATAAACGCTGTTCGTGCGAACGAACGCCGGTGCACCGCGGGATATTAAAACCATATGTGTCGTAAAATCGATAACTAGTATAGTATTAATATAGTAGTATACTATAGTATTAATTTGCTACATTGTTACGATAGAACAGTTTCTTTTCGTCCGAAAGTGGAAAGCGATATTTCTACCAAATTATGGTAAAAAAAACCATTGTTTAGTTAAGTTCTACCATAATATTAGTGATAATAACTTTATCTACATGTTACTACTATTATTCTCGTGTTAGAGCAACCAAAAAATATGGCTGGGGCTAAAAACAACTATAATTTCGGTAATTAATATTAATTTATTATTAATATTAATATATATTAATTTCGGTATAATTAGATCAACCATTTTTTTCTCTCAGTGTATTCATATGTGTTTGAACGGTACTCTCAGTACTGCATGGCGTAACCAAACCCTATGAAACTCCTAACTGTAGTATATTTATTCTGCAGACTACAAGAGAGAAAGACAACAATATTCCCTTGCTTGAGGCAATTATACATGAGAATATACTAACTGAACATTACGTATTATAAAAACTGTGGCAGTGAGAACTGTACAGATGGGCATATAACAGCGATTTTAAAAATGCAAAATCGACTTGAAATCACATCAATTTTCTCTCTCTAACCATACAGAATATGCGGATGTAGCAATCATAATAGTTTTCTCCGTGCACGAACTTGTTGGAAATTTCATAAATCGTCGGTAAAATCGAAAGGAACCTTTCTACTCACCAGGTGACTCGACGACAGATCCGTTATTTTGATCAATCAGACTCCGATGCGGCGCATCGATATTTCCGGGCGGATTTCCACAGAGTTTTCGCGCGAGCTCTTGTCAAGGATCGTGAAAAGTTTCTAGCGAAACTAGACCCGCGCGAGTACAGCGCGCATTTTAACAGCGACCAAACGCGTTCGTTCGTTAGCGTTTGTATGGCAGACTGGCTCTTTGGCCACACGCCGGACGCGCGGGGAAAGCTTCGGAATCGTTGATCAATAACTTTCGGACAACGGGAATATTTGATCTAACGGCACCTGACGTCCCCTCGGGATATCGAATGGCAGGCCGATCCCAACTCCGCAAACATCGTAGCCGCGAAACACATTCGAAGGCAAACTCCATGCTGCTCACGCCCATGGTGCGCGCTCGCATCCGCAATTCGACTGTTACTCGCGCCGGAGGCGACGACCGCGGCTGTTTTCAGCGCGGTTCAGAAAGATTCCGCTATTGTCATAGCCGGCGATCTGATCACAGTGACGCTGTGCAACGTCCTTTCCGCCCTTCTATCGTCCGATCAAATTACATTGAGACCGAATTACATTGAGAGAAAGATTCTCGAACAATTTATTTGCAGGATAACAGAAATCAACTTTATATTTCGCAAATAAATTTTCAAGTACTTTTTCTCAATATACACTTTTATATGTATGCATATGCACATGTTTAGGGTATCTGGATTTAAATATTCAACTGCTCGTGTACATATAGGACTCAAAGAAAAATATTCTACCATTTTGTGAACTATCACGGTAATTATTAACGAATAGATATTAACGAAAAAGAAAATTGGCCAATCGATGTGCGCGACGCGGTGAAACAAGCAGCAGTCTAAAGAGACATGTCTTCGACTTGTCATTTTTTCGTTTAAGTTGCACTTACCATAAACAGAATCATCAAAAACAGAAAATTGACGCTTCGCATTACAAATTCAAACCAAGTTTCCCCATTGGTTTCTAATTCGCGATCGAATCGTTTAGATCTCTTTTTTCGTCTCGTCTGTTGTAACAATGACGAGATTGATATTGTAGATCGAATAGCAAAGGAATAATTATCGTGTTTATTTTAAGAACCTTAGAGAACTGTTTTGTTCGATTTCATGAGTTCTACCTGTACACGAGAACGTTTGGATTTAAACCCAGGTGTCCAATATATATATGCATGTATACGAACCGCGTTGGCGAAGAAGAAATCGATTTAGGATCGTTGGACGGTCGATCCGTGTTACACTCGTTTTCTTTTTTCTGCTCTTTTTCTTTCTTTCTTCTTTTTTCCTTTCTTTCTTTCCTTTTTTCCTTTCTTGTCCATCCGTGTACATACGTTCTATACATACGGGCGATTTCGGTCGGTGCTTTTCAATTTCCTCCGTGAGCAGCACTGACGACGACAACGACAACGACGACGTCGGCCTTTTCCTGTCTGGGCCGTGCGCGGCGGCAGTCATCCCTCAATGCCTAGATGTTGCGCCAGGCGCGGTCATATGCAGATTTCGGACGAGCTATGTGGACGATCCGGGAGATATTCCGACCTCATGATATATTCATAAAACTCACGGTTCATCCCCCTCGTTTTCTTTTCCCGTCCTGCTTCTCCCTTCACCACCCCTCATCCGTTATGATCGCGAGGTCGCGTCAGGACTTTTGTCCCCAGGTAGAAGCTTAAAGTAAGGGGATACGTGACTATCGTACCGCCGCCGCCACCCGTCAGAACGTGATTTACTTTGGGAACATTTTTACGACGTGCCGCGCTCACGAGAACGCGCGGGCCCGCGCTTCTGGGAAGCGGCAACTAATTAATATTAGCTGTTACTCGCGAGAGTATCGCGCGTGGATTCGACGTTCTCTCCAAGTTGGTCCGTACTTCTTCATAATGGAACAGTTTCCCGACTCGATGAAGAGCAAATGAACCTGACCTGAAGTGTAATCTCTCGAAGACATTGAGCGGAATGGCTGCTCGGGAAAAATGTTTGCCGTGGAAGTTTCGCGCGCAACGAGATTGTTCTTCGCGTGCGAAGAGTCGTGCAACTTTTGGAGGGATAACGCCAAGCGCCGCGGAATCCCTTAATCGTTTGCTTATCATTAAGCACGATTCCGAGATGATTGATAAGTCTTTGTGTGTTTTTCTTTTATTATACGTAATAAAAGAGAGATGTCCTGAGGAATTTCGCGAATTCTCCGTGTTGTGTAAGACAAGTGCGCTCAGAATGAATAAGAGCTCTTACTCAACGACGTGTTCTCGCGTCCCGGGAAGGAACACACGCTACAAAATAATTTACAATTTATGAGAGATTAAAGAAACATGTCTTGAGATAGAGAGAGAAAGAGAGAAAGACAAATTGATACGGTCGCCGAGCAACGCGACAATAACTCTCGTTGTAACACCGTGCGCGGTTCAATTTGTCACAAACGGATAGCGGTGTGAGGACGCGTCAAAAACGGAGGAAGGAAAAGATATGCAACTTTTCCGGACGCATTTCGTCTCACAAATGAAACGGGAATTCTTTGTTACACGGACTAAGGTAATTTTCTACGCTGCCGAGAGGGAAATGGTACTCTAAGGCGCGCGACAAAGGGTCAAGACTACCGAATCGTAAAACGTTCGAGTGCACTTTGAATGTTTTACGCCGTTTCTATTATCCTCGGGGAGCCTTCAGTGCGCGCGCGCACTCACATACATAACACACGTCGCCGATATTGCGTCTCCGTAAATCATATCGCGTGTAAAAAAAAAGAAAGAAAAAGAGAAAGAGTATATCAGTCCTCTCAATCACTCCGGCAATAGTCATCGATCACCGCTGTCACATTTCTGTGTATTGTGTGTGTATTCCGCGCGGTACAGCGCGCGTCACACGTCGGAGGAGCATCGTCAGCTTTGGGGCATTATCGCGATCGCGGTGGCAAGAATTTTCTGCCGTGCCGAAAGTTATTTCGTTCGCCGCGACCGTTTAGCTCCTCCTCGAACGAAGTTACAGATTTTAGGCGTTGAGGAATTGCCAATTTTTCCGCGCCGTATCGCGATCATCTTCGCGCACCCCGCCGTCTGCGTCGCGTCGCCGCGCGAGATACTTTCCGGATAAAAACTTCGCGATCTGGTTTATCGTGGTTAACGTACGGCTAATGTTTCTTTTTTCTCCGTCGTCTGCCCTCAGAGAGAGGGTGAAACGATGATACCATGAAAAAACATTTTGCAAATCCCTCGCGTGAGATTTTCTATTTTGAGATGGAAATTTTCTTTGCATGCCCATTTAGGTCACACGTGCGAGTTCGCCCAGCAGAAGTTTAACAAAATTAAAGGGAATATGAGTGCATGAATATTATATGAACATTAATATTTATGATGCGCACGCAAGGAACTGCATGAGAAATAAAACAAGGGTAACGACGACGTTTAGCTGCGATATGAGCATATATCTTGTTGTGTGTAATAAGATACACGTAATCTCCCCTTTTTATTCCTTTATCGTAGAATACATAATTCTTATTGTTTTACTCTTTAATATTTGCTGCGCATCCCGTAAGTTCGAAAAAGAAATGAAACCGGCTGTCACCTCGAATTATTTCATCGTTGAATTTTTCTGCCGCCAAAAAAGAAGAAGAAGAAGAAAAGGCGAATTGAAATATAACGACACGACAAGTGCAGACCCGAGAGAATAATCGGTAGGAATATTGATAGCACTCCGAAGAGATACAGTTGTGAACAACGTAGAAGCAGTCAAGAAAGAAGTGCTCGTGGGAGCGCGGCGTGTTCTTCTTTCGAGAGAAAAATTTATATCAACATCGATCGGCCGATCGACCTCGTGTTCACGAGCACCAACAAGCGCGCGGTGTTGTGCAACATGCATTACGTAAGTTCGCGACTCACGGCGGTACCGCGCCGGTATTTGCCGCACTATCTCGGTTGTCTCATGAGCCATTTGCCGTAAGCCGTATTAAGGATTTATCTACCCATCTAATAATACATTTCTCCCTCGTTCCGCCGGTGATAGTCGACGACGGCGTGGATTCCGCGACGTTGTGTGCGGCGGAGGGCGACCCGCCCGATCGATCAGGAAAGGAAAATTTGAAAAAACGCCAGCGTCGCCAACGACGCTTAATATTCTTCCAGGAAGGACCGCGACGTACCCCCTTCCCCCCGAACTGGCGACCGGAGCTTTTTGCCCCGGGACATTCGTCAGATCGTTCCGTATTACGTACATCGGCGGTCTCCTATGGAGCGCAGAGCAGAGAGAAGCTCAGCGGGCCGGGGACTTGTGGGGTTTGCGTTCTCTCTCTCTCTCTCTCTCTCTCTCTCTCTCTCTCTCTCTCTCTCTCTCTCTCTCTCTCTCTCTCTCTC
>NW_022639470.1:2443277-2452854 GCF_010583005.1 Odontomachus brunneus
GAGAGAGAGAGAGAGAGAGAGAGAAAGAGAGAGAGAGAGAGAGAGAGAGAGAGAAACGATTCGTGAAAGAAACGAAGACGTCCTAGCCGGGGGAGTAGACGAATGGCTGTTTATCGCTGCCGAAAATATTCCAGTTATCTCGCTACCTTCCGCGGAGAAATGCGACCTGCGATCGTTCCGCGAACGTTTTTATCGGAGATGCACACGCTATTTTCATAATATTAACCATAATCGCGATTTTGTTACAAATATTAAGATATTTGTACCAGGTATGTAAATATGAAACCGGAATTTTTGTATAGAAAATACACATTTATTGTATGAAAATGATAAAAAATATTTTATTCGAAGTATTACCCATCGCTAGCTAGATATTTTTCCCACCTGTCTGACAATTTGTGGATGCCACGCCAAAAAAACTGTTGCTCTTTTGAGGCAAACCAGTCATTGAGCCATTTTCGTACATTTTCGTAAGAAGTGAAGCGCTGCTTAGTAAGTGCGTGTCCCATCGATGCAAATAAATAGTAATCGGACGGAGCCAAGTCTGGTGATTAAGCCGCATGCGAAAGTATTTCCCAACTAAACGCCTCAATCGTTTCCTTGACCAGTTTTGCTGTGTGTGATGGTACATTATCATGAAGCAAAATCACTTTGTGTTGCGTTTTTTTATATTCTGGTCGTTTTTCACGCAAAGCTTGATTCAAATCGATCATTTGTTGTCGGTAACGTTCAGTATTAACGGTTTGGCCAGCTCATAATAGATTACATCCTTCTGATCCCACCAAACACAGAGCATTGTCTTCCGTCCATAGCGATTTGGCCTTGCAGTCGATGTCGATGGTTCGCCTGGAGTTACCCATGATCTTTTACGCTTAGGATTCTCAAAATATATCACTTTTCATCGCCAGTCACAATTCGATGGTGAAATGACTTTCTTTTGTATCTGGCGAGCAGCATTTCGCAAGTGGTTTTTCGGTTTTCCTGCTGTCTTTCATTCAGTTCATGTAGAACCCATTTTCCCATCTTCTGGATCTTTCCTATGGCTTTCAAACGTATGGAGATGGCTTCTCGTGTCACATTTAATTGATCCGCGAGTTGTTGTTGCGTTTGAGTGTCATCCTCATCCAACAATGCTTGCAATTCGCTGTTTTCAAACTTTTTCGGTGGTCTTCCATGTTCTTCGTTTCTCACGTCAAAATCGCCACTTTTGAATTTTTTAAACCACTCAAAGCACTGTGATTTACCAAGAGCATGCTCACCGTAAGCTTCGACAAGCATTCGATACGATTCTGCAGCAGTTTTCTTCAAATAGTAACAGAAAAATCAATGCTGTCCGCAAATCGTAGTTTCCAGGCACAAAATTCGACATGTTCAACGCTATTACAAACTATGCTGTTGTATGAAACTTGTACTGTTGTGAGTTGAAAATCTTTGTCAGAGATGTCAACAAGGAAATGGCGCCAATAACGCGGTTTGACGGTAACTACATTGACAGCTAGGGCCATCTATGGGCAAATTCCGGTTTCATATTTACATACTCTCTCTTTCTCTCCTTTTCTCTTCCCTCTCTCCTCTCTCTCTTTCATCCTGTTCATATATGTTGAAGGTGAGACTCGTACTCTGGTCAAGAAAGAAAGGGATTTTCGATGAAGAATGTAAGTTGAAAATGTGGAAAGGAGTTTCGTCGTCAGAGTTAATTTTTGAGAACAACAGCTTTATGTTCGACGTGATCCATGTAAACTTGATTTAGCTTGAAATTCACTGGGGACTGTAGATTTTTGTGTGTGTACCTTTATCCGCGGTAACCTGAGAAATGTTTACTCGGTCGGAAAATTATTGTTCGCGTTACCCCACGCAAAACTGTACGCATTAAACTTTACTCGTGACCTCGACTTTTTATTTTTTAAATGTCGAAAGGATCGTTCTCCCGCGAAAGAAACTTTCGAGCATGTTTTTCGGCACCTGTAGTTATTTTAACGTGATATTTTAAATAAATTAAACGAATTCCAACCTTTCACCGATAACACACACACAAATGCGCGATAACATATATAATATGTAGTAATATGAAACAATACATATGTACGATATGTTATTTCATTTTGCTTATGAACACACTATCTCTACTAAAGTCATGGTATGTATCGAATTTCGATAGGCTGGACCAAGTCAATACATACCGGATCACTTCCCAAAGCTGCTTTCCTCGAAAATGAAGCCGGCGAAAAGAAGCTTTATTCTGTATTTTCAACTTGTTTTTACAAGGAACCAGCTTCTTTTCGAGTGTACAACGACCGTCGGCTCGGTCTGTGTTTGAAAAGTTATGATTGACGTTGGAAAAATATCCAAAGATACGCGGGACACGCGAAACGGAACGGAGGGAATATTGCGCGTAATCCAAGTTGGTTCTATTGGCGGGTTTAAAATCGCCGGCCTTTTATCAACGTTCAACTCGTTTTATTTTCGCTCATTTCAACTTGTCAAACTTGTTTCAGTGCGAATCAACGAGTGAACGGAAATGAAAGTTTAATCAGACTTTTAAATTAAACACTTTTACTGATCCACTTCCACTCATTTCAATTTGCTCTACTAATCTTCCTAGTCAGCGGGCAACATTCGGTCTTATTCATAAAGCATGAGCAATTTCGGAAATAAACGCTGTTCAAAATCTAAGAAATTGTATCAATTCAACTTGAACAGTATAAACTAATGACAACCCCTTTCTTTCTCTCTCTCTCTGTCTCTCTAATTTTCCGCCTAAATTTAATTTTTATTCGCAAATTATAAAAAGAGTTGTGAAAATATCTGAAGTTAAATGTTAAAAATATTCAAGCTAAAATTAAATTTATTCAATGAAGTGACAGTTAAATGAAAATCTACAAAATATTTGTCGCAGCATTAAATGACAGCGCTATTCGTCATTTGTTCGGCGTTTCATATGAATATACTCGCAACGATTATTGCTTGTTTATGAAGAACAGCATAAGCAAGTGGAAGCGAAGGAGAATTTCAGACTATGCGAATGACTAAAGGAAGTTCTTCGGAGTCATCCGGCCGAAAACATCGCGCGACTTCGCGGAAGTATATATGTACTTACTCGTATGTATTGCAGATACAGCTAATTCTTCCACAACGTGGAGACCAGAATGTTTTCGGATTGGGAATCGCGTGCATTAGCCGAACTCGATTTAACGGATCGTCTCCCCTTCTGTTTCCGGCCGCGAACAAAATCCACGAAAATCCTCGACGGAAAGTTGAGCGCTGCCGGGACCGGGAAAAATCGAAAAATCGCCGCGCACGCGGAGTTAAAAAAAGGAGGGCGCGCGCGCGCGCGCTACATGCCCTTTCGTAAACACGGCACCCCGGTTCTCTTCCTTTCCGCCGCACATTTCCTCCCTCGTGCGCACAGTCGCCACCGCCACCCCCTGTCCACCTACTTCCTGCAACTCCGAGTCCCTTCTCCCGCCTGCACTTTCGTCCCCATTCTCTATTCCGAGAGTACTTTTTCCCAATATAGAAATAGGTCCCCCGTATAGGGGCGTGGCGGAGAGCGATACGTCCTGCAGGAAGAGAAATCGTCCTTTCGTAACAACCACCTCCCTTTCCAACCCTTGGTCACCCCGTTCCGCATATACACACATACACACACAAATACACGCACAGTGAGACCGTCACACATTCACCTCCATCTCCGCCTCAGGTCCATCCTGACTTCTTTTCTACTGAGAGAAATGTTCCTATTCGATTTGTTGGTGCGGAATAAACAATGAAGTTGTCTATGAATATATATAAATATATATATATATATATATATATATATATATATATATATATGCATATATATATAATATGCATATATGTATAGTTATAACACATCAATTGAGACTTCGAGTGGTTTTTCATTTCACAGTGGCGTTGAAGAATACCGATGTTCCGGTTACGTCCCTTTTTACCTCTTTTCTCGTCCCCTCTCTCTCTCTCTCTCTCTCTCTCTCTCGCTCGCTCCCCCTTTTCTCTCTTTCTCTCTCTCGGTTCCGCCAAGATCTATACGCGCAATAGTTTTCGCCGAGTTTCCTCGTTCCAGTCCCATATTTATCTTCCGAGCGTAGTATTCGACATAGTAATGGGGAGCTATCGTAAATAAAGAAGTCGTTCGTTGTGAATGTATTGTCTGGCCGCATTCTCGGGCGAGAGCAACGGAGACTTAGACATTCGTCTTCTCAAGCTACATCCCTCTCGCGAACCTATCGTATTAGGCATTACGTCCATTTGCAGTGAACGCTACCTGCACCGAAAGAGCAATAATAACGATAATAATTGGCACAATGAACATTATTCGCGACGAGAGGCTACGACTTACGCGAATCGCGTATACAGAACAGGAAAATGCATAACCCATAGCTATGTGCTTTCGTTTCCGAAACAACTCAGAGTCGTGCTCGAGACGAAGAGTGGAATTAATTTCGTATTTAGCATCAAGATAGAGCAACAGCAAGAATTAGGAAAGTTACTGGGCTTGGAAGGTATATAAGCAATTATTATACCGCGATATTCGAAACTGCTGAACAATTTGAACTTCATTCACGATTAATCGAGTGTATAACGATGAATAGGAAAATATAATAGCGCGCGTATTTCGCGAAAATTAATGAATTCTGAATAACATCGAATTACTGTTTTCTTTATCGCTCTTGTTATACGCATAATAGATACACGTTTACCCTCATTTAGATAAATTACTCCAAACTTCGCTTTATTACTTTTGCAATCGTGTATTACATGCTCCTTCTTCTCCCACTGTCGATACACTAAAAGCGCATATGTCACTTTTTCCATACGTATAAGTCTCACACCTGACAATATGTGCCGATACTCCGTTATCAATGAAAATAACAATGTTACATCAGGAATTTATTCGATTGGAGAGATCACTTCGGCTGCCGCGCGCAGAGCATAAGAATGACCCGAGTCGCAATTTTGATTCTACATTGACCTTCTGTATAAATTCACACACAAAGAGAAATATCATTCTACTGCTAAAAAAAGCAACTGCTCAGTTTACTTTAATTCTTTTATGACTTATAGTTAACTCTAACGAAGAATATTTCCTCGTTAATGGTCTTAAAATATATTTGCAAATTTTACAAAATCTCATTATCATATACTCAAGAGAAAAGAATTCGTTCTCTTTACAAGAATATTATAAAACTTTATCGAAGAAAAGTTGGTTGGACTTTATGTAATAAGTAAATTGAATTTTTGTCTTATTTTGATATTTTTTATTGAAATGCTAAACTTATTAGCATTCAGGATGTATCTTGAATAAATTTTATGCTTATGATGAACTTATATGATAGATATGGAGATATGTGAACTTATGAAATATTTGAAACATATAACTTGAATGCAGAATGTATTTTCCTGTATGCAGTCGGAGTTAAAGAGTCAGTAAAGGGAGTCAGTAAAAGCTACTCACTTTGATGCTGCAAATGATAAAGAAACCAATGTGATAAAAACAGGGAAAACGAAACAAAAACTTCTGTTCGTCTATCATCGTTAAGTTAATGTGTCGAGTAACACAAGGAATATTAGAAAACGATATTAGCACTTTTGAGATTTATAGCAGATTCTAAATTTCAACTCGGGAAAAAAGAAATAAATCTGATAAGTCCTCTGTAGTATATGTCTAAATGCGTGGGCATTCTTACACATAAAAGGAGAAATGCGACCCTTTAAAAGCTCTCTGCTGCACGGATGACCTCCTGCGCGTTCACTCGCATTCTGAGAGCACACAACGCACCGTTTATCCTCTTCGGATATTCTCGTAAGTATTTAGGTTTTTAAAGGTCGTCGTTTTTATACTTTCGTGACTCCTATAATACAAAGTTGTGAAAAGTCAGCATTTTTTAAAGGAAGAGTGTAAGCGGCGCGCGCGCGTGAGCCCCGGATACTGCTTCGGCGCTCGCTTGGAGAACTCGGTTTCCATTTACGTGAAACGGTACTTGCGGCTTCCGTAGATTACAGTGGCATCATCTTTTCCGCCGTTCAAATTTTATATAGATCCTACGCGCGTGCTGTAACTTACAAAAGAGTATTGGCTCCTTATTCCGTTATTAATCTCGGCCAGCGATCCGCACGTATCAATACGATAGAAGCCGCGTAGTATTGAAGATAAACGAGCGAATGTCGCTCTGTGTGTTACGCGAAAACACCGAAGAAATATTACACAATAGAAGGAGAAGGAACGAAGGGAGAAGAAGCGCAGAGAAGTTGACACCCGCGAGTAAATAACACTTAAGTTGTATGGAAAATTGTTAAGTCAAACGGGAAATCTACCATTTGCACCGAAAATACACGCGAGATATCGCAACGAGCGGCCGCAGTAGAGACGAAATAAAGAGAGAGAAAGGGAGGCAGCGGGATCGTATTTCCGAGCTGATCTAAGATTACGATACGAATGAGAGAGAGGGAGAGATACACCGTTGGTAAGTATTCGCATCAAAAATCCCCGCTTCCGGAGAGCGCGAAGAAAAGCTAACTGCTCGCCTCTCTCGGACGATGCGGTTTTCCCACGGGTTGGTTGCCGTCTCGTAAAAGACGAATAAAATGAAAATACGCGCGGAGTACAAAGGGCTCGCCTTACCGTGGTTCGATTACCGCAAGTCATAGATTCGACATTGCGGATCGGAAAAAGAAGACGCGTTTAATGTACTTTACATCATGCTTTCTACCTATTCATTATGCTGTATCCGCATCGCTTAATTATGGTCAAAACGATTGAGCAAATTATCCAGGTAGACAGGTGTGCGGGAGCACATCTAAATTTGGCGGGAGCTTTACATTAGTCGATTTGTAAAAGTAGCACATTCCTTACAAGTGGTTTATATAGCACTCACACTTGTCAGATGAAGTGATGAAATAGAAGTACGAAAGAAATGATCAAAATATCCTGTGAAATTGTCAACAATATATCATAAAATGTAATATGAAAATCCGAGAGTAACTTTTCATAAATTTGTTGTTGCACCGCTACAACAACAACATTTGTTATATGACGTAGATTTAATGATTAAGTCAATACAGTTTATTAGAATATGTAAGATTCTCTTAGATACAATCCCGAGTCTTGCAAGCCGTATTCTCTACATCGAGTTAATAATATGTAGCTTATAAATGTAATTAAAAGAAGAGAGTGAGATTTCTATCGTTGATTGCATTACATCACGATAATTGTGAAAGTCTGTCTAGGTAAGTGAAAGAGGTGTCTTTAACGTCATAATGCAGCTCTTCGGATTTATTACTCGCGAGCTGGAGCACTTCCAATTTAGCAGCATGCAAAATATACATCAGTCGTGTGCGATTCCTGCTCCGCGAGAATTTCTCATGACAAACGGCGCGGTATTGCGCAAAGGTGTGACGTGTAATGATAAATATCACGAACTCCCGCGTTGCATCACTCTCCTCCTGAGAGCACTTCGCAGCGGGCGCGATTGATAAGCGTGTCGCGCCGGGGTCTGCCGGTCAATTAAGATACGTCTACTCCGTCTCCATTGCATAAAATCGTCGCGCGCGGGAAAGAGGTGGCAGACAACGAGCGGAGAGACGGGGAGAAAGATCCAGTGCATGGAGCGTGATCGCTCATTCAGCTCGTATCGTCACTTCCTCTCGTTGCGCGTCATAATACAGTCATAATAAACGTCGTTGCCCGCGACTAACACGGGCCGAGGACACGGCGCCTATGTGTCAGATTCCAAACGGCTGTCTGTCATACTCTTAAGAGAAAGAGAGGACAAAGTAGGGTCACGACGAGATGTCGCGCTCCGGGTTCACGTAGGTTCCGGGAGACGCCTCTGCGGATCCCCTCATCGACTGTGTTTGTTTGACGTACCCGAGGTTTGTATCTTCAAAGGGTCAAGCACGCGCGCGCGTTATCTGCTCCCCCTTCCTTCCACTCCTCGTGCTCGTTTCACGTATGGGTCCATATGGTATGGAATGTATAAATAACACGCTCCGTTCTATTGTGGGATAAGTAAACCCCGAAAACGTATGGAGATAGACAAAGACAGGGAGAAAGAGAAAAAGACAGAAAAAAGAGAGAGAGAGGGAGAGGAGAGAAGACGAGCTGACAAAGGGCCCCGAGGCTTTCGGGGATGTGGAGGGATCCAAGGAAAGAGGAAAAAGGTGAAAAAGAGAGCGCGGAAATGGTAGCTGAAGGAAAGCACACTTCACTTCGGTATGCTTGACACGATGGCAGAAATGAGAAGGAAAACGTGATACCACGTGCGGCGAAAATTGGCGGGGACTGCGGACTATAGCGACGAAAGAGTGTCGGAAAATAAAAGCGGCGAGGCGCTATGTTAAGTTGCGCGGCCGCCTATTTCAAAACAGGAGTTTCCGCGGGAGGAAGCTTAAAACCGTGTAGGTAGATTAATTTCTCGAACGGGCGAGTCTATACGCGGTAGATAAACGAGCACTTACCGCTTTAGTATCTTCGCGCGGCCAAGGGGATTAATTTCTGCGCTCGTACGAGTACGAAAATGTTCAAGACGTATAAAAGAGGTGGAAAGTTACACTCCACACCTCCGTGTTTTGCACTTGAATTAAACGGTATTCCCATTCATTCATCGATCAACATTCCATGGCCCGAAAACATTGCTAATTAATAGTGAAATATTAACGAAAATAAACTCCATTAATTGCTCGCAGAGTAAAGGAACGTGGAGATTTTGTACGTTAACTCTGCAAATCCCGTCAAACTTGGAGGATCGATACAAAAACCAAAATCTAGAGCCAAAAAAGCTGAATGATACAATCAAAAGATAATCCAGAAATATATCTATCGGTGCTTGCAACGCGCGGTAATGACACTCACGCTCGTAGTTAAAATAACTTTTCATTCGTGCTGAATCTCCTTTGTTACGGTAACTCGCGTTTGCGCACGCGCAACGAGGATGCTGTACAGCCATTTCGATCTCCCGGTTCATATGACTACCAAAGTGGAGCCGGGGATTAACGTGAAACAGGATTTATTCGATTCGTAGTAAAAAGTACTTACTCTCTCTCTCTCTCTCTCTCTCTCTCTCTCTCTCTCTCTCCCCTTCCCCCTCTTTTTCTCTCGCTCTTTCGTGCGGCGGCATCGCCGATTGCGAGGCGATCATTCATGCCGGGTTATTACGCCACCTATATATCACCGTATCCGCATTCTTGCCAAGAGTCACCACGCGGGGTCAAAGAGAACTTATGGATATTAGCACTGAGAAGATGATATGAATATGCTGGCGGTATCCAGCGTCGTAAATCAACGGTGAAACCGAGCGACCGGGAAGGCTCGCCCGCAGTACTCGCACTTTATCATCGCGGATGACGAAGACAGAAACGATCTGCACGCCAGGAAGAATTAACGTTGACAGTCCTCGCCGTCGACGTCGCCGCCGCCGTCGCCTCCGCCGTCCTTCGTTCCGATTGTCTCTGCCAACTCCTCGAGGGACTTGAGATTATGAATTAATTATCGCCGGGCGCGCCGCCGCGACCGCGATGGGTTCTCGATGACAAACAGAGCCCCCCCCCCCCCCCCCCC
>NW_022639470.1:2452882-2475352 GCF_010583005.1 Odontomachus brunneus
TCCCTCCTCGGTTTCAGCCGAGCATAATCAACGGTAGTCAGAGAGAAGGGAAACGAAGGGCTCGCTTGAATAAATTGATTGTCTCACCTTTTCCGCCCGACACTTTATTTCGAAGATTTATGCAGCGGGACACAGCGAGAACGGGGATAGATCCACAATACCGAGCGCGCGAACGTCTCGCGTTTCCTTCATCGGTAATTCGCGGGAGCGTGATCGATGATTCTCGTTGCATCCGGCGATAGGGCGTACGTCCGTGTTCGCCGAGTTTCCGCGGGTGTTCCTCCTCGCGTGAAAAGATTCACTCCGTGCGGGACGTCACGTTTACTCTTCGTTACATTCCCGACGCTTACGACGATGCACGTCGCGTTTTGTTTAACAACGAAAGAAGAAAAAGAGGGAAAAAGAATGGCAAGTATCTCCGCTGTTCGCTTGCATGTCAAGTCGTTAGATATCCCGATCCCTTTCTCCCTCTTTCTATTGCGCATCGGGCACACGCGAGCGCACATGCGTCACGGATACGCATGCCATTTTTCTCCGACGTTCCTGGCACGCCAATTTCAATTTCGAACGTCGCGTCCCGCGGCGTAACGGATGAGCGGTATTTTAAGGAGTTAGGTATCTCTTCAGCCTGAAATTATAGTCGCGAAGAATGTTCCCGGTAATACGATCAGCCGCCGCCGTATGACAGTGCCATTTTTCCGCCGGCCAATTGCAGGTCACGTAGACGTCGCCGCTATGCGACGCAAGTCGCTTTCCCGCTAGTGCTACGTACTATCGCACGTGCATTTTTGGCGCAGTCTGCAACGAGAGAGAGAGAGAAAGAGAGAGAGAGAGAGAGAGAGAGAGAGAGAGAGAGAGATTTAGAACCGAGAATCGTGTTCGCAAAGAGACACGTACGCGCACACCGCCGCGTGTACCTTACATCTTCCAGACATTTCATCCTCGGAGCCCTCGGAGCGGCGAAGTACACATACATGCCGCCGTGGCGAACAAGTTTCAGCGTGATTCGCGTTCTTAACTCTAAGCGTATGCGAAAAGCGCTCGCGACTTTCCCGGTGACGTGCACGTGGGACCACGAAGATCACCGTCTCGGAAAATCTCGCGGCGCGATAAATAATTGGCGCTTAACTCTTTGACGGTGGCTATCACGTACACACGTCCTCATTCTGTCACCGGCTCTATCGCCTTGTAAAGAATTGTTTCTCGGTTACAATAGTTCTCGGTAATAATAGTTAAAATTTAGAAGTGTGTAAGCTATAGATATGTACAGATTTCTATACACTGAGAAAAAAATGATACTTGTAACTGTAATCACATGGATAAATAGTATTATACTACAAATTAAGATGGAGAAAATTATTTTTTTATTAAATTCTACTATACTGCTAGTAATAATCACCTTACATGCATGCTATAATTACCATTTTATCGCAAAAAATACGATTAGAGCCAGAAATTACTACAATTTTAGTCAGATCGATCATCCTTCTTTCTCTCACAAGTAAACCTACCCTACCTACCTACTAAGTGTTACACTCCAATTTTGATAAGCTTTTAACATGCTGTAGTCTAGGTCTAAATATTATTTTTTTCGAAATCCCTTTTTCCGCCCTTAATTTTGTAAAATCTGAGTGCATTGTTATAAAGTACTAAACTACATTAAGCTTAGAGTAAAGCTCATCAAAACCCTTTTATTTAAAACTTTTTTTTGTATTATTAACGTTCCGATAATATTTGCTCAGAAATATTAAAACCGATTTTTTTCAAGAGAGTGTTTCACCCTCTTACCGGCTGTATGGATACGCATAAAACAATATGTCTCTTATTTAGATCTAGACTACAGCATGTTAAAAGCTTATCAAAATGGGAATGTAACACTCGTGTAGGTTTACTTATCAGTGTATGTATAGCGAAATACAAACCGGTTTGCGCACTTTTTACCGAATAAAGTTGCAACGCTTCATGTTGTCGGAATTGGATGTCGTGCGTGATGCGTAGGCCAGGCGTGCAGCGGGCTATTCTTGTATTTCGATAGCGGTGCGCCTACTTGATCGCACGCGAGCGGCCGTCGAATAAAATAGTCGACATTGCATCGGCTGCGTGCGGCTTTCGAGCGGCCGCGATAAAAGCGTCCTCGCACGCGATGCAAATGCGAATCTTATGCAGCGTGTGCAGTAACGCACTCTTTTTCGAGTGCGCTCGACACGCTAAACGCAGCTATACGCGCGTCCTGACGGTTGTTGGCCGCTCGAAGGGCATTTGTTCGTGCCGCGTGTTGACATTGCATTAGCCCCGGAACAATTACTCGCGTATCGATCATCGGCTCGGGTGTAATTGGTCTGGATGTGGCTCGCCCGCCTATCGGGCACTTAAACCGCCGCTCTCGCACGCGCGATACATCGCGTCGCGTCATGCCTGGCGAAAAATCGATTTTCGGTCGGTAAAACGCCCGGGCGCGAAGCTGCCTTCCTCCCTTCCCGCCTCGTGGCGCGTTGAACGGGAATGAAAATCGTGGCTGCTTCGTTAAACCGGCTAATTAAGTAAGGGTACGTGCGCGAGGCATGGAATTATGGACACGCGGTATCTCGTTACCATGCCATCGGCATTTTTGTGCTGACGTGCGCTTACGGTCGGCGCATCTAATAATTACGCTAATAGAGAGTCCACACTAAGCGCATCAACATGCATCTGCCCCTTCACCCCTGCCCTCTGCCCCGTTATCGTAATCCCCACTCGCGCGGTGCGTACACTCGCGGGAACGCATTATCTTTCATGATTTCGAACATCGAGCGCGCGTTGTGGAGGTTCGAGCGAAGAGAGAGAAAGTAATAATGGATTTATATCGCGGCGCGCGATTAAACGTTTTGAAAACAAAAAAACATTTCTCGCGACAGGCAAGGTGAGTTTTTATTAACGCGACGCGCGATATAACGGGCTTTATTGGTTTTCAAATTGGCGTGTGTTACGTGCGAATAGGTTTCAACTCGCTTTGCGATAACGTCGCGAATCGCATTGTGCAGATTCGCGTGTCTCTCATCATCGGTCGACTTAGAATTGAAGCTCGTGCGTTTGTATATTCTGCGACTAATCTATATACCATCGTACTATTTACAGCGCGGATAATTAATTTGATAACGAGGAAAAGAGAATGAGGGGAAGATAGAGAGAGAGAGAGAGAGGGAGGAGGGAATCGGGACAAAATTTTGCTGTAGCTATACAGCATAATATCAGCCTCAAAGGCTTCGTTATGTGCGATTAACAATAACGGTACATGTCGAATTGTTTTTTGTCGGTTGTCGACCGCCCGGTCCGCGGGATCTATTTAGTGCAATATGAGCGATTTGATGCGAGCTACGACCGGGAGCTTAACGAATGCAAATGCTGGAAACCATGCCAATGATATCATCCGTTTTCGTAATTGTGCACAAGCCTGCGGTATTAATGATGAGGATTACCGATGATTCGACTCTCGCCTGTGACACGCTACATTAAATTGCACGGCAGTGTCGATACTAGCTGGTAACGATGATCATTCCTCATAGTTATCGAAAATGTCAGTTTAATTAATACCCTCGGCAGGTCTCCGTGCAGGATACCGTATTGATTGGCACAAAGCATTAAGCATCTCCCGTTGATCCAGTACAACTCAATATTCGCCAATTACCGCGGCATCATGTGGCTCTAATCATTTCCATGAAGTCCAGGAAACGAAAGAAGCTGTAACCGCGCTCTCCGCTGTGTTGCTCGCCGTAGCCACCATTTAACCGAGCTTGATCATGCGCGTCCTACATCCACCGTGCGCCGATTATTTTAACTTAGCACTCGCGTATCACACGCGCAAACGCGCAGCTGAGCTTGCGTGAATACAATTTGCTTATGCATTACCAACGTTCATTATTAATAATATTATGCAAATATTATGCGAGATAATCAATATGCGACCGATAGAAATCAGGTATAGAAAGCAATCGAAGAATTCGGCTACGCGAGGCGTGAGAGCGAATTTTGGGACACGCATAATTTCGTATGTTAACGAATATCATGGTGTATAGTATCGTTAACGGGTAAACGTGTTACCGATTATCAGTGCACTTTGACGGTGTCGGCGTATGGGGTATTTTAACTATTTTACACAGTCAAGGGTGCTCTCTCACTCTCTCACCCCGCTCTCTCTTTTTGTTCGCGCGAATGAAATTGATTTTCTTTTTACAAAGAAAATTGAATTCGAGCCTACTGTGCATCGTTATTATCACCGTGAGTGAAAATTGCCGGCTGAAAATTGATAATTACGCCCCGCACATTTCTCATTCTTGATTTACAGACGTCGTCGCTCCTCTTTAAAGCATTCGGCGTCAGGTAACTTGAAAAAACAAAGTCCAATAGTCGCAGAAAAATGTCGAATTAGCTGTTTCATTATAACACTTATCGCGCAACTCTCGAGTTAGCTCACGCAGAGTCATCTCCTAAAATTGACGGTGTAAACCGACTTTTAACGAGGGATTCTAACTAAGTTTAACGCGATCCCTGCACATCCCCTTCGTGTTTGCGTATTTGCGTCCAGCTGTGTCTACGCTCGTACTTTGAGTAGTCAATAAAAAAACGCCCTCGGAATGGCAGCGGCTTCTGATGTCCGCTTTAATGCAGACAGGAAGACAAAGGTCAATGATCCGTACAACATCCGTTCGCCTGCCTGTGTCCTCGAGGAAGCCGAAGGGACTTGTTTAAGATAAAAGTAGCAGTGTTTGCACACCTGCCTAATTCAGGACACATTCTTATTGTTTTGATTTTCAAGTATGAATATTTAAACTTTCAACATGGAATATGTGTACGTATGTTGAATATATATATATATATATGTGTGTTGTAGAGAACTTTGTAGTAAAAATTAGTATAAAACGTAACCGAGGAATAAGTCGACAGTCTGCAGTAATTCACTATCATTTCATATATGCCACTTGTATTTTAGGAATTGAAATGCGCTATTGAAAAACTTGCTATGTTTTCGGCGAAATTTACCATGTTCTTTTGCAAGATAGACCTTACTGACTATTCCCGGACTATTAAAAAGATAGTAAAATCGAAAAGAATTTATATGAAAAGAAAACAATATTCTCTTCGTATATGTTGAAAATTTAAATATTCGTGTTCAAGGACCAAAACAATAAAAATGTTCAGAATTAGGATATATGTCTCAGCACTGGTACTTTACCTTACACGTTTCAGCATTCATACGTAAGTACCGGGAGCGCGTTGTTGAAACAATAGAAATCACTCCCTTCGTGGATGAAATTAAACTTTTCATCAACGTTCTCCTGTCGGGATGCATCCTTCGCTTTGTTGTCTTGTCGTTACTGTGTTACACTTCGTACGTCTCGAATACAAAGTTACGTTTCCGAAAGTCACTTGAGAAATGTCCCGGAGGGGTCGGGGGGCATTATCAAATTTATAATTTCTCTAATTCGGCAGAGCACCCGGCACGCACACAATAATAACAAGAAGTTCCTCGACGTAATTTCAAGTTTTCTATGCGGATGTCTCGAAGCCTAATACCGACTCGCGGAGAACTTTACAGGAGAGAAATTTCAGCCGCGCCGCTTGCGCCGCGGAATGCAGTCAGTTCTAATAGGAGGGAGCTTCACTCGGAAATTTCTCTCCTAGTGGCCTGTTAATGCCGGAAGTTGAAAAAGTTGTCCGCATGCACACGAATTTATTTGTGTCGCAGGTGAACGCTTCCTTTTTGCCAGCACGGAGCGCTGCAGAGATGGAGAGACAGGCGACCCGCTTCTTCGTGGTCATCTCGTCCCTTTCATTCCGTCTCTGTGTTCCCTTTGCACGTACACCGGCATTGTCCATTTCCCCAAGATCCTAATGGAATGCAAGAGGCGCTTTTTGTACAGCGGGTACAGCGAATGCGATCGCGTATCTTTTAACTGGGGCATTTTACTGCCGCTTAACGGCTCTATAGATTCCGTCTACAAACGAGAAAATGGAAGTGCATAATCGCAGCGTCAATTTTGTTGTCGAATAAAGTTGCATATATATACTATTCTGAAAAAAGTACACGAATATAAATGACACAGAACTTGAAAGAAAAAAAATTAAATGTTCGAAAATAATTAATAACTCAAAAAAGTTATACTCCAGCCATGAAAAAAATATTTAATATTCTAGTACTTTATATTTAAAACGTGATTTCGAATAAATTTGTATAATTAGAAAACTGAAGAAGACACGCCTGTCGAGTTAACGCGCTGAAAGCAAGATAGTTCGAGAATTTATAGTTAGTCTTTTATCGCACATCACATCCCGACCTCTTCTCTCGTCAAACTTGGACGGCAACTTGCAAATGAACTTCCGATACGTTTCTAATAAGATAGCCGGTGTCCCACCGGGAGAATATTCGAGAATACGAGCAAATGACGCGGAGAAGACGCGCCGGCAAAACGGAAACAGAAGGGGGAGGGAGAGCGCGCGGAGAGCGTAACGATCGTTGATTCACTTGGCGAATTTCTGTCCTGCCGAAGGAACGTCGACATCGAGACGGGACTGTGCTGTAATTAGAGGCAAGCCCGGGCTTCGCCACGCCGGAAGAAAGGTCGGCTTTGCCGACGATCCTGAAGCGGTCGCCATCGCTGTCGCTGCCTCGTTGAAACTTTCGTGACTGCTCACGACTCGTACGGCCATTGAAAGCGAAGAGAACCGAGGCGGCGGCAGAGGTAAGCTTCCGCTCCGGTAAATTTATCAGGACCGACGACTTCGTTACTGTCGTTATATTGTCCCGCCATGATTCCGGTAATTTTACTCGTGTGGAGGACGCATCGTTGCAATACAGTTTAGCGCATTGGAGATTCTCATTATTGTAGCAAGAGCACCGCGGTCGAAGAAGCAGCCGCGCCGCGGTAGCGTTAGGATACGCGCTGATACTCCTTTTGTGATTTCGAGCATTGACGTGATCATTGCAACTCTCTTCAAGATCCTCGTCCAATTTAACGTTAAGGCTCCTTCCGCTTCCTCGCCGCGGAATTCTGAATCGGTAACGAGAAAACGCGTGTCCAAAATTTTTGTGCGTGCCACTTCCAAACAGCAAAAAATATCTGTATGGAAGAATACTTCTGCTTAGCTTAACCTACTTTTTCTCATGATTTTTCTACGTTTATTTTACTATTTATTGTGACTGTCAAGGTAAAAAAATAATTTTTGGAACATTTTTACAAGTATACCCAAACGATCCTTTCAAGTATCAAGTATCTTTTCATTTGGAAATGACACACAAAAATTTTCAGTCCGTCATTTCTCGCTTCTGACGCTACAATTTACTCTCTTAAAGTGAACCAGTGAAACATCATTAAAAGCAATGAATATACACTGATTTGCAGTTATAAATATAGCACTGAAACTGCTCAGTGCTATAATTATAACTGATCTCAGTGACTATTCACTGATTCACTTTAAAAGAGTAACATGGCCGCAATGAGTGCCTAGAAGTATTTAATTTTATGGAGCGTCGATTCATATCGTGGTGGTTCAACGACTTGATAATGAATAAAATGAGATAACGAAATTTTGAAAAAAAATATATACTAAGGTAAAAGTACCGAATGACGCCACTGACCCAAATAGCGCCATCGTAACTTTTTTTGTACGCGTAATAAAACACATTAAAAGTGTCAAAGAATTCCGAGAAAGCAATTGCGAAAGTATATTAAGTGGTTCCGTCAAAGTAAGTATATGAAAATATAACGTTATTTTCCGTGAAACGCAGTTTCAAAAGCTCATATCGAGAATCCGTCACTTTTGACTATCTATGACTGAGCTTGTTCTTAAGTGTCTACTACGATAATATACTCTCTTAAAGTGAATCAGTGAATAGTTACTGATATTAATTATAAGTATAGCACTGAGTACTTTCAGTACAACATTTATAACTATAAATCAGTGTATATTTACTGTTTTCAGTGATGTTTCACTGATTCATTTTAAGAGAGTAACCTGTAGAATAATAAAATGAGATATTTTTTGGTTGTAATACAAAATGTTTTAGTTTTGTATGATTAATATGAATTAAACTAAATTAAAAGAAGATTAATAAAATAGTAAAATATTATACAATTATATAGTTTTTGTATAATATAATAGAGGCGGATTTATGTGCACGTAAAAAGCATCATGTACACAAAACCGCCATATGTATGCAGTAACATTTTAAAACAAATTAGTAAGAGTTAAGATGCTTATTATTTTGAATTAGTAAATATATATTTGAATAGATAACAGGTGTAAAAATTTCATTTCCTTTACTATAATTATCTATACTGAAAACAGATCAGTGCTGGGATTCTGTAACTCGTTATTGGAGTTAACGACAGTTTCGTTGCGCAGCTTTTCTACAGTATATAAAAGCTGCGCAACGATAACAAAACTGTCGTTAACTCCAATAACGAGTTATAGAATCCCAACACAGGTAAGGCGTCATTTGGGATATATTAATGGCGTAAATCGGGACATCCAACAATTTCAGTGGACGTAATTCGGGACATTTGCAATTCATATTTAATTCTTGTATACATATAAATAATTTGGTTAATGTTCAATTTTTATATGTTTTTTTGCTAATTTACAATATTAACATTAAATAAAATTCATAGTCTTACCTAGTACTATTTTTTTAAAATAATCTCTTAAAAATTAGTCTTTGCTTAGAGTGGCGTAATTCGGTACTATCGTTAGCTGATTGAAGTTTTCGTTCCCTTATTTGCGTATTAATGTGTGCGTGTATTCCTTCCTTTGTACAAGATATATGTGTATTCATACTTTCTATTGAGCTATCGCTATAGATTATTTCTATATATTATGTATTGCAGCATGTATTGTTTGTACATTGGGGCTCGAGAGGACGTAATTTCTCTCTTCTCACACTAAGCTCCACCCGTTGTTTTACCCCGTGCATCTTCAGAAGAGGAAGGTTTGCCGCGGCCCGCACAAAAGCCTTCCATAAATCACTTGTTTTTCACCCCGACAAAATCCCGTTCCCGATAATTAGCTCGTAACTTATAACCGCGCAATATCGTAAAGAGCGCCATCAGAATGGGACGAGGGTTATTAGTAACGAAGTTACCGGACTTCGCGCGCGAGAGAGATATTTCGCCGTACTTTGGGCATGGCTCACTCTGTATCCTGCAGATATGATTTTTCCTTCGCGCGGAAGGATTTCATCGAAGCCGCGCGCCTACTTCCCGACTTGTCGAATTTACGTACGTATCTCAGGGTGGCCGGTGAAACTGAAACTAAAACTTCACAGAAGTAACATTCTCGTCAAATTAATTAAATAATCGAACTTGTTAGCCGAGAACTCGGGCTCCTAACTCGCCCAAGTTCCGTTTAATTTTCAATCGTGCATAATTCAGAAATTAGCACTCGATACGCCGATATTGGAACGGTCGTTTTTCTTTTATTTCCTTTTTCACCTTCTCTCTCCATTCCCCCGCACCCTCTCTCTCAATTTCGCCCCCATTATCCACCGCAGAATAGGCGTACGCGGATTCAATGTTGCACTGAATAGAAACACATAATCTTCAAGAGGTACATAGTCAGTGTTACCGGAAAGTAGAATAGATCTCAGACCATTTTGCGAGGCAGTTCATTGTTCGCTTTTAATCGGACCATTCAACGTTCTAGCTTTCGGCGCGAGACTGCAGATTTCCTATCTCGCGTTTCCTCTTATCCCGCCCTGCCTAGCCCATTCGGCCCGCTATCCTCGGTGCCTCGTAAATTTGCTTTGCGTCGTGCACTCGATTGAGGCTCATGCTTCCAGGTTCGGGCGTTTGTTGCACGACGGCGGTGGTAGCGGCCGTGCTAGCACATGCGATACGTCCACGTGCGCGTACGTGGTACGGCCGATCTTTCCTTCCAGCTCGTTTGCGTCATGCACTTTTGATAGTTGTTTCAGCGTGAATCGTTCAAAACAGAAAATTGCGCAAGCAATGTTTCGATGTTAATTAATGAGTTAATTAATTGATCTCCTTACGTCCTCACAGACGGAAATTTACGACGACTTTTGTTTGTCTCGAGAAATACTTGGATCGCACAATCGCACATGTATGTGTGTGTATAAATATAACATTTATAATTGCAAGATCACAAGCGGATTAATATCGTTGCTCGCGATATTATATTCCCGTCTTTCAATTCACAATTGGGTCAGCCAATATTGTTGGGCAATATTGCTGAAAAAAAATTTACAAATTTGTATTGCGTATAGTCGAAATACATTCCGGACATTCCAATTGTTCGGCAATATTTCGTGTGTATATTTCTCCTAGGCCGAGAGGCTGCAAACATCATGTTGTTGAGCGAAAATATTGCTGGAATTCGCGCTATTTGTATAGTTTTATTGCTATGGTAACGTCGAAAATGCCCTGTGCATTGGTGAGAAAAGTAATTGTTCGTAGGCAGAATATAGTCTGCAGAAACGCAATTTCCACAGACAGGGAGAATAATACTCCACACATTGGATGTATATAAACCGAGGCGAAAAACGAATATTCTCCATTAATATCAATATTTTTCAGAGATTTTTACTTTTTTTTCTACAGACCACGCACACATGTATGCGCGCGTCACGATGTTATGAGCACATATGCGCTCCAAAGTACTAAACTGACAGATTGGTCGATTGACGTTTTATGAACACATGTCCAAGTACGCAAACGTTTCATCGCACTTTTCTGCCCGGATCTAAAACAAAATATGTCGCTCATTCACTTGCCGCTTAGCGCTCTCTCGAGTGGCTGCTTATAAAAATATCCATTAATTGCTCGCGCAGACCGAGAAAGCCTTTTGAAAACATATCTGAAAGAGCCGCCCGGGCTCGTGTATAGTGCGCTTAACCCACTAACGCTCTCGTGAGTCGCTTAAAATGAAACATCATTCGCGTGCTTCATTTTAGACGATCCACCTCGCACGATTATCCGAGTAAAATATGTTAACGGTATTTCATCCATTCCGAGTTGTGTGTTAACTCTCGTAGAGATAGGGGAAAGGTTTCGTTTGGCGCGTGAACGCGTGCAGAACCGCTAATAGTATACAGGGTGTCCGGTAACTGATTGAGCAACCGCCGTGTACAGGTAGAATAGGTCAGAATAATATAAAAGTTATATACCATTTTGAAATTTTCTCAATATTTATTCCGTAATTAATTAAAATGTATAAACGAATGAGCTCACGAGAAGCGGTAGGACAGGCTCTGTGTGTAAAAGAAATGGCTTACCTCTTAGCAACGATAAGTAAACAGCTGATTTCGAGGCGGAGTAATGTATACGTGTCGCTTGTTACTCCGCCTCGAAACCAGCTATTTACTCATCGTTGCTAAGAGGTAAGCCATTTCTTTTACACACAGAGCCTGTCCTACTGCTTCTCGTGAGCTCATTCGTTTATACATTTTAATTAATTACGGAATAAATATTGAGAAAATTTCAAAATGGTATATAAATTTTATGATATTATTTTGAACCGTTCTACACTTATACGGCGGTTGCTCGATCAGTTACCGGACACCCTGTATATGGAATTATTTGTAATTAGATTCTTGTGCAAATACGGCGGACAGTTAATTCCACAATTATTTCCCAGCAAATGACGGAGTAAATTTTGCATTTGTTAGCAACATTGCTGCTCAATGAAATTGATTTCAATTTACACAAGAATACGTGGAATCCACGGACAAAATTGCGCATTTCAATTTTAATTTGGGCAAAAAGTCGTTCGCCAAATCTATCTCTTGTCCGGGATATCGATCAGGACTGAATGGTGTGAATCTGCCTCAGAGGCAGGATATACGTATATGTGTGTCTATGTATGTTTTCCACATGCATACCTACGCGTTTCCCTCCCGTGACGCCATTCTTCCCCGCTCGGTCGCTATCTCGCACGTTGTCTCTTTTTTTCACTTCTTGTCGCAGTCACCCTTGCGGCTTTACGCGTGCCTGTTAATTGCTGCATTTTGCTTACAGGATCAGATTATTGTGACAGCTGTCGAGTGCAGCTTGCGTGGCGCTTTCGCGTCCGCTAGTGCATTTCCCTGAACGCAATTCGCGAGCCGAGTTACGCACGACGGTTCACGAGGGCTCGCATTCGTCTCTGTAATCGAACAGGCACGGTCCGCCTCTTTATCGGGCCGGGTCGAGCGATCCGTTTCAACTCTAACTGTATTTGCGAGCGATTCGTTCTTTTGCGCGAACGCATTTCGCCGGTTTCGTCTGTTTTAACGATCGCCGCGTTTGAGACGCGTTTGTCGATGTTACGACTGCGCACGTGACCACACGTCGTAAAACCACGTAATGAGATGCGCGCTCTTCGTCCCCGGGCGCTGTAAAATGCACGATGCACTCACGGTGTATTACAAACGACGTTATTTTCATTGAAAAATCGATGAATCGTATTTTAGCCGGGGGGTAGGAGATAGTCGGTTCGAGAAAAAAGAGGGGAAGAAAAAAAGAGCGATCTACTCGCAGTCTATCGACGTTGTGAAGTTGCTCGCGCGATGCAAGATAGTGTAATTACTTTCTTCTTCGGCCTTTTTATCTCGAGATAATATACTCGCGCTGTAAAAAGAGAATTAATCGTTGTAAATCTCTCTCCAAGACTATTTATGATGGTGTAAAATCGCGGTATAACTCTCATCGTCCGGATTGATTGCTGATCGATTGATGAGCGCCGATTAATTATTCGAGTCCAACGTCACCAACGAATTTTCCTGATACGATTCACGAAACGCGAGCGTCTCCCGAACATAAGATCATTGTCGTCGTCGTCGGCGACGGCGGCGATGGCGGTACATTAATGGAAACACACGCGAGACCACAAATGCCTCGCGGCCGCTTGCTTGCCGCGACATTTAAAATTTTGATTCAGCGAGCTTTAAAAAATATACTTGTTAAAATGCTCATACATATGTATGATTTTTCGTTTAACGCGGAGGAGTGTTCCACAGTTTCGATTTACGTATGCGCGCGTCACCCACACGCCCGCTACCCGTCCGAAGTGTCGCCTACTCCCACGGCTACAAGCGCCCTCGTTAATAAATTGGTGTATTTCGCGCGCAGAATTATGTTATCGTGACGGCTGCCTATGACAAAGCGCATCACGTACTTGGCTATCCGTTTTCCGACGTTCTTCGAGGCGGGCTCGTGGAGAGAAGAGGCGACGCTCGTGCACTCCAGCTCGCGCGGTATTAATTAACGTAATGCGACCTCGTAATTACGCGGAAATCCTTCGCGTTGATTTACACTGTGCTAAAGTCGAGTCCGCGGGAGAAGATCGTGCATTCTCGCGTGAGCGAGTTATCGTTGTTATCGCGAGCACCGCGGGAATCGCGTGTCACTTTTCCGGAAGATTGCACCTTTCTTCCCGGCAATATCTAAAAAAGTATGTTCGCGCAATAAAACGTTTCATCGACGTGAAACCTGTAAACTGCACGTGTATCGAGGCCATGAGCTCCGCGGAGATAAATTATCTGTTTTAATGTATTGCATGGCAACATTTCGCGTTTACTAACATTGTGCATCTGTTAATTATATTAATCTGTTTATTATATTATATTAATTATATTAATCTAATAAACTTTTTTCTCACAAAAATAAATATATGTGCGTTCACTCGAGGGAAAGCCGCATACCGTCATCGTCGTCGCGTTGACAGTAAATTTACTCACAAAATCCGATGTACAAATCTTTTAAGAATTAATGAAAAATGTTCATTAATAATATCAACAGGTTATTTTTGCGAACCAGTCGAAATTTTGGTCACACTTTTGACTTCAATATTCTATTTGATGCTTACTTTGATACTTTAAAGTCCACATCAATTTCACTTCATTCCATTAACCTACTAACATCGGAGAGATATTTCTCTTTAGAAACAAGTGGCATTTTGTGTGTTTTCTGCCAGTTAGAAGCGTTATAAGTAGGACTTCAGTTTCCATATTAAATATAAATTAATCCTTCAGAATTTATATACATGTCAAATGGCTTAAGTTGAAAGAGGGTTTAGAGCTTTCGACTCGGGCCGTCAGTAAAGGAATAAATCCCCGAATTTCGGCGCACACTTGCGCGTCGCGTGCACATTCGCCAAGTTGCCGCGCTGCGATGATGTGACAACGTTACGTAACAGCGACAGCGAGGGCGATCATAACCGAGGGTGCTCGGAAGCGGTTTGTCCTGAAAACAGGTTCGCGGAACGTGACGGCGCGCGGGAATAAAATCAGCAGTTTTTAACGCCAATTCCACGCGCGGAGTTTCATTTGCGACACACGTCACCGAGAAGAAGAAAGACGCAGGAAGAAGAGACGACCGGGGGTGGATAGAGAGGGGTGGAGACGAGAAAGCTTATCCAGGTGCTCGTACAATGTCGAAGCTGCGAGCTCCGTTCGTCGCACGGGAGAATAAAAGTCGCGCGATTCTTGGTGCTGCGCGAGCGAACGAGAGAGAAAGAGAGAGAGACTTCCCCGGGTGAATGTTCTTCTTTCTTCGAGATTGCACACACACGGTAGGAGGGCAACCGAGCGTGCGCGAATCGATGAATACCAGCCGGTTTCGATCGTGCACTCTCGATTCGCTCCCCGACGGCAGAATGACGGGAAGAAACCGGGGAATGGCGGTGAGTCATGTCGCTGCCGTTCTTCCGCGAGCGCGACCATTCATTCCCCGATTCGTACCTACGCCCCCTTTCCCACCGGTTGACATCCGGATCCGGTATAGAATTCCGTAAGCACCCATCGAGCTGATGCGGGGTAGGTCTATCTGTTCGTATAGAGGGTGGCGGGGTGGTTGGGAGGCGAGAGAGGGATGGTAGGAGGGGTTGGTTGGTTGGTGGTAGCGACCGGCGACGGATCCGTAGGGCGGACGACGGGGATTGAATTGCGCGATTCAGCCGTGTTATCCTTTTTAGCCTTCTCTTCTTCTCGGCTTGATTCAGCGCACGCGAGCTTTTAAACTTTCGAAACTGTAGCGAAAACTGTAGCGTCGTACTTGAAAACGATGCCATCTGCCTGCGTGGCATCGGTTACCTCGTTCTTTACATCCGAGGGGTTGGGAAGTTGGTTTCGTTTCGTTCGTTTGTTCGTTTGGTCGGTCGAAGTCAGGAAATTCGTCTTTCGCGAGACACACAAGCGCGTTACGTATAGAAATTTCAGGACGCTATTCAGCATTGTCGCTGTGGATTCAACCGCGACTCTTTCGCGGCACACAAATGTCTATTTGCTCCCTTTCGGTGACCGCGGTTAGCGAAACTACCCGATGAAAGAAAGTTAATTTTTGCGACGCAACGTCGCGTCGATTCAGCGTTTGGCGGGCGTTGCAGCATCTAAAATGCAATACGCGGTAGGTACCACCATCGCGTTCGTCGCACTCTCCAAGGGGAGGGATGCATGCAGAAGGGTTGGGAGGAGGATCGGGGTAGTATCGTGAATTGCATCGATGTGGCGCGATAATGGCCGCTGCGGATGTAGCGCGACGAGACACACAAACGGGAAAATGAATAATCCAATGGACACATCGGCGTTGGGCGAAGTTGCCGTGATTTACGAGACACATTGTCCGTTCCGCAATACGGGAGAACACGCGTATCGCCATCCGCGGATTAAGCTGATTTGGCACGATATGTATCATTTTAATATGTCACGCACGCGCGCGCACGCGAGCATTAAGGGGACTGGCGTAGATTTTTCAAGAACGCACGCACAATCCGAACATGCCGGAAATTGCAGCTGCATATTTCGTTGCTTTTGTCGACGAAATCAAATCAATTGAAACCATAGTTTTTTATTCAATCGTAGAATATTTTAATGAACGAACCAACGCGTATTGATTAAAAGATATAGAATTTCCAGTTCTTACATGACCCAAATTTGCGTCTAAGGGTCAGAAATTCCGTTTATTCCGATCAAAAAGCGTCGGTTCGTTCATTAAAATTAAATTTCACGTTGATATATAACCAAAACAGTTTCTCTCTGCGGGTTTTATTTTATTTCTATTTTAGGGACTATGAAATGTGTGAATGTTAAAAAATTTACTGCTTTTAGCGAATGTTACTTAATAAAATGGATTTTATTGATGGTCTATTCCTGCATTATTAGAAACGTAGCGAAAAGATTTTATATGTTAAGAGAAATTATATAATATACTTTCTTTCTTCGTGTACCTACAATAACGATTTTTCACGTTAACGTGTCAATGCGGTCCCCTCTTTGTCTCGCTTGCAAGCTGCATGTTATTCCGTTACATTATAAGACTACCGTGTTTGCACAGCAGCAATATTGATTTGTTTTGCTGCCCCGCTCATTAACAATCTGCCCCGATTATCATTGCTGTCTGATTTACCGTGAAATCGAATCCACCAGCAATGCTGAACGCTCGTCGGTCTTAACATTTCGCGCTGCTGAATTAATGAGCGACATTGTATCGCGTTCAGAAATGCACTGCGGATGGTGCTATCCGATCTTCCGTTTCTCGATTATTGCTCAAGGTATATACACACACACACATACATATATACATACATATATACATACATATAGAGCCGAAGATACGGTATATATAGATCGGTGACCTGCCAATTGTGATACGTTACTTTATATGTCGGATTACGCGGGATCAGTTTGCGACTCACAAACGACGTAGATATCGCGCTGCGGTCCCGGATGCGCGATGCGACAGCGTCTCGCTTATCTGGCGGCCGATTAAACGAACGATCGATATATCCACCTAATAATACGTTTTACGCGTTTCTATTGCCGGTAAGCTTCGCGCGACGTTTCGCCGCGTCCATCGCGTAAATATCTTATAAATGATATTGTTTGGGTTAACACGCAGCTCGTCGTATTTCATCGTTCCGCCGTCAAACCCACTTACGAGAAACACATAAATTGCAATCAGCGTATGCGTTGTAATCCAATTATTCTCAGAGGCTCGCCGAACCGATTTCGTGCGAGATCGACGTTGTTTTCAAAAGTGTTTGTCTTTCTCCTTTTTATGCAGGAACGACAATGTTGGTTACGATGCAATGAAGCTTTGATACGCACGTGCTCGTGAATTTGATTGGCAAGAAAAGCTCACGAAGGCTCACCGGAAATTGATCGCACTAAAAATGCGGGGCACAAACGAAATCCCGCGATTCTTGTTAGCTCGCGGCTGGAACGTAAACCGGCGGATAAGTAATATCGCGCGTTGAAACGACGGGACACTTAATTTTCAACGTACCGTTTGCATTTATTAACGGGTAACGTGAACATACGCGCTGCGCGCTTGGAATATCTAATTAAAAGTCCATTATTGTCATTTATTTAAAACATTCGCGCGCGAATGAGAAACGCGCCTCGCGCGTGACATGGAATTACTCGTAGCTGAATAAATCAGAAAATGATGACGCCAGCAGACGGAATTTAAGCGCGAAATTTCAACGGTGAGTTATTGTGCGCGTTATATAAGGGAGTCCCCGACATTTTTCTACTTATTTCACTACTTATTTTGCATTCACGGCACAATGCAAAATGCAAGGTAATCATATCCACGGCGTGAAGCACTTCTCCCTTGCTCCCTATTGATCTGCTTTCTTCGATTCTCATTCCCGTTGTCTCCGCTTTCAGCAGAAATTCTATTGTCCCGCTTGTCAGAGACATTCGGAGTATTATTGTCCATGACTTTCCGCGAATCACACGACTCATCTCTCGAGCGGAGGCATCTTTTGGTGCCGGCGATAGCTGGCAGGTAATTAATCGCTTTCTTTAACATCTGCCGCGTCGCAAGGTTGTCACGCTGGAAAATCACGGCGCGTATTCTCGCCGCGCATTTCACGCTAGATCGGTCTGTCTGCCTTGAGATCTCGTCGAGATAATGCGAGATTACATGCGACATAAAGGAGACGAACATCACAGTCTTATCTGAATATTATAAATTAAAAACACAGACTGGATACCGTAATTAGAAATCGTAGCGATGCAAGGTAAAGGAAGCTTAAGCACAATGCGCACTTCTCTCGCGAAAGGATCATCTGCAGGGAACGCAAGTTGTTATACGCAAGTTCAGAGCGTATAACAACGTTTGACTATATACCACTTTCTGAGCAACGTTTGACTATATACCACTTTCTGAGCGGCGTTTGACTATATACCACTTTCTGAGTCTTTTTGAGATTCATATCACCGAAATTTTGTTCAATTTGCAACGTCGGAAAACGGCAAGCCGATGTCGATAGACAGCGTGGTATCCGGTGCGCTGCGCATTTTTCACGGATACGTAATCGTTCTCTCTTTCTCTCCCTCACGTAATAAACTCGTTTGAGCATGCGATCAAAATGTCTGCGGTTTCTATTTCTCGTGGCCAAAGTACATCGCGCTCTGGCAAGAGATCAAGATACCGCACGTAGCCACACTAACCCTCCTACGCTGCCATTATCCTGCCCAAGCCAACCGCAGTGGAAGGAATTCCGGGTGATTACGCCGAGTAATTTTTAAACGCGCAGATTATCATCGTTCTCTTAATTATTTAATTAAGGCTCTCACGCTAGGGTGTTTCGTTGGTGCTTTAACGTTTCACGCGTATTTCGGTGTCGCCGTCGCTCCGCATTTATATTGATTCGATGACTTCCTCGATGACCACTCCCCGGCGGTCTCGTGACACTCTTACGCGCGCAGCAATTACCCTTATCGCTACATTATCACTTCATACGCGACTAATGAGATTTACAAGTGTACCGGGGAAGCACGCGCCGTACGAACGAACGTTCAGAAGTAAATGGTGTAGTAACACGGGGGTGTAATAAATGTCACACAATGCTGGGAAGGGGGAGAAAAGTTCACCGCTAATACCAATTTCGTCATTAATGAGGTGTGATGAATTTCTCTTTCTCTCTCTGTTGCCAGACGCGCGCGTGCAGTAATCGTTAAAATACGCTTTCGAAGTAATTCGAAATTTAATTTTGACGTGCGCCCATGACACTTTACGTTATTGCGAACATATCGCGATAACCTGCGCGGTTATAGCAATGATGTAACGAGTGACCGAAGCTCCGATTTCGCGTTTCATATTACAGCCTCCATTTAACATTACATTCTACTTTCTATTACTATTGCAGTGTAGGCACTCCCGCGGCACGATGAAACCGCAAACGATTCGATCGGGATTGCCACCGCAATGCGATACAGTTTCGCACAATTGCTCGCTAACCGCCCGCTGAAATTACTCACTTTCGGTCATGAAGAGCTCACTTGTCTTTCTGTCGTCCACAAAAGGCGCGACACAATATCGGTCGTGGTCTCGTGAGCACCGAAACTTCCTAAACCCTCGCATTATGTGACGACTTCCTCTGTGAATGGACACACTCGCTCACTCGCACACACACACACATACACACGTGCGCGCACGAGCGAGCGACCGAGCAAACGCATACACACATATCTATACATACGCGAACTCGAGTGTGCCGTCTGGCCGTTCTTTCTCTCTCTTCCGGGGAAATTCCATCATCGCCCTTGTCAGAGACAATTGGAGTATTATCGTGCCTCCTCGACAACATCCGGAAACTCGGCGAATCGACGCGGCAAGAAACCTCTCAGAAAGACGTCGATAACCCTACGTCACCGTTAATAAAGGATCACCTCGGCCGCCAGCTCGGTCGTTGTCGTCGTGGTAGTCGTCGCAGTAGTCGTCGTCGTTGTCGTCGTTGTCGTCGTCATCGTCATAGTAGCGCCAGGTTCTCTTTTGTCGACGAACGACTAGGTACTTCCAATTGCCGATACTTAATCAAACTTATTATATCGGGCAATCCGGACTTTCGGCTCCTCGCTCACTTCGAGCGTCTAATCGGGAAACTTTCAAGGTTTTTGCCGGACAGCTGCTCTTTCCAGCGAGCCCTGAAGAAAAACAGCTGTCTAGCTCGGTGATGTATCTGCCGCTTACGAGGATTTTTGCGAGCGTTCTGCCGATATCAGGATAACGTTGCCTTGAGGACTTCGCGACTCTCACGAATCTCCGTGAGTGGCTGCAGCAGTGTCAATTCAAACGATTGACGTGAAAACGAGAATTGCTTCGACGGGATATCGCGAGAACTGTGTTGGAGGCGCGTGCGAGACTCTGTGCGCTCTCCGTGTGCACTTGAAGAAGTTGATTTTATCGGAAAGTAGAAACGGGACTGTTTGTTACAATTTCTAATTACGAGTTCAACCATATCGAGACTTTTCAAGCCGGCAATTCATTCGCACGAATCGGCACGTTTCCGCGTTTTCACATGAGCTATCTCTCCCGGTTCTTCGTTTTCCAATTTATGATTCATTCAAGTGTGTAAGCTCGACAACGATTTACGAAGTTCCTACGTATCCTCGCGCCGTAGCGTGAATGCATTCGCGCGGCACGTCAGAAGCTCTATTTCCACTCATCTCTATGTGAAAATTGCCAAGTAGACTCTGCGAGAAAATTCGAACGTGGTCGATTCGGTCAGCGAGCCAGCCAGCCAGCCACCGATTCGGAAGCGGCGAGGGAATCAAGTAAAAAGGAAACAATGCAGGATACACCTCGAAATCGGAAGTGCAGCGAGAAATTCCGAGCGCTAGTCGCAGTACATATATACGGCACGCCGATAAAAATGTCCAAATGCTCACGATGGCGCCCCCGCGCCTTATACACAGAGACGCAACAAACGGCCCGCACACACGTGCCCACATGTACATGTGCACACAACACACACATAGCCCGGGCCGTTTGTTAGCCGGCGAAGCTGAAGAACGTTACATCACTCGGCTGGATAAGCCGGTACAGCGGAATATACTTGAGATTAGGAGCGCGATAATTCACTACCGGCTCTTTTCTTCCCCGACGCCGGTCCCGCCGTCGTGCCCGACGCTCGATTTCTGCACATAGTCCCGATGCGGCGGGAAAAAACTCAATTAAGAGGACAAACGGCGGAGGTCGGGCTTGGAAAAACGGTGAAAAATGCGCGCGGCCGACGACGGGCACCCACCGGAGAACGCGCTCGCCCACCCAATGACGCCAAGGGCCGCCGGATTCGTATCGAAGCAAGCAAGCAAGCAAGCGACGACGACGACGACGACGACGACGACGACAACGGCCACCCTCGTCCTGCATTTCGGTTGGTTGCACGATCCGCAGCCAACTAACACGCACACACGGACGCGAACTCCTCGCCGTGTATACATAGACACGGAAGATATCCCGGATGCAGAAGAAACGCGGGCAAGAGCGACGAAGCGACTGCTTCTAGTCGGCCGGTCATAAGAAAACACAATAGTTTCTCGCAGTAGTTTAAAAGCGGGCACCGGCGGAACGAACGAAGTCGCGGAGACGGCGAGAGGTTGGCGAGAGAGAAAGGGAGAGGAGCAGCGTCGTCGTTCCACCCTTTGCTGTTTCCACCCCCGAAGTTGTAATCACGAACTCGAATACGGCGGCGGATACCGTCGTCGTCTCCGCCGTCCCCATTGCGACGTCGTATCACGACGCGGAATCATAAAGGCATTAAAAGGTAATACAGAATCTCCGCGACTCCCAAGTTCGTGCTTCCTACATTTCCGATGGCGAAATGCTTTTATGATGACAGTCGACCTGAAACTTCCCTCCCCCCCCTATTATTTTGCGATATATTATACGACTACGTGTCAAATGTTTAGCGTGCGATACATACGGTAAATTACACGATTATTGGCATCCCCCTTAGTGGTTGACACTTTAGGAAAAGCTTTTCTCACGACCAGAGACATCTGCTCACAGTTTCGATTGTGAAGATCTTTTGCAATCATAGAGTGCATACAAGAAGCTTGATTGTAACGCATGGTCGCATGAAAACCTAGGTTTTTCTAGAGTACGAATGACTAAAAGGGATCTCGTGTCGAAATTTTAGCCCTACTATCGACTTAAACTTTTTAACATCTGTGTATGGGTGTACGTGTAACATGAAAACTGAAATGTCCTATTTATGGTGCCTATAAATGGCAGAAAACGCACAAAGTGCCACTTATAGGTTCTAAAGAGAAACCTCTCGGCAAAGTTAGATGGAAACAAATAAGGTCGATGTGATAAATAAGGTCAAAGTAGACGTTAAATAGAATATTGAGGTCGAAAGCAGGATCCAAATTTCGACTCGAGATGTCAATAACCAAGCTCTGTTCGGAGCCCATCAAGAGATATTGGTGATGCCCAACTTGCTAAACGTTTCTCTGTTGGATTTAATTATTCATGATCTCTCGGTGCGACAAAGGTCCAACTATCTTCTCTGTACTTGGTAAAACAAACAAGTGGCACCAATTAATTGCCTTATAATTGACGAGCGGTCGTTATCGATTTTACCGAATCACAAATGTTTAACTTATGCGGCAATGGAACACAACTCTATATGAATCGTCTCTATCCTCCTCTGCTTCTCTCTCTCTCTCTCTCTATATATATATATATATATATATATATATATATA
>NW_022639470.1:2475362-2497929 GCF_010583005.1 Odontomachus brunneus
TATATATATATATATATATATATATATATATATATATATATATATATATATATATATATATATATAGATTTCTCCATCACATCTGGCGTAAATTGTTGCACAGCTATTGCTACATCTCGCACTGCAGTCTGTAATACGCGCTAGTCTTCCGTTATGTGCATAACTCTTGACGGTTGTACAGCGCCCCAGGTTGCATTACGGAAATACGTACATATCCAGTAATAACTAGGTGTTTGTTTAAGATGGCGATGTAAATGCGGTAGATCGACTAGATTCCGCGATTAGATTATTAACTGGTATTATTAACGTTTATTAAATGGCATTAATATATTCGGTACTATACGCACGCATATGCCACAAACAAAGGACCAACGGTACGGTACGGAATGTTTGCTACGTCGTCCAAATGCGGCGACCGTTTACTGGCTGTTTAAACAGATACGTAATATCGCCGAGATCGGAACGTTCCGATGAAATGGCAGCTTGGCGGCTTACCCAACAAGCTGCCCCACGATAGAAACGTGTCGGAATCTCTCGGCGAGTTCTGCGCCGTAGACGCTGAAAAAGTAACCGAAATAACAAGAAGCGAGTCATAATTTATGATCCGGCAATCCGTCTCTTATGAATCACAATATTACACATCGATCAAAGTCTCGTTATGCCACGCCTACGATAACTCAATTTCTTCTGCCGATCTAATAATGTTCCTTTCCCCGTATGATGAATAGTTACCTCGTACGAGAAAACGTCCTTATTCCACTTTTGCGCAGGCTCTCTTCCCCTAGCTCTAGAGTTTCGCTGTCTCTCCGCGAGAAAAATGCGCCGGCTGCTCGAGTAATATTAAAGAGCGCGTTTTAATACCGATATTTAATATTTCACTGTATTAAATATGTATGTATATGTATATATATATATATATATATATATATATATATATATACCCGCGCGCATGCTACGTAGAATTTACATACTTATTTAACTGGAGCGTAAAACCTATATTTGCATTTTTCTTGGGACATACCGACGCAAGAACCGTGCATAAGCGCGCAGCAATTAACGAGCAACTAAGAACAAGAGTTCGTTCAGCGGCTTCACAGCGGGCTTTTATTTTCGCTCGGGTAAAATTGATTTTAAAAGGTGGAGGAAAACTCGAAGAGAAAGCGACGCGGTTCGATACATGGAAGAAACAGTGCGGGATTAGCCCAAATCTGGTCGTACTAACCAGATTCAGTGGTAAAATACGGAGCAACTAAATACGCGTTTGCTGCAATAACAGAGCAGCTGCTGAATTACCGGTGTTGCAGCAGTGACGATATCTGGCTGCTTCAACTGGAGCGTATCCATGGGGCAAATGTCAAGTCAAGCGATTTCTGACTGCCACAACCAGATCACGCACAACTACCATTGATGTAGTTGATGTACTCAAATAACCGAAAGTTATATCAACCATCGCACAAAGACAACTAGAGTGATGCAGTCAGTTTGCTCACAGAATATTTCTGGCTATGCGCACCACATCTTCTTTTTCCGTGTATCGTTTGTGTTGACGCGATTCGGATGCAGATACGTTTCTTCTCGCGCATTGACACATTGTCACGCAACCCTCCAGCACATAAGCGAACATCGTTTCACCGATTCCGACGTTGTTCCCTATAGTGGCATAAATCCCATGCCGCCTACGCGGCATAGATAATAATGTCCAACAGGTTCGGGAGTTGTTCGCGCGAGAGTCGAGGGTAGAGTTTCCTCGGGGTGCGATTCGCATCGCGCGAGGTTCACGAGGGAGAGCGACGGCCGCTCTTTGCCAAGGCAGAAGGAACGCGGCGTCGTGCGGGATCTCATCGGTCGAGTCGCGATTTCGTTTCATGTTCGACTGACGTTACACGTTGAGCAATCGCGTCGCGTGCGCGCGCTGTAACGAGAGTCGCGCTAGCGAGTAGGACAAGAATGAAACGATGTACAGCCGGGGGCGTTTCTATCTTCTCTGTGTACATTACGTTCGCCTGAGTAAACCGAAATCCGAGGAACTGCACAAAGCCCCGACGCGCGTCCTCGTGTGCATTCCAATCGGATTCGCAATACACAGTTATGGCGCGCGTCTTTTTCCCGGCTGCGATTTCCTGCGAAGCGAGCGAGCGGCCCTTCGCGCGACTTCTCATGGCGGTCCTTCCTCTTTATCGAATAATCGTCTCGATACATCACCGGGCTAATGGCTGGCCATCGTGATGCCCGCATTAATAGCTCGTAGACGAGGGAGAATTCCGCGTGCGCGGCTACCCGGAGGGTCGACGCTCGTTCGGCCTGTTTTACGGCGAACAGTGGCCGGTGTGTGTGCGCTTATACGCCGGAAAAATGGCGTGTACACGGCGCCACGATATCACGTTAGAAGATGAGCGAACGAAGAGCCGGCGAACGGTAAGGCGCGGAGGGGCACGCACACATTTTTCAAGCACGCCCACGCAACGGCGGCGCTCATTAAGCTCCATGCGTTAAACGGCCGCTGCGGCAGATTATGGTGCTCGCCGAGAGACAGCGAAATGTTTGCCCTCTCTTCGTCCTCTGTCCCTCTCCCTCTGTGCCGACGACGGCCGGGTTTTTGCATTCGGCGAATTTACGCTGAATTACCGTCGGCGTGTTTAATTCAGTGTTCGGAGTCTTATCGAGATCGCCAGTTCAATCATGTGGCGGAACTACGATTTTGCTGCGCGCTTCCCGTCCGCTCTCCCCTTGGTCGTTTTGCACGAATCGACGCGTTCACATTCAAATATTTGAATATCCCTGGCCGCGCCTGTTGTTCGCGAATATGTTTATACGCGAGAGGCGCAAGATAAATCGCAACCTGATTTACATGACTATTTTCCAGTCGCGCCGATAGCTCCGGTTAATTAACTTTGGTCAGCCATTGTGTGTTTCTTTCGGCGGGTCTAGCTCGGCTGCTGTGGGTATCGTGAATATTTGATATTTTTTCAGGATAGAGAGAAGACAGATGGAAGTTTGTAAATCAAATTATCGGATTTATTAGTCGGGGCGAGTCTCGCCCGGGTAAAAAGATTTGAGAATATGTATCGCGCACTCTTTCACATCTCTCACACTGCGCCAAGATTTTAACAATTCAATAAGCCCCTCTTCTTTTTTAAAGCAACCGGTTTATCAACGAGAAACGTGTCGACGCATCGTTGCCGATGAAACTAACAGTCGACAGATTGGCCAAACTGTGTATATCGATTGGACATCAAATTCCCACTTGCGCGCTATCTTTTTATCAGTCTGTCGCGTGTGCAGTGACCCGTTACATATAAATATTGCTAGCAGCAAGCCAACGCCGCGTTTGTAACTGCAAAAATAGCATCACACGCGTCGGTAGGTTGGTCGTTTTTTTGTTTATATATTTACATCGCCTTTTTTGAAATTGTATTCACAACGGGCTCTTTTTATTCCGTACTTCACGCGGCACTAGAAACTAGCACTGAAAAATCAATTGCACCGAATAGCAATTGTTTCTTAGAGTTTCCCGAAGCTCTCCGTATGAGTCGCGAACGGCCCCTCATGCGGACACTGCAAGTTACATTAAGAATGAGGAAACCATCGAAAATTTTTTGTGCTATTTTATCGAATCAAGACACTGTACGATTAAGAGTCGACAGTTTTTTTTTCGGATTAACGGAGTCATCGATTATCATTAGCTTTACTTCGATGCCAGTCGGCCGTGCTGCGATTAACGTTCATCAAGAATTCGGTGGCGCTCCGATAAGTGATTATGAAAGAATAACTCGTTGCTGGAGCCGCGTGCTGATTTCGCGAAGCTTCATACATCCACCGATAAACCGTGACACGTGGAGCTTTAGCTGTTTATTTAGCAACCCGCTTTTTTCCCGTCGCGACAACGCTATTCGCCCGCTAGTCGCGGCCATCAGGCTCGGCTGTTACATATATAATTAAGCATTTTATTTCCGCGCAGTGTTCGCGGCGAGCCAAGTCGTAAAAATATCTGGCTACGACTTCGTCGCACGAGCACACGGAAATCGCGTACTTATGTTTTACGGCTACATCGTGTCATTTCTCCGGCCCTCTTTGCCGTCCCCGAGGATTTTTGTCTCGTCTCCAGAGCAGTAAAACCATAATTCTATTCAGCGGATTCACATTTTTTCTCTCTCTCTTTCTTTCTCTCTCTCGTCTCGTTTTCTCCGTTTTGCCGCGCATGGCGGATCGCGCGCTTTATTCGAGCCCAATGATGAAGTTATACGTTTCCCCGCTTTCACGCAATTACGATATTTTCTCGGGATTTGACATCCGGTCGCGCGGCCAGTCGTCGCTACATTTTCATTTAGCCGCGCGCTGTTGTGTGTGCTTTCGCGTCACAATATGTGCGGGTACATACACTCTCGATGCAGCTGGCGCTCCATCTCCCTCTCTCGCTCGCTCCCTCCCTTTCTCCCGATTTCCCACCCTCTGCCTTTCCGTGCGCGATTTTACCCTCCCCCTTCCTTTTTGACCCCATTTGTTAACATGCCGCCATCTCCCGCTTCCAGTTTTGATGTCAGCCAGATTTTTGGGGAGATTACGCGTCACATTGTCTTTTCGGTATTACATGCTGATGCATTTATTCATTGGACGCAAGTGCGATTGCGCTTGCCCATGCGCGATCATTAGCATTCATTTCAAGCGTGATATTGGGAGCATAAATCAGATGAAGTAGAGAGATATCAAAATGGCTGATTTTTCGTGAATTTTGCATCAACGTATCCGTGCGAAAGTGCACGTTGGCTGCGCTCGGATATTCACGATTGTCATGCGAGCGTGGAATGTCTATGTTGTCTGCCGCTTTGCGAAATTCAACATTTGTATTTAATGAAAATGTCATACCGTGCGTCTGTTTGTTCGCTTAAATTACACGCACGCTTTCGCACGTGCGCATTTGCACGCCCTCACGCACATTAACACATTGATGAAGAACACATTCAAACGTATGCGCACAAGAGATTTGTCAGAGAATTGTCGTTTCATTTTCTTTCTCATGCGGAAAACGTGCAAACTGGATAAATTTCGATATATTCGAGGTGAAAGAGCACTAAAAATAACCAATTGCAGGCGACGGAATTGTCGCGCGCGGAAAAGCTGTATTTCCAGTTAATTAAGATTATATTCAGACGCGTGTACACGTGTGTACGGTAATTGGCCGGCGCAAGGATTACTTCAGGTAATTACAAACTCGCGTAATTGAAGCGAAACTGCGCGCAACCATGCATAAAATGTCAACGCTCTCTCGCCCGCCACTCGTCATTTAATATAACCGGTATTGATGTCACTGTGAGCAACGATTAAGTCGCTCGCGCATCTTTCATCATTATATAGACGGACACGCCATTTCCATTCGTCCAGTTTAATATCCTGTTATTTTTGCTTGCGCGGAAGTGCAATTTGTCCCACCCGGTAATGACTCCTCAGATCGCCGACAGTTTGCCCGATCTCCGCTTTTCCATCCGACGGCGGAGCTTCCTATTCTCGAATTTTTTCATGCCTCACATTGTGTCATCATTATCGTGCTACGAACTATTCTCACAGGCTCGAAGATTTACTTTCGAGATATTTGTGATGATAAATGGAGCCAAAAAATACAATTTTTGAATAAAACTAGAACATTACAGGCACGCGCTACGCGCGCGCTATTTGGCATCTTTATTATTACAATGACCTTTTAAATTATCTTATAAAATTACCTTATTCTTATCCTTATTTTTACCTAAATAATATGCTTCTCTCTTTATATGTCTTTTCTTTTTCTCTTTCTCTTCTACCCTTTTATTCTTTATTCTTCTATTTTTATAATTTATATCTCTTCTGTATTCTTTTCTTCATAAGCTAACCAACGCGATGACAGTTATTTGCCTGATAATTTGACAGGCGCAAACGACACGAAGCAAGCCGCAGCCCACATGAAGTGAGCTAAGCGATTTTAGAGTGGATTTCATTTTATTCAATGGGAACAAATTTGGTTCATCAACACCAACTAATTACCGTTGTTGTTTATAATTCTTTATGAACATTTCGACAGTAGAAGATTGTCAACCTACACAGAGAGAATATTGTAGTAAAGATTACACGTTAGGATTATATTTCTCTTTATGATTTTTTTATAAACCTGGACTGTACTGAAATTGTAGTATATAAAACATTATATAAGTGATCAATTTGACGGTCTACCTGATACACGATGATACGCGATAAAAAATTCAAGTGATCACAATAATTTTGCAGAAAGAAATAAAAAATACATAAGATTTTTCAACAAATATAGAGTTACTTCGGTCATAATTCTGTATGGCCCAAGATTATAAAAATTCTGTTGCAATTTTTGCTACAATATCTTCTTGACTGCGACCTAATATACTTTACTTACTCTAATTTACTTTACACTTCGTTCTGATTAAGCAACTTGGACAACTCATAAACGAAACATCTTATAATTTGATTTCTAAATTTAACACGATTCACTTCTCCTGAACTCTTCCAGCAAACTTGAAACGCGACTCGACGTTGAATCTGTCTTCTGAGAAAACACCGTTTCTTTCTGCTGTTTTTAAATACATTCGGGCGTACTGTACATCGCGTTGTATCGTCTGTCGAAGAACCGATGAATGTTATTACGGGCAATACCGACGGAGGAAGGATGGGGCCGTCCGTCGGCTGAGAAAAATCATGAATTTTCCAGGCGCACCGCCCATCGCCTCCGATCGAAAACTACCGAACTTCGCGTAATAACTCAGAGAAATTCGTTAACTTGTCTCGCGGCACACAGGCCGCGCGTATGTGTGTGTGTACGCGTGTGTAGACACGGCGCGCGAGCGCGTGGAAATATATCTCGGTATTCGCCTCCGATGCTAAATCTGTTTGTTATTTCCGCTTGATTCGCTGCGGTTCACCGAGCGGTTTCGCTCCCTGAAGTTGGAACTTCCATCCCGACCCTATTCGCGGTGGAATCGCAATAAGCCCGGCCGGATCTCCGGCGGACATAATCAGCGTACTCGAGTGAGAGACTTTCTCGTCGTACAGAAGAAGTGCATTCCGCGTCTAATGTTTATCCCCCAGTGAGTCTTTCGCGCAGGTACACCGAGTCGGGCAACATCCGACCGGTGTTCACATAGAGATGAACACTGAACGCCGCCAGCGGTATCGGGGATTGCTTTATTTCCGCGCAATGAGGATCTTAGAGACAATGTCCGTGATGAATAACTTTATTATTATATTAACTCTACGTTAATTCTTTCTATTACCGCCGAAACAAAATGCCGGCTTTTCGAACGGCATTCTCTCTCTCGTCAGGCTATCGAAAATCGAACTAATTAAAAATGGCCTGCTGCGGCTTCCTCTCCCAACATGATCATCGTCAGACAAACGGACTCGGATAACAGACGAACGGAACGTGTGTTCCGCGAGCAAACTGGTGTACTTTAAAGCCAATTCTGCAATAGCCGAGAAAGTATGCGGTAAGATGCAAGCGGTAAGCAAACTGACCAACCACAGTCGATTATTCTTGGACTGCAGAAGTCCCATTGATCAACTAACTTACTGCTCGCGTCTTACTGCATACTCTTGCGGCTATTGTAAGGTAGGCTTAACGTTTCTACTATGCTCACGGCATACCAACACTCGCTACGATATTCGTTGCAAATCGTTCTGTTAGCTGCGTTGCGCTACTCCATTTTATCTGAATGTCTTATCCCGGAACAATTAGGAACATATAGCTATCGCACTTATCTCGTGTAAGCGCTTAACGCGTACGAACGAGCGAGAGACACTTTAGATCTTACGAATTCAGGATGCAGGCGAACATACGCGTCGCAAAGCGGCAGCTGCTTGCGAGAGTAAACCAATACGCAGTCTCTCTCTCTCTCTCTCTCTCTCTCTCTCTCTCTCGCTCGCTCGCAGCACGCTTTGATATAGTTAAAATGTTGAAACACGTAAAGGATAAGAAAGAGAAAAACCGAAGCAACCGCCATCCTTTTTTTACAAAACTCGACGGTATTTTTCGTTTATCTGCATTACCGTTGCGAGGATATAAAGAGACGACCGGGTGAACTACTACGACTGAAATACCATTAAATATTCGCAATAATGCACGCAAACGCGCAGGAAAATACTCGCACACTTTGTTAAAAAAAACAAGTCCAGTATGCCGCTTTTTTTGTTTCCATCGCCTTCTCCGTATTACATGCCGTAGTTATTAAAACTTTTGCTTCATCTGCTTTGGATCAGGGATTCATTACGCGAAATATGTATATCTCTAAGATATATCTCGACTGCACTTGATTATATTGCGCTGTTGTTATCACATTGATTCTCGATCGCAATAAGAAGATCGAGCTGATATTGCCGCGCTCGCGATTGTCCCGCTTGAAAATGATTCGGAATTGGTGCGGAAAGAGATTAACGAACCTCGTGCGGTTCATCGAGCTCTCTGCTTGCTCGTGGCAGAGTGCGTCTCGCGTGTAAAAGTCGGTCACAGGGTGCTGAGGGGCGAAAAGACTTTGCAATTCCGATGATCGCGCGGCCGTTCGCAGTCACAAGTGGCAGGCTTAATTTGGCCGGGACGCGCGGATATTCCGTCGCGCTTTCGGATCCGCCGGAAACGGAAACGCCGGAATCAAGCCGGAATTATACCGGATGGCCCACGCGTCTGGTTCGCGTAAAATATCGCGAGGCTCGGCGTCGCCGGGGCCGCACTCGCGCGCACGCGTCCGCTTTCGTAAATCGCGCCGATCGTATTTAACGAAAATGGCTTCATTCGCGTCGATTGCACCATTTAATACGCTTCCGCGTGGCCATACTCGCGGAAGAGTTTTGCTCTCGAATGATATTTGCAAGGATTATCTTTTCATTCGGTTAAATCCATGTAATTTTATTGCAATCAAAGCTGCTCAGCAGAACTGGAAAAAACGACGTTATCTTTTAATATGAGATCAATATGAGATCGATATGGACGCGCAGTGAGATATTTTTCGGCCCCTCCCTCCGATATTTTAATAAAAGCCTTTAACTAAGTTTTTGAGTCGGCAAAAAAGAGTAAAAAACTATTCGATTTCGACGAAACTTTAATTAAAATCGTAATTGATACTTGCTGAGAATTAATAACTAGTAATCTATAAACGATATCAGCGTAAATCAGATTTTTCCACGTAAATATGCCAGACCAAACTAGCGATTATCGGCGTAATTGGACACTCCGCGCAGTTCCGTTCTTGTTCTCCGGATATTCTCAACGAATCTCTTGCAAATGAGAAACTTTGACCTAAACTTTATTCACTCTGGTGTGACACTTTGGACAGTGATACGTGTGCAATATTTAACCCTTTGGAGCACAGTGGTTTCACCGTGACATCATCTATTAGAACCAAATCATAGCTTCTCAGACATAGTGGTCTCGCAACGAAACCATCGCTCAGTCTATGATGCACTCTATTGGTTTTTTGTGTTACTCGTAGTATTTGCTTCAGTATGCGCACGGTTTTGGTGATAATAGGAAAAAGTAGAAAAAATAATTTCAAAAGAAAAATGATCTTTTGGGTGATCTCATCCTAGACACGAATATTTTATTAAAATCCGAATTTTGGAGGTCCTGTGCTTCAAAAAGTTAACGTGACAAGCAAGCATTCAAAGAATTACACGGATCTTGAAAATAATCGATGCGATTGTCGAAGGAAACATGGCTTTTAATTGGCGCGCTTGCAGAAGCGGTTAATCTCGAAAGTTAGACGTCACGGCGGCACCTAATTTTATCGTCATTTAGGCATCTTCAACTGCGGAATATTAAGATTAATCTTTATGCGGACTGGGTGTCGAATTATCGCAATTTACCCCCGGAGCCCCGGCATTAAAAGCTGGCAGTATTCAAATTCACATTTCTCTTCGTTATGCTGCTCTCGATGCGATGGATCCCTGACTTCCTTTACTCGCAACACAGGGAAGACGAGTTGTTAAAACTTTGTTATAAATTTCCAAGTTGAGGCGAAAGCGGCAAGACGATGAGATGATGGCGTCGAACAAAAAGAACAGCAACCGCCTTTCATCAGGGAGGAGTTCTAATACTTGCTAATTATTAGGAAGGAAATAAAACTTATTCCTCTGATTTATTACTCGCGCAATTCGTGTACACACGCCATCCATTCCCTTCGAAACGAACAAAAAGATGCGACCTATGAAATAAGATTGCGGACAAGTTGGAATGTTATCTGGATCGCTAGTGACGGCTCGTTGAAAGTTGCGAAACGAGAGGAAGCGGATAAGAGGTGATTCTCGGTGCAACATGCGATTGCGTGCAGTTTTCCTGAGCATTTACACGAGAGAGTCTCTTTCGTGTACTCTAAAATATAACGAATCTGTATATCGCGTAATATGATTGTATCTCTCTTCAGTACACAGTACTCGATATATCTTGTGGAAACAGCGTTTTTCGCGCGGCAATCGCGTGCTAACTCCCGCTTTCCTTTTTTTCAGTCGGTCTATTTATTAAAAGTTCGTTAAGCCGCTTTTCTCTCTAAAATTTAAAAGTATTAATAATAAATGCTTCCGTAGCCTCCCGATACAAAATGGCTTCGACTTTATTTACTGGTTTCATAAAATATACTGCCGCCATCATATTGGCTCCTACCGCTCGCGGAAATGAGCGCCTTTATGAAAGTATAAAAATCCATCGTCCCAATTGATGTTAGAAAGAGAGAGAGAGAGAGAAAGAGAGAGAGAGGGAGGGGGAGAGAGGAGCGAGCAGACGAAGCAATTTCGTGCTGCGTGGCGCATACCTTTTTTCAAAGAAGATTGCCAGGACGTTGAGTGTTTCGTTAAATTAGCTTTCTTTACGAATAATTAGTCGTAAGAAGCGGCGCTACCGAGCATAAAAAGAAAAAGAAAGAAAGAACCGGCCGACGTCTTGAGAGAAGGAGAGAAAGAGTTAAATGTCGGTACATGGGTAGCACGCGAAGCGTGGAGGTAACGTAAGGAGAACGAGAATCGTAAGTATTGCGTCCCTCAAAAGAAGTCCGCGGAAACTTAGAACCGCCGTCATGTCGGTCTACATTTTTCAGGGTGCCTTTCAAACGAAAATTAAGCAGGAAAAAGCTTTCTCAACTTCCCCCGGGGTCTTATTTCTGGTAAACGCGGAAATTCGCGTCTTTTTGCCGTCAGGAGACTTATCCGGGGCTCTACACGCTGAATGAAAAATGCTTCGGAACGCGGCGCCGCCGCCCCGCGAGCTTAAATTGTTTACAGGGCCATCCGAGATTTCCTGCGAGAACGTTGCAGAATCTTATCGACCGAGAAGCGCCGACCGCTCGCTTCGACGTGTCCCGGTGATCCGCGTGATATTATATGCGAGAACGATAAGATTGTCGCGCCGAAGATGGATGAAAATAGAATTTTTATCCGTTCCCGCGCGAATATGTTCGTGCTGCTTTTACCGCATTTGACGTTCGAATTTACGCGACCGCCACCTACATTTACTGTTGATATTTGTGCTCTCCCCTTGCGTCTGCGAACACACATCCCAGCCGTTCTTATATTGTGCGATCTCGCGTGGCGCCGTGTGTTCCCTTCTCATTTATGAGGACTTTGTGTGTAACATGTGCACTGTATTAAACACGGCCGACTCCACGTATTCGGGCGAACTCATTCCGCGCGTAAGTCTCGCGCGAATAAAATGTTATTTATTTACTTGGTCCACTCACACAACACAATGCCGAACGTTTCGTGTGTGCCTCGCGGGCAATATGAAATTTACGCGAAATTACAAGAATGTTGTATTCATAAATTTTTGTGCACATACTCCTCGTATATAACTGTTGCGTTTGTTTCAATCTTTTCGTCCTATCGATCGTGAGATTATTATCGTACATTATTCGCGAGAAAATAAACGAGAACGGCGCAATGACATATTAATTATTTCACTGTACGTAAAATATGTACGTACAGCGCGCAATATCATAATCCGGGTGATAAAGCTTTCAGGAAAGAGCCAATAATCCTTATTCGACTCGAAAGAATCGAAAATCCTCGCATTATCGGCAAATAGGCCGCAGCTACAGACACACATACACACACAGTACATCGTACGTGTTCACAAGTACGAGATATTCAAACGATCTGCGCGTATAAACGCGCAAATCCGTGGACGTGAAAACGTGGCGCGTACGTGCTAACAGTGTGTGGTACAGAATAGTACATCTTCGAAAATATCGCCAGCGCGACATAGCCGTGTTTTCGATGCTGTTGAGAACAGGGAAGCGTGAACACCCCCGCAGAGTTTTGTCCCCATTCGCGGCTCGTCTCGACCGCTCGTCTCGTAGCAAGTGACGCGCTTTACCCCGGGGGTTACCGCGTTAATAAGAGAGAGCTTCGTTATAAGGAGCGCCTCTTCTTCTCTCCACTCCGCCGTTTTAATACGAAATCCACGCCATCCGGCACCCGCGTCTCTTTCCGCAGCTTAATAGGTCGAATCGTCGATAATCCTCTCCGGTAGAGAGAGAACGGAGTTTCAGCGAAAAACACGGTGTGCGCGCAAGCGAGTGTTCGAGCTGCGAGAGTTAGAGGGTTTGCGGAGAACGTGAGAGGGAGAGGGACAGAGAGAGAGAGAGAGAGAGAGAGAGAGAGAGAGAGAGAGAGAGAAAGCGGCGCGTATAGATTACGCGAAAATGTGGGAGCACCGAAACGAACGTGGGGGCGCGCTTAATACACACGGTGGATGTGTACGCTCTCGACGTCGGACGTGAGAGAGCTCGCGCGTGCGTGTGTTTGCGGTCGCATGCAGTTACCGGGCGGGGGAAGAGATGGAGAGGGTGGGTTCGTCGGCGGGAAACCCGCTGGAGGATGGAGCGAATAGGTGAGAGTGGTGAGCGAGTGAGTGAGTGAGTGAGTGAGGGAAATTGTCATTCGGCGGAATTGCAATTTCTCGCTGACGCGTGCTGTGCAACCTCTCGCGCGACGAGTAAAAGCGGACTAATGATGCACACTAGACTTAATGCCCCGTTCCTGTTCTCATTTTCCTCAAAGGTGCGAGCTGCCTGCGAGAGGTCAGTCTGGAACTAATTCCGGAGGTGGTGCAGCGCGGCCAGGAGGTGATTCTACGTTGCCATTATGATCTGGAGAATGCGCCGCTCTACTCCCTCAAGTGGTACCGCGGCAGGTACGAGTTCTACCGATTCTCACCCAACGAGGATCCGACCACGAAGATCTTCAACATCACCGGGATTTATGTCGACGTAAGTCGCTCTCGCTCGATGTCACTTAACAGGATTGCGCGCCGTCCCGCCGACTTTTTTCGCTTTCATTCAGATTGGATTCCTTTCTCGCTGTGTGATGTAATATATTTTCTATACAGTAATCGACAATGTGTTATCGTCTCCGTGCGCGCCGGACCTGATATTTTTCGACGCGGTTTCTCTCCCGCACTCTCCTGAAAAAAGGGCCAGCGCAAAGCGGGACAATCTAATTTTTTTTTCGCGCGCGCGCGCGCATTTCCGCGGCTTTTTTCCCGGGAAATATCAACTGCGAAATGTACGGCGTGTGTCGCCACCGCTACGTCACATTCCTGTGTTCCGCGACCGCGGCAAAAAATAATTCGTCAAATTCAAGTACCGCGTTTTGTTTTTGTTCAGACAGAAGTTGGCCGCGCGCGATGATAACGTAACGTGACGTAACGTAGACGATCGATAAAGACAGAGGCAAAAGTAAGAGCAAGTTCGCGTAGATGTCTGATCTCCGAGTCGTGCACTTTCGCGGATACGCGACGACGACGCGTCGTCTCACGTAATCGGCGCATCTTCACGTGTCCATTCGATTTATCTTACGCGAGAATACTAAGGAACATCCAGTAAATCGCGATTTGCCCCGTTTCCCACTAGTCTGTACCCACCGAGCAAATACGGACCTCATTTTCGTATAGTCGGAGCTGCTTTACGTTCGAGATGCACAGGTAAATATTGGATGGCGTTTAAAAAGATCAAGGAAAAATTTTATATTTCAGCGTACATACATATGGTAATACACTTAATCCTATTAATTTGTGCATCCTTCGATATCGATACCGCAAAAGCTTTACCCCACTTGAGCTTTATCCCACTTGAGGAAGCTCGAGAGATATTTTAGAATATAACACACATTACTTTACCCTCCCTGAGTGCAAGTGTATAGCGAAATTATTGAAATCAAATGGAAACGTACTGCAGAACACATTGTATACATGTGTCACATGTTACGTCCACATATTTTTATTATAATCAATTACACGCGTAAAAATGATTTGCTTTCAACGAATACGATGGACAGATGGACTCTTGACCAGTAGATTTTGCCATAACGATTCGCGTATAATGATGCGGCCTATAATACAAAAATTAATTTAATTTATACGCATAGTTTTGTGTAAATTTTAATAAAATCCTTTCTCTATAGAGCCCACTTATATCCACATACAGTTTTTAATCAGAGCTTTTATCAGGCAAAAAGTTACGCTATTGGATATCATCCATAGCAAGTAAAAATCATAATGTAAAACGTTTTTCAATGGCGAGCATAAATAGAATTCATTAACGCGCATATTTCAATAAAGCGACCGAATTCCAAATGGCGGCAGATATTTGCCATTTAATGAGCGTTAATAATATATAGAACGAACCATTTCTGCACAGATAATAATATATTGGCATATAATTATCGGGGGATGTGAAAATTGAAAGTGGATAAAAGCAGCAATTATATATAGGAAATGCGGTGAAATAAAATAACGCGATCCACGTGGCACGTCACCGCGTATAATCCGCTATTAACGTAAATATATGTGTCACGTAAATATATATTATAGGAGTGAAGATTTCTAGTAATTATATTTCTCTTGTCACATCGACAAGTCCTGCTTGGACAAAATACCATGCTCGCATAGTTCTTGACGTTTCACGAGAGAAGTGGCACGTTAATGTGCGACTGAATTACGTTATTACGTACTTCTGTGAATTGTGCGCGCGAGAAGCAAAATTTGCATTCGGGTAATTTGACAGTAAAATTCGTATTTCCAACAAATCTTAGTCAGTCGTAACGGCCTTTATTCTGAATCCTCTTTTATCGATAGAAACTAAATGTGCTCGTAAGCCAATCAGGAAGTATAAGTCATTTGGATGCGCTTCTACGGACAAAGGAAAGTTCAGATTAAGGGCGAAAATCTTCAGGTGTAGAAAAGTGCAATCGTGCTCTCCGATCGTGATCGGAGGCGACGTAGTCGGAATCAGTCGCGCCGTTTGTATTATTCATCAATAAATCACCCTCTTTCTCTCTTTTCTCCTCCCTCCCGGCTTTATCGGCTATGATATGACTATATATAATAATCCTATCCCTTTTAAACATCGAGCACTCGCGTCGTTAAATAAAACGAGAATAAAAGGGGGATACAGCCGAACGGCCACGGTGGTGCGCCAGCACCGCGGGGTATTTCGAAACATCCCTACATAAGCCGACGCTATGAAGCTACCGCTATTCTTTCGAGCGAGAGCCGCCAATCGACGAGCGCGAGCAACGAGATATGTGGCTTTGCCGTATCATCGTAACGCAAACCGCAACGGCCTCGCCGGTGCCTCGTTAACAGCACCCTTGACCGCTGTAATCGCCGTAAAACAGTTGGCGCTTTTATCATCGCTCCGGCATTTCCGTAGGCTGTTACGCGCGTTGGGCACGTCGGTGGTTTCGGGGGTGGCGTCGCGACCGCCAATCGAGGCCGCGTCGCGCACTGCACCGTGCCGCGCGCCTGCACGCGCGCTGCACCGAAAACAAACCCCTCGGATCCTGTTGTTTCGGCACAGCCGAATGAACGGCCTGACAAACCGTGACAACGCCCTGCGAGAGCGGCGGGCGTGCTTGCGTGTCCCGTTTACGTTTATCGTTTCGGAACACGGCCGGCGCGCGCGACCGTTCTCCAGTGACGAACGGGAAGTAATGCACCCCTCGACCGCGAGCACGGCGGCGCGGGGGTGTGCGAGAGCGGCATCGGTTTCGAAAAATACGTGCTCTCGCGCGCGCTCGACATCCGAACGTTTCCTCGGGGAATGAAAGGACGCGGGGGAGGTTCGGGAAAAATTTAGGGAAAAATTGTTTCGTTACTTCGCCGTTTATCGGGGCGATATTTGATTTACCGTGTCCATCCCCCGGGCGCCTAACCCGGCCCAGGCGGATCTACGTTTCGAAAATACATTTTGTCGGGTTTCGATGCGTACCTTGTGTTTTCAAGTCATTAATATCCAAACAATCCGCGCGCGTAATTGTCGGACGTCCACACGACGTCGCCGCCAATTGTATTTATTTAATAAACGTTTATTGGGAATGAGTCGTTAACGCACCCGCGCGGCGCAGCACGTGACCCAGAGGGGGTGCGGGCAGACACGAAGGGAAAAAATGCTTCCCGTCTCGTTGCTTTCCGCCGTATTTGAGCGTCCGTACGCCGTTACAGAATACGTAAAGTTATTACTATCGTGCGATAACGCGCTAACAAATAAAATATGAAAGCTTCTCTGTCACCGCGTCGTCGTCGTTATTATTGCTGTTATTGTTGTCATCGTTGTTGGGATTCCGCACGTAGGTAGAAACGCATATGCCGAAAGTGCGAAACATGGAATTAACCGATCCGACTCGGCGTTTGCGGAGTCCGAATCGCGAAACGTTTACACGAGCCAACAAAGCGTTGCTCAGACAGGTGTCGCAACAGAGAACATTATGCGCTATGTTAAAAGCGCGTTCATGATGAAATATAAAGCTCGATATCGCGCATCCCGGCGCGTTTAACATATTTCATCGTGTATATATGTGTGTGTGTGTATGTGTGCGCGTATGAGCACGCGCGCTCGTGTGTGCCCGCACGAATTGAGCTTCCGTCGCAAATCGCGTTTCGTATTTTCGCAATTACGCGCGCGTTTAAAAGGATAGAAACGGACGGTGATTGTCCGGAATGATTGTGACGTTAAAGACAACGAGTTTGGGTAAGTCAGCGAACAAAAAGAAGAGAGAGTAGAGAGAGGAGACAATAAAAAAAAGGACCGCGCCGACCTATTATTCCACAATGGCGTGCCCGAAGTCGTGACGCCACTCGCTCTCAATATCTACTCGCAATTCTCAAGCCATCCAAGTACTCGGATGCCCGCCGGAGAAGTATAGATATCGCCCTTCCAGCGTATCGACATTGTCACTAGTCTGGCAGAAATTCAGACGAGTATCGGACAAGCAACGATCTAGAAAAAGAACGGAAATCTGTTCGGACGCCTTATACCGCACGATCGGATCGTTCGACACGATAGAGACCGCGTATAACGACTTTGTGTCGCAGATATCGCTGAAAACTGACAATGACAGCGGCAATATGAAAACCGCGAAATCTATATAATTAATAGACATAGCTCGGCGGAATTAAATAATTTCATTACATTAATCAACTTAACTCGCAACTGCACAATAGCCGGCAATGACACGTTCTGTAAATTCGCGAAATCTGTAATAAACGACTGGCAGCCTGCGGAAATTAACTAATTTGATTGAATTAATTCGCAACTTAACTCGCAACTACACAATAATCGGCACATTCCAAGGATCCCAGAACCAAACGTCATACTTTGATATCACAGCCATGAAAAAATATGCCAGCAGTTTTTTTTATTAAAGAGCGATTATTCGCCGATATAGATTCAAGCTCGCTCGATATCACGCACGTTCTTATCCGATAGCTCCGGTCTGATGCATCGTCAATTTTTTTATACACGCTACGCGCAGTCTTGTCCGACAGAATTGATCTCTCTCTCTCTCTCTCTCTTTCCGCGCGCGCGCGCGCACACACACACACACATACACACACACACACACACCACGCCGTTACCACCCCGGATATTGGTAACCTGCAAATGATCGATTCATACGCCAGGAACATTCGGTATCTCGCAGAAGACGGGGTATCTGTGTCATCGCCATTCGCGGCAGTGCGACAAGACGCTCTACGCGCCGGAGATTATTCCCTAGATAGCGCCGACTGAGAGTGCTACGGTTTCATATTTATTCCTCCCGTGGCGTGCCACGGCTTTTGTCCCTGCTTCTGTAAAGTCGTCGGCAGCTCCGTTGCCGCCCGCCCACGCCTGCACCCTCGCTCAAGAGCGTCCACATAAATCAACGAGGAAAGAGCTCGCTTGCCTTTCACGCTCCTTTCTCCCGTCAAAGAACTCACAGCTCACCCTTCCTTTTTCTCGCCCCAGCCCCTCATCGGCGCGTCCCCGCTCGCTTGTGTGCTTTTTCCTCTTTCATTATTTAAGCCACGCTAATTATGCATGCTTCGTTTTGCCCGTTCCGATTAAACCTTCCTCTGCTCGGCCTTTCTCCCTCTCTCTCTCGCCCAAGCCGTCACGGGTACGCGAGCACGCTCGCGAAGCTAGTTCCGTCTCTGCTTCCGTTACCGACTTGGCTTCTCAGGCCACTTTAATCGAGTGCCGGATAATTCCTGTTATGATAAGGTGACTGTTCTCTCGAGTGGACCAATCACCCGCTGAAAGCTGGGGATATTTGTGGAATGCTCGGCGAGACGCGAAGAACATTGCATCCCAAGGGAATCCTCTTTGATTTCGCGCCTACGGAAACTTTATTGGACAATAAAGTAAAGAAACTTTATTGGACTCGAAGTTTATCTTCATGGCGATACTACGCGAAGAAAAGACACGGCTACGTATACTTCGTCTGAAGTAATGTAATCTCGAAAGATTAATCTTTCTTTACACAGCGACAGAGGAACAAGTACATCTTAGATTTTAGATTTACCGCGCGGTTACACGCTGCCTCCCACGCGATATCGCGAAACTCCGGTTGCATGACGTCTTTCGACAAATTAGATCGCACGTTAAATCACGTTAGTCGTATGTAAATGACGTTACGACTTCGCCCTCGTGTAATAACGTAGGCCGTCTCGCGGTTGATACACGCTCATCCTACCCTCGCCTCCGTACACCTTAACGCGGACGTGTGTTTCAGCTCGCCAACTCGAACAAGAGCCAGGTTACACTCAAAGACGTCGACTTCCCTCTCTCGGGTACATTCAGCTGCGAAGTTACGGCGGACGCCCCAACTTTCTCCACGGGCTCCGGCCTAAGAAATCTCACCGTAGTGGGTAAGTACATTTTCCACCGTATTACGCAGTATCACACGGTATTCCCCGGATCGAAATTTAGATTCTACGTAAAGCCCGTAAATATCGTCAACTTGTAAGCCAGTGAAGAGTCTCGAGATATTTGTAGAGACTATCGTGCTCCTTTGATGCTGCAAATCGCAATTTATCACCGTTTTCTTCGCGTGGGAACTTTAAAAAGGACTTGCTGAGAGAGCGTTTACCCAAGTCGAAATTTTGATTCTACATTGACCATGTATAAATTCCATCAAGCTTGAAGAATCAATAAAGCGTCTCGACTTATACAAGCCACTACTTTGATGCTACAAATAGCTCTTTATTACCGTTTTCTCTGTATCAAAGAAGCTCGAAGAAGTCTCGTTCAAAAATTATTTGATATTCGGACTTCTTACTTCTAATTATTTCAACCATTTTCTAATTATTTAATATTCGATTATGTATCTCGAGATAATTTAATATATGGAATTTCACTCTCTCGGAATAGCCGTGATTCGGTAATAAAAATTCGAGGTGCTATATTCATCTTGATGTTTTCGAACGAAATGACAAAGTTTAACCCTTTCAGGACGGAGGATTGCTCGGGGAGATAATTATAGAGAAGTACGTATTTTATAGGTTTTTGGGGCCGTTAAATCCGAATCTGAATTTAAATTTTTAAAATTCTGTGATCCCCCCCAAGATAGCGGACACAATATGGCGGAGAAAATGATAAATAATATAAATATCAATAATATAAATATAATAATATAAATAATATAAATAATATAAATATCAATAATATAAATATCAATAATATAAATATCAATTTCCGTGAAATTTAAACTATGAAACTTTTTGAGGATACTTTTTTGAGAACTGAAATCAAATATTTGAAATTCAAAATGCCGACCAAGAAAAAAATTTTTAGATCTGAACTGACCTGATCACATCTGCTCATTTGTGCTTACCTTTGCGAAAATAGTTCATATATGATTCACATTTTTTACTTTAAATTTGGAAAGAGCATCCCAAAAAACTCCTACATATTTTTATATACAATTTTATATACAATTTTTGTGAATATCGGATCGATAGTTTCTGAAATACATGCATGAAAGCCGTAGAGCATCAAAAGATGTCTCCCGTCCTGAAAAGGTTAAAGATATACGACGCGACCAAAGCCGTCTCTCTGCTCAGCGAAGAAAATATAACAAACATCAACCGATGCATTGAATGCACAAAACCAACATTATTCAGCTCTCGGAATTACCCAAAGTCGCGTTAATTCATGCATGGCTGAATTAATCGAGCGCCTCGAAAGTATGAGACTTTTCATCTTATCAAAATTGGTTGTACTCAATCCTCGTGGTAAAGCACACACGAGAGCCAGGACCCGATTGTAGTGAGCTCGAATAAATTTTCTCTGCAGAATATCAGAATGACAAATACGGTTTCCGCGGTGAGCAATTAAAAGTTTGGCCCATGCCGTTACAATTGCCGCCTGGATCACCATTCCTGGTAATATTTTGAAAGAATTTCTGATCCGCGCTCCGAAACTCGCCGCAGCAAAATCGTGGTTTTCTCTTTTTTTCGGTTTTTTTATCTTTTTAATTTCACTTGAAATTACATAACAGTGTTTCGGTTTGAAGCTTCGTATTTTTGCTCTTAGCCGAATGATAATTTTATTTGTTGACGGATAATGTGTAATAATTAAAGCCGACACAAATGTTTTCGCGTATTTTCTTTTGAACGACGCGCTCTACTTTTTAAAGAGCGGGTTGACCTAGAGGTGCTTCGTTTATTCAATTTATGTTAAAGAGCGAGTCAACCCGGTTTTCACGCGCATTTGTTTCATTCGCAGAAACAGATAAAGTAGGTTAAATCGTAATTAATGACGTTATTTTGAATTTACAAATTGCAATAAGCGACTGTCGCCATTATTTATCATCGTCTCTGACAATCCAAGCTGAAACACGCGGCGATTTTTTAAGAACGTGCCTTCATTACGAAACAGGTTTTATCGATCGAATTAGCAATACATCCATCACATTAACGAGTGGAATGACTTTTGCAAAATTTATGCCCGCAATCGTTAGCGTGTCACCTGTTATTATTATTGACAGATCTTTTAAAAACGAAAAGCAAAACGCGCCAATTACTGAAAACTGAGAAAGAGAAATTAACTTAATACCATGTTCATAGAGTTACGCGTACGTGCCATACACGTAAACACAAGTTATGTCAAACGATGGAATTTCGCAGCATTCGGAAGCATCAGTTGCAAAAGTCATAAACGCATCAGCCCGCCTTGACATTATTTGCACTAATTCTCTCGTCGCCGCGATGCGCATTTGCTCGATGCAACGTCGTAAGTCGAAGCACACCCAGAGAGAGAGCTATGCATATTCCCGCGGTAAAGCACACAGCTGGTGCTGAAAGTTCCCTTGGCATCGTTATTAACTCTGTCGCGTTTGATCCGCGCATTGAATCCGATCCGTGTCCGTCGACCCTCGTCGTTGAATTGATATCAGCTTGTCGCGCGTGTTCTCTCGATACGCTATACGTATGGCTCGGTATCTCATTTTGGTTTCGCGTGTGTACGTGTGCCGTGCGGGAATTTATGACTTCCCGTACAATTTCCGACTAGTCAGGATTTTCCTAACGCTTTTTTCTAACGCGCACTCTCTACCCTACTCCTCTACCACGGCCGGGATGATCAAAGAGTACCGTGTCACTGTTACCTGCCATTTAAGCATTCACCAAGAATATCGCCGGGCGTAAATTTATTTACATGAAATTACACGTGCTTCTCGTGTGTTTCAAGCGTTCAATTTAACGACAACGAAGCGACCTGTACTTGGCGAAATTCCAGCCACGAGGTTCACACATACACACGCGCGCGCGCGCATGTTGCACTGAATTAGAAGTTGAATCGTTCGTTAACTCAATTAGTTTATCATCATCTCGGCGTCTCTCGTCACTGAATATAATTTATCGCGCGGAATTTTTAAGTCAAACTTGCGTAATTAAAAATACGTCGCATTTTTCATCTGGCTGATAACATCCTGCGATAATTGCGTCGCGAACCAACTAGATAGAGTGGATCGAATCGTACGATCAAGACATAATCAGTTCCCTGTGAATACTAATTAAATTATCTCTTGCCTTGAAATTTTTAAGTATCACGTATTTCCGCAGGCGATAAATCCCGAAAAAGCGACTCGCTCGCTTTTAGAGATTATCCATCTTTTATTTTCTGTTCGCGGCTATGAATCTTTTCCTTCGTTATCTTTGCGTTATATTTTTAAACTTTTACACTGTCATTGTGCTCGAGAGAGAGAGAGAGAGAGAGAGAGAGAGAGAGAGAGAGAGAGAGAGAGAGAGAGAGAGAGAGAGGAGAGAGAGAGA